>NW_023425471.1:10401798-10456798 GCF_014108245.1 Pipistrellus kuhlii | reverse complement strand
GTCCAGAAGTCTGAGTTGCTTTTATTATGACTGCAATGCATCCATTAGATCACAGCTCAATTATTTTGAGCACAGATTTTTGGTTATTTCTGTAATTTTTAAAGTCTAAAATTCCGAGGAAATGGAGCAGGCGTGAAGTATAGTGTTACTGTCGACCTCAAAATAGCCCATCTATTGGCCTTGGATTTCAAAACGCGGCTCCCTCCAAAATACATCCAATATAACATGTACAGCTGCCATCTGTCCTATAGTCATGGTAGGAGTCCCTTTCACTCAGGAGCAAAGCCAGTGGCGGGGGGGTGGGGGGAAGCGAGGCGAGATGGAGAGGATAAATTCCATTTGCGCCATTAAAAAAAAGTAGAACAGTGAACCTAGTGGTTGAACAGTGCAGATAAAAAGAAGAAAACAGTAATCTTGCTATAGAAACCAGAGAATTATGTTCTTGCACTCCCCCCACTCTCTCTTTTTTTCCTTCCACTTTCACGCTGTACAAACTCTAGCACCCTGAACAACTCACTCTCCTGCTATTTCCAGCACTTTAAAGAAACTTTTCAGCGTTTCTGTTTGACACATTTTTTCAACAGGGAGGTTTAGACAATAAGTAAACAGGCACGGAAGGGCTATTTGGAGAGCTGGTCAGTCACAGTGATAATAAAGGGGGGGGAAACCCCCACCAGAACGGAGCATCTATCCTAGGTGCGCGGCCGCCGCAGACGGCACACGACCTCTGACAAAGAGTTTTCAGAGTAATTTTAATGCTACTCTGGATTTAACTTGACTAACTGGTAGCAATTGAGCACATCTTTCTCTCCCCCCCCCTTTTTTTGTGGCAGCAGTTATCTAAAATGCTACAATAACAGCATCAAAAGTAGAACGGTGGAAGATTGGTTTTCCATTGTGCTGCTGAACTGGCATAATGCCCACTTTAAAAGCAATTCGCTGCTCATCACTGAAATCTGGCAGACACGACACTAAATGCCTTGAGAGAAAAAAAGGGACTTGAGAAGGGGGAACCCACTCCAACCACCACGCTGGGGGGGGGGGGGGGAGAGAAAGAGTGCCACAGATGATGAATCCGGATAAGAAGAGAAAATTGCCTAATAAAAAGTTTAGCATTGCCTGCAGACTCCAACAGGCTGCACTTAATTTGCTAGCAGAAGATTCTGTCTACAGGTCTGCACTGGTAAGAGCGGAACAAGACAAAAGCAAAATATATATTTGTGTCTGGCTATTGTTCCGATGAAGCAAAAACCTGGTGAGTTCCGTCAATCATGTGTCAAACGTGTCTTCCCTGTTTTATTTACCACCAAATATAATGAGTAAATATGTGATCATAAGACTCTTCTTTTTATGTGGACATATACAATTTTTCCTCCTGCTAAATACAGGTGATGATTTAGGAAGCTTTCAAAATGTCTTTTCACTGTCAATAAAATTAATTCTATTCCCATTTTCCTGTGGGGAGGGGTGGGAAGGCTTTACAAATGAAAATTCAAATTAAAATTCTGATTATAGTGTAGTGTGACAACACCTGTATTTATAATTTTACTGTCAGCTAGCTTGTAGTGTTTAACAATAGCTCAAAGCAGAAAAATAATTGGAATTTGTCTGTAACATGCCAGATGACGGCGTTGGGAGCTTTGCTGCGATACAGCGAATTTGGCTTGGTGGTGAAATAACCTCGCGAGCTCTCTACAAATCAAAGGTTATCCGGGCTAGAGAGGGGAAGGTCTCTCAAGAATGGGGCCCCCTTCCTGAATTTGGGGGATCCAGAAGTTTGCACCTGATGAGCGATCCCTGCTATGGTCCTGACCTGTGTTCCTGGCCTGTCATGTTCCCTGCAACCATGCAAACCGTGCTGACACGGTCTGGTCTCTGGGGTTACTTGAGAAAAACAAAGATCAGATAAATAACCAACGACAGTGAAACCCTGTTGTTTCTAAAACGGACCAATGGCTGCATTTAGCTCTGAACTGGCAAGTGGGAGGGGTGGTCCACAGGTGACCGGAAGGACACTTGGGGACGGAGTGACAAGCACCCAGGTGGGACAGGGCCCGCCCCGGGGAACTGACAAGGAGCGCTAGAGATGTTTATTGTGTTCATTCATTTTCAATTACCATGGATAAATAATATAGGTACCCACACAGACGCCTCAGATTTGCTATTTATCAAAAGATTAAGAGAAAACTTACACATCCCACTTCTTTCACTGGGGCTATAGGAAGAAAAAAAATCATTTGAGGCAGTGTTCTGCTGTCAACTCGGATCTTTCAAAACTCATAAACACACACAACTTGCCTTCCTCTAGTCTACAAGTGAAAAGCCCATCTTTTTCATTATCTTAAAGATGAAAAAAAAAAAAAAGCCACATACAAAAGAAAAACAGAATGACAGTGATGTTTTAGTTTACACTGGATATGGTAACACACACAAACTGTCAAAACTATGGAATGAAAAAAGCTGTTATCAAGCAACTGTCAAGAGAGTCCTCTGAGATTTGGAAATCTTGTGTTTATTGTAACTACTGCACATTACACAAAGAAAGAAACATCCCTCTCCTTGCTGCTAAATATCATCCAAGAGAACACAGGCTGCTCTGCTCCCTCAGTATTTAGATTAATTTTTCCCTCGTGTGTAATTCTGTGCTTGACAGAGCTGCTCCCTTCCTCCTCGCTTCTGCACAGCGTGGCCAAAGTTCAGAGAGAAACTCAAGGTGACATCAAACATTATTTCATTTCGAAAACCATCACCGCCTCATTTCATGTTGTTAACTGGTTGTCTATCCGTAAGAGTGGAATGTGTTAACATCAAAATGCATAGTCTTCACCTGAATGATTTTCCTGACTTGAGAGTTCTACAAAGAGAAGCATACAGTTGAAAAGGCACAGACTCTTACCATGAAATGGTTTTAATTCGTGACTTTCTTTCCACCTCCCTATTAATACACACACAGAGGAAATTTCCCATCTTTCAAGGGGGAAGGACATGTCTTACAGGGTGCACATGTCTTCCACAGCAAATGGATAGCAGTCATTTTGCAGTCACTCCCACACCCAACACAAGGTGCAAAATTTCCCTTGTACCATAGCCCGAATCAGTACATTAAAAAATTTATTTATATTTATTTATTGATTTCAGAGAGGAAGGGAGAGGGAGAGAGAGATAAAAACATCAATGATGAGAGAGAATCATTGATCGGCTGCCTCCCAGGCGGCCCTCATTGGGGATGGAGCCTGCAACCCGGGCATGTGCCCCTGGCCGAAATCGAACCCACTGATCCAAATTGGTCAGGGTGTACATTTTTTAAGAAATATATTTTTATTGACTTCAGAGAGGAAGGGAGAGGGAGATAGAGACATTAATGATGAGAATCACTGATTGGTTGCAATGCATGCCAACACTGTGGATACAACCTGCAAGCTAGGCATGTGCCCCAACGGGGAATCGAACCGTGACCTCCTGGTTCATAGGCTGACACGCAACCACTGAACCATGCTGGCTGGGCCTTAGCCAGTACATTTTATTACACGTTTAGGTGGCAAACTCATTAGTCAACAGAGCAGCAAACCGCGGCTCGCAAGCCGCAGTTTGCCGACCACTGACCTAAGCTCAGAGGCAGCATCATTCCCTGACTCTGAATTCCTGCTCTGAGGCCTCATTGCTCAGAGCAGCAGCTGCCCCCTGATTAATGCAAGAAAGTATTTTTCCTGTTTCCTTTAGATGCAGAATACTCGCTTTCTGACATTTCTCAGGATGGACACAGACTGGACAGCAGAGCCCTTATTGGAAGTGTAAGTGCCTGGATGCAGATGAACCATGAGTCAAATCAAATCACAAAATACATTATTGTAAAAAAAAAATCAAATGTTAGCACTGCGTGGGCTGACATGTAGAACAACAGCCTTAACTCTTGACCAGAGATTCCACTGAATTTACTGGACATCTTGCTGGCATCCTTCCCTGTGCCAAGAGCTAGTGAGAATATGAGCACATCACTGATGTGTAGAGGGCCGCCTGAGAAGGCACATGGACATCCTTTAAATTGTCAGCTGAGCCCGAGGCACTGGCAGAATCCGTGTCCCGGTTACAACCCCCAAGAGGGTGGGGGTGTTATTCAGTTCTGACTTACCCATGTCCAGGTGTCAGCAGGGGCGGGTCTAGATATGTAAATCCAGTAATGCTAGGGCCTACTTAAGAATGCAAATAAGCTCCTTTGACCCTATAAAATAAACCTGCTGCGTGGCTCGTGGCTCCGCTGCTCCCTGCCTCTCCATCAGAGATGATGGCGCCCATGCTTGATGAATCTATTTCTGCCTCTTGTCTCTTTCTTCCATTTCTTTCTTTTTTTTAATATATTTTATTGATTTTGTACAGAGAGGAAGGGAGAGAGATAGAGAGTTAGAAACATCAATGAGAGAGAATCATTGATCAGCTGCCTCTTGCACACCCCCCACCGGGGATGCGCCCGCAACCAAGGTACATGCCCCTGACCGGAATCGAACCTGGGACCTTTCAGTCCCCAAGCCGACGCTCTATCCATTGAGCCAAACCGGTTTCGGCTCTTTCTTTCATTTCTTAATCCCCAGCTCCTCCACTCAGGAACCTGTCCTTCTCCCTTTCCGTGCGGGACGCGGACAAAGGAGAAGCACCCCACCACCGATGGCCATATCAGCCACCTCAGTGATGAAGAAAACAAGTCAATGTGTCTTAAGTGGATCTTGGCTCTAAATAGGTAACAGTCACCCAATGCTTAGAACATACTTATTTTAGGTTTCAGTGGCCTGGTATGACATAGTCAGTGAGAGAATAGGTCAGTCAAATTTTAACCTCAGGCAAAAATGGTTTAAAACAGTGACGTCAGTTTTATAAAAATGAAGATGACTGTCTAGTAAAGAAAATAGAAATTCCTCTAAAGCTCTTTGTACACTTTTATGATTTTAATGTACCCCTCAATTATTAATAAAGGAAAAAAGGAATATTGACATGTTTTATCACTTGGATTCTCTCATACTATTTTAGGGTCAGTGGGCAATTTACATTCTTACAGTTTACTTTCTTGCAATTAGAATGAAAATCAAGTTTCATGTCATTGTCTTAATACCAACCAGTTCTCTGCTAATGAATTTTTTTTAAAGAGAGAAGATATTTTTTAAAAATACATTTTTATTTCAGAGAGGAAGGGAAAGGAATCGAACCTGGGATCCTTCAGTCCACAGGCCGACGCTCTATCCACTGAGCCAAACCAATTAGGGATCTGCTAAGGCAATTTTGAGATAGTTAAATTTATTTCCCCTTAGTTTGACAGTTTGTCGAATTTTAGGCATAAAAATGGCTAGGTTGGTAAAGTATGACAACTGGTCCATCAAGAAAGTTTGGGGACATCTGTACTGAAGTTCGGGACATCACTTTTAGTTATTCACACCATCTACAGACCATTGGCATTGTAGTCAAGTTTCAAATGTGCTCTAGAGCTGGACGGTTTGGGTCCTACCTGTGCCATCAACTTGCTCTATTACCTTGAACAGGTTTCTTCATCTCTGCGGACCTCCATTTCCTCATCTGTATGTAAATATAATAGCACCTACTTCATAAGGCTGTTGTGGGAACTAAAGAAATTAAAGGAACATGCTTACAACAGTGCCTGGCACTTAGTGACCAATAAATGCTAATTGTTGTTGTTGTTGTTGTTATTATTATTATTATTACTATTTGCATACTTAGTACCATTACCTAGTTTGAATTGTGGGGTTCATCTAGAATCTAACCAAAAAGGAAAAAAAAACCAAAAAACCCACAACTGTTTCCTATCATATTTGACCTGGGTGGAAGATGAGCTAATTAAGACCTCGGCAAGTTTCCTGTATTCAATATTGTGAGGCCTTTGGATTTCACGAACGTTCAAATGATAGTATAGATTTAAGTGGACATTTCTTTCTTAACTTTAATAAAGGCCAATGAAGGAAATTTTGCCTACAAACACATAATTTTGACTTCCTAGAACGTAAATATGGACAAAGTTAAAAATGCACAAAAAAGCCTACAGTGAGAACTCTCAAATTTGTGGATAAAGGTGGCACACTAAATATATACATTTAGCTCTGTAAACTCCAAAATCTGCACTAAAATTGCAGTAAAGAATTTTCTAAAGGCATAATAAACTCGAAGAAAGAGGGAAACAGGAGTGGAGGTGCCAAAGGCAAAAGCTAGAAAGCTAAGAACAAGACATAATTTATGTAACAGATCTGAGAAAGCTGAATTGTAAGCTGGCAGTGGGGAGAGCCGGAAAGGAGCCTGGTTTAGCCCATAGAACTCCCCAGGGCTCATGAATTGGGGCCCCAAGGTGTCTCCGGAAGAACAGGGGAAGGCTGTCTTTATTTATTAATTATTTTAAAATATATCTTATTGATTTTTTACAGAGAGGAAGGGAGAGAGATAGAGAGCTAGAAATGTCGATGAGACCAGCTGCCTCTTGCACACCCCCTACTGGGGATGTGCCTGCAACCAAGGTACATGCCCTTGACCAGAATCGAACCTAGGACCTTTCAGTCCGCAGGCCACTACTCTATCCACTGAGCCAAACCGGTTTCGGCGGAAGGCTGTCTTTAGAACACCGGTCGCCAATCTTTCGGCCTTCACAGACCACCGTTGGCGACTGCTGCTTCCGAAGACTGGCTGAAGTATGTTCCAGGAACAGACCCCACATCCCCCCTCCACTCTGGAGGAAGCTCATTCTCTGGTGAGGGTCTTTGAAATGAGGGGCACACCAGGCCAATACTGGATGTTGAGACCCCGAGTTCCTCCCCCCAGATGCTGGCTGCCAGGCTAATCCCCACCCGCACCCAGAAAGGAGCCTAGAAAAGTTTGCTCTGGGAACTCTGATCAGCCTCGTGAGAAAATACTTCAAATGACTGTAAGATGGCATCCATGAGACAAGAACACTTATGGAACAAGAAGAGGTTCTTAGAAATTACAAGCATAATAATAGGAAGAAAAAGGTACCTGGGAATGAAGAGGAGGTGATTAATCAAAGAGGAAATTCAAGAAAGTTTCCCAAAGATAGGGGCCCTGACTTTCCGATAGAAAGCCTCACCCAGCGCCCAGAACCACAAATGACAACTACCCCACAGCAACTCACCAGCGTGAAGGTGTCCATGATTGTGCACAGAGGACATTCTACAAGTTTCTAACAAGAACGAGCACATCGGAGGGAAGGCAGCGGAGGGTGGACGGGTGGGAGGTGATCAACCGAAGACCTTGTATGCATATATGAATAACCCATGAACACAGACAATAGGGTAGTAGAGGCATGGCTAGAAAGGGTCAACGTGGAAAAAAGGGGAACATATGTAATACTCCAACCATAAAGTTTTAAAATAAAATGGAACAAGCAATTCAAGAAGGTCACACACAGAAAGGATTAGGAATCAGAAAGGCTTCCAACAAAGGCAGTAGAACCAATGTTTCCAAAATTATGAAGGAGATTGAACTCCAGGCTATTATTACATAAATAACTATCGGTGCCGAAACCAGTTTGGGTCAGTGGATAGTGCGTCAGCCTGCGGACTGAAGGGTCCCAGGTTCGATTCCGGTCAAGGGCATTTACCCTGGTTGCGGGCACATCCCCAGTAGGGGGTGTGCAAGAGGCAGCTGATCGATGTTTCTAACTCTCTATCCCCCTCTCTTCCTCTCTGTAAAAAATCAATAAAATATATTTTAAATAAATAAATAAATAAATAAATAAATAAATGACTATTGATTAGGTATGAGGGTGGACTAAGGACATTTTAAGCCGAGCAAAGTCTCCAAAATTTCATGTGCTATGAAAGCTACTGGAAGAGGTACTCCACCTTTCCCCGAAAGAGGAATAGTAAACAAAGATGCTGCATGTAGGCCATGAGGAGTGTGAACTGAGCGACATGTAAGGGCAGTACCCGGATGAGAGTTAGGGGCGATCTCCAGGAGAACAGCTGTGCATCAGGCCGTGAGATCCGTCAGCCCAGACACCAGCTATGTTTGAACTGGACTAAGTGCAGGTTTAGATAACCAGGGGAAGGGCTGGTATGTATATGTACATACTGACTGCTGACCTGCCAGAATCGGGCCTTATGGGTGTGGGGGAGGGAGCGGGAAAGGTGCATATGGGTGCTGGGGGTGGGAGCCAGGCGCCAGGGCCTCATAGTCCATCCTAGGAAATGGTGGGATAATGCACTCTGTGCCTGTCACTTAGAGATAAGGAGGCAAAAACTAGCGAGAGCAGCAGAATGAGTTACAAGTGGTGGCTTTGGAGGTCTGGGGAGTGGAAGCACTATGGGAAAAGGACTGTCATTTGTCACCAGCCACACTGAACGTTTGGCACTTGGACTATTTGTAAAGCTTTGTTAGCTTGTAACAAGTGGCAGGAAAATCTTGCCTCTCTAGAACTCTTCGTGTAGCGAGAAACTGTACGTTATTACATGAATTATAGCAACTTTTATTTTTATTATTTTTAAATATATATTTTTTTAGTCATTTCAAGGAGTAAGAAGAGGGAGAGAGAAACATCAATGATGAGAGGGAATCATTGATCGGCTGCCTCCTGCACACTCCCCACTGGGAATTGCAACCGGACTCAAACCCGGGACCCTCCAATCCACAGGCCGACACGCTATACACTGAGCCAAACCAGCTAGGACAAATTATAGGAACTTTTAAAGGAGACCTTTCTAAAACGTACTTTATGGAGGGCTGAACTCTTTCTCGAGCACTGAAGAGCATTCATATAAACACAACGTGAGGACCTGAAGTTGTGGCTGTGCACAGAGGCGGGTAGGATACAGAAGCTGACAACGGTGGCACGGAGACTTACGACTTACTTTCTTGAAACATCTGCCAATTTCAACTTGCTTTTGGGCCCGATCCCTTCCCCAAAATGGCCTAGCGATGCTTTCTGTAACTTTCTAGGGCAGAGCTCCTTAAAATTTTTGTACCAACGACTACTTTAGCAGTTCATTAAAGCCACCGACCCCATCTCAGAATGTTTTTAAACAAGTAAAACACAACACACAGGGTTATAAAGGGTTAGGAACCCCTCACCTGCCCATTGATAGGCAACTGAATAAAGAATACATACAACACAAGCTCGAAAGAATATATGCAACTTTATATTCATATGTTCACTTCAGTGTTACTTATAACAGCCAAGATATGGAAGCAACTCAAGTGTCCACCAATAGACGAATGGATAAAAAAGCTGTGCTACATATATACAATGGAATATTACCTGGCCATACAAAAGAATGAAATCATACTATTTGTGCCAACATGGATAGACCTTAGGGGTATTATGCTAAGTGAAAAAAGTCAAACAGAGAAAGACAAAATTCCATATAATTTCACTTACTTGTAGAATCTATAGAACAAAATAAGTGAACAGACAATAGAGAAACACAGATACAGAGAACAGACTGTTGGTTGCCAGAGGGGAGAGGTGATGAAGGTGAAGGGATAAAAAAGTACAAGTTGGTAGATGCAAAATAGTCAGGGGCATGTACACTTTAGCATAGGAAATATAGACAATAATCCTATATAATAAAAGGCTAATATGCAAATCAACCAAATGACTGGACACCATGACGTGCACTGACCACCAGGGGAACATCCCTCAGCCAGAAGCCCTGAGCCAGGCTGATGGTGGGAGCCTCTCCTACCGCCACAGTTAGACATCCCCCGAGGGCTCCTGGACTGCCAGAGGTCACAGGCAGATTGAGGGAGTACCCCCCCCCTGCAGTGCACAAATCTCGTGCACTGGGCCTCTAGTATTGTAATAACTGTATGGTGCCAGGTGGGCACTAGACTTATGGGGGTGATAATTTCATAAGTTATGTAAATATTTAAACTGAATGCTGTACACATGAAACTAATATTAAATATCAACTGTAAGAGAAAAAAAACACAACTTAGTATTACAGGGGGAAAAGAAACACATTTTACGCAGGCTCCCTCTCTATCTTATTTGGCTCTTAGAACAAGGAAGGCCTGGCAGAGAGAAGAAGTTCACTACGTGTTTAATAACACTGAATAATGAGGAAAGTTCAGTGAACTTGGAATCAAAGTGCCACATTGCTGGATGTTTGGAGAGGAAGAAATGCAGTTCATACAAAATGAACTTACCAAGAAAATGGATTCTCCTTAATGTAAATACTTAATTTGCTAATATGCTAAATGTGGCACTTGAACTTTTGCTAGTGCTTCCAGTTTTTACATAGTAAAATCAGTTTATTTAGAATGGATGCAGGGAACCAGGGATTTTGATTACCTCAACATGATGATTAATGAAAAGGTAATAAAAGACTGTTGGCCGATTTTTAAACTGTCAACACAACAGCATATGTGAATAGCAAAATTACATTCTATCTAGTTTCTTTTACGAACCAGAGGATATTCCATCATTATGAACTCCCGCCAATGGGGTACAGTGGAAATTTCTAGTTAGAACTTTGTGACTAACCCAGCCAAGATGCAGTGCGGGTGTCCACATGGACAACAAGATCAGCTCTCCAGGGTGTGGCTCTCTATATTTGTATCTGTGCAGAAAGTGAGCTTGAGAATGGCATGGAAAGCAAAATCCGGTATCTTACTACTGTACCCCCTCAATGATGTAACAGGAATCTCCATACGGATGGAAAGATGCTGAAGGATGGGCCTTAAACCACTGCGGTAAACCAGGGGAGGGGAGTGGGGCAGGGGGATACACTTCTTTACCGTTTGAATCTTTTATCAAAAATGCATTTATGTAGCACTTGTAACTAAAAAAAAAAAAAAAAAAGTTAATTGCATCTCCACTCTTCTTGGCTGAAAAAACAAAGCTATTTGGTGAAAGTTCTTAAAGAACCGGAGCACTTCACCCACTGCTGCCTCAGATCCAACCCATTAAAGATGCTCTCCATGAAAACAAAACTAAAAAAAGGGTCACTCCATTAATGGTGACATTTAGAACAACAAGAAAGAGACTACCTTTCTCATGTTCTGGCACACAAAAACTCAACACCAAAATGCTGTTAAATCAAGTTAGTATTATCATCCAAAAATATGCTCTATTTCCCGTCATTTATAAAGCCCTATCTTTTCTTTCTTACCAATTACATTCCCTATCATTTCCAAAGTATACAAACTGTTTTCAATCAACAGATTTCTTTATTACAGCGTGCAGCATGCTTGTTACTGCCTCTTTTCTATATTGAATCCTTGATTGGACAAGCATTTTGAATTTAACACGGACTATGATTGCACATATCAAACAGATTAAAGCTGCCAATCTCTTTTTGGAGACCATCCTTTATACACACTACCGCTGAGGAGTACCCTAAGTGTATTTGCTTAGAAAAAATGGGGCAGGAGTGAAGAAATGATTGCTGTCAGGCTTTGCCATGTTATCTAGCTGCTCTTACGTTCACTCTGATTATTGCTGTCCTGTTAAAATGGATTCTGTAACTCTGATGTCAAAACCATCCAAGTAGCTTTTATAACATTAAACATTCTTCATCTTAAAAAAAGAACTTGATGAACCTAAAGGGTGAAAAACACACACAAAAGACTGGAGAGGAGGGTGAGAAGGCCCGCTTGGACTTCTCCAATAACCTTACTTTTGGATGGGGGTGGGGTGGCGACAATGTCATTTTTCCTGTCCCCCTTCTAGAACATGAGAATATATCCCAGAGCAGTTGTCTGCTGAGAAACGTGAAAAGATTTTCCATTAAGTGGCACTGGGAAGAAACTATATTTTAATGCTGGGCAAGGTTTCAAGTCCAGTAAGCCAAACTGAAATGTTTTTAAAAACTTAACATTACCTAAATTGTTAAGACAAATGCTGGTTAGACATTAATAAATATTGGGCTTTTGCCGAAACCGGTTTGGCTCAGTGGATAGAGCATCGGCCTGTGGACTGAAGGGTCCCAAGTTCGATTCCGGTCAAGGGCATGTACATTGGTTGCAGGCACATCCCTAGTATGGGGTGTGCAGGAGGCAGCTGGTGGATGATTCTCTCTCATAGATGTTTCTAACTCTCTATCCCTCTCCCTTCCTCTCTGTAAAAAATCAATAAAAATGAATTAAAAAAATAAAATATCGGGCTTTTGCCATCTTACAAGCTATGTGAGGTAGTTCCAGAAACCTTCTTGATTTGAATTGTCAACTAGAGGGGAGAATATTGAGGAAAGAGGATTCTTTTCTCCTATGAACCAGGGACTCTCAAGGAGAGGGTTCCAGCTTCAACTTTAGCAACTATGAAAAACGTCACAGGAGAAAAAGAAAACTTTTCTGGAACCAATCTCTCGCTATTTTTAACAAAGGGGTTTGGTTAGTGGCTCCCTCCCCCACACCTTCCCAATCGCGAAAGCTTGTCAAGGCACTAATTTCCACAATATGGTTAAATTTTTGCAAACTCAGCAGAAGAGCCTGGCCTCCTGGCTTGCCAAGACCTAGATGATAGGAGTGAGTAACGGAGCTGAGGTCAGGTGGCTGCATCGATGTTATTCATTCCTTCACTTGTCAGCGATGCAGAGAGCACCCACCATCAGACACTGTGGGCTCAGTGCTTAGCGATACAAGGATGAAAATAACAGTAACCAGCCCCTGCTCCCAGTGGTCACTGTTTACAGAAGCAGTTTGCACTAGAATTGTACAGCACGAATATATACTAGAGGCCCGGAGCATGAAATTCATGCACTGGGGAGTGGGGGAGGGGAGTGTCTCTCTCAGACTGTCCGCACCCTCTTGCAGTTCAGGAGCCCTTGCTCCTTAGCCCGCCTGCTTGCTGCTCCTTAGTGCTGCCTCAGAGGCGGGATCCAGCTTCTGGCTGAGTGGTGCTCCCCCTGTGGGAGCACACTGACCACCAGGGGGCAGCAGCTCCTGTGTTGAGTCTGCCCCCTGGTGGTCAGTGCACATCACAGCCACCAGTTGTTCTGGTCGTTCCACCATAACAATCACTTAGGCTTTTTTATTATATATATCCATATATATAGATCTCACAGTTCAGTGGAAGAGAGGTGCATGGAAAAAAGCAGATGTGACTAAATCTCTCAAATGCTACACGATGATATGTCAGGGTCAGAGGAAGGTTCCAGAGACAGAGTCACATTTGAGCCAGGAAAGCATGAACAGAGATAGAGAGTCTGAGAACTCAGAAGTTAAAAAAACAACAACACATTTATCTTCCATTTACCAAGCTTGCCTTCATATCAGCATATGTTAATGTTTTCTAATAATGAGTAGGCTTTTATGTCCTTTTTGTATACAATTCTAGTACAAACTACTTCTGTACACAAGGAGTCTTTTCAGAGGATCATTGAAAACTCTATATGACTGGTCTGAAGCAGGTTGGGGGTAGGTGGCTCTTTTTCCATCACCAAGAATTAGAATCTGAAATACCATTTATTTTCTTGGCATAATATAGTACACTGATATTTTATTGAGGGTCATCTAGGTTTAGGTCTTGTTATTTTATTTAGAGATAATCTTTTGAACTGAGTGCCTCTCTCCTAAAACATTTCATAAGATATTTGTTATTAATCAAGTCTTTCTATATGCATGTTTGGGATCAGTTTTTGAACACAAAATGGTTATTTAAAATATACCATTATTTAACGAAACACACAATTCAAGAACTAAGATGACTCTGGAAGTTGTACTTTTTTTTTTTTTTTTTTTTAAAAGAAACTTTGTATTGTTGATAGTATTACAGGTATCTACCCCTCACCCTGTCCTGCCAGCCCCTCCCCTCTCCCCCAGGTCCTCACTACCTTATTGCCCATGTCTATGGGCTATGTCTCTGAGAACATAAACTCTTTGGTTTATCTCTTCTTGTCTCCCCAACCCCACATTCAGTATGTCAGTCTGTCCCATGCCTCCCTACTTTGGTCTTATTTTGTTGGTCAATTAATTCTGCTCATTAGATCCCACAAATAAGTGAGACATGTGATATCTGTCTTTCTCAGATTGGTCTGTTCCACGTAGCATAATATTTTCCGGGTCCATCCATGCTGGAAGTTATTCCTTCTTAATCTAAGAGGATAGGCTGGTTTTATGTGATTGAAGGGAGTGGAGAATAAATGAATAGGGATTGTTCTTACATAGCACAAGGTTTCATGAAGTTACCATGAAATATATTCAAAATTAAAACTATTAATAGCGTAGAAGGAAACTCCTATAGACTTTTAAAATAATTATACCCATTTTACAAGCCACGTTATGCGTTTTGAATAGATAACTGCTCCCCAGTAGTAATAAGTGCAAAGGCTGAGTGTACATGAAGCGCTGTATTCATTTTTAGCGTATCAACCAGACATGGAATAGTGAAGGGTCTGAGTCCCATAGATCTGGGTTGAAGATCTGAATGTGCCCCAGTTTCCTTTCCTTTAATAATAATACCGTATTGCATATTTGAAAGTTGCTAAGAGAGTGGATCTTAAAAGTTCATCACAAGAAAAAAATTGCAACCACATGAGATGATGGATGTTAATTAAACTTATGGTGGTAATTATTTATATATATATATATATATATATATATATATATATATATATATATATATATAAAATCATTAATTTGTATACTTGAAACTTATACAATGCTACACTAAATGAAATGTACATAAAGCACTTACTGGGATGCTTAGTGTATAGTAAATACTCAATAAAATATTAGCTATGATTATTACCTATTCATTCCACATCTATTTATAATAAAGATTGGAGCTGTTCTGTAATCAAAAGAAATTTGCCCAAGTTAATATGATATGTTTAATGGTATTTATAATCATAATCATTATTGTGCTATATTATGATTAGGCACAAATGGTAAACTGTTGTAGTAATTGATTGTAATTAGTACACAGGCAAACATTTTTTTTTTTGTTTTTTTTTCTTCTTTGTTCTTCTTTTTTTTTTTTAATTCTCACCTAAGGATATTTTTCCATTGATTTTTAGAGAGATTGAAAGAGAGAGAGAAAGACAGAGAGAAAGACAGATGCGAGAGAAACACATCAATTGGTTGCCTCCTGCCCATACCCCAACCGGGGTCCGAGCTGGGGAGGAGCCTGCAATCGCTCTTCTTTGTTCTTGATCTAACATGTGATCAATATTTTTTTTATCAACTCTTTCCCCTCATTCACTACTTGTGTGATTTTGACCACATCATCTGCCCTCTATAACATTTCCTATTATTCTCTGTGAAATGGCGGTAATAATACTCATTTCGTAGTTAAGATTAGTGGTAAACATAGTAAAATACTGTAGAGTACAAAAAGTAAATATATATAAAAAAAGATGTAGTTAAAATGTAAAGATAACACACAGGAACCTACCAGAGTACCTGACACGTAACTGACTAATAAATGACAGCTGTCATGGATGGTAGCATTACAACGACAAACATATAATGCTCTTCCCTGATGGACTCTAACGTCCATATATTCTCAAAAACTTTAAGTCTAGGAACAGGGCGAGAGGCATGTAGGCGGGAAAGACTTTGAGTAGCAGTTTTCAACTGTGGCTGCACTGGCATTAAAGCGTTCTGCTGCCGGGGCCCACACAGAGTTGAGTTGAAATGGTCTGGGGTGTGGCCTGGACATCAGAATTTTTTCAGAGTTCCGAGGTTAGGGTTTAGTGGGCATTTGAAGCAGAGGAGCTCCGCAGAAGGGTTGGCTATACTCAGATAAAACTTGTTCTTGGCTCTAGGGATAGCCAGGAGGGGCCCTCGTGAGGACTGAGCGTCTTGCTTATTTTGGGAGGAGAGGGAGTAGAGAGGGGGTTCCTTCTGACTCTCTCCCAGGCACAGTAAGAGGAACCTTAGTTTTAGGTTGCTTTTAGGGTGTGTGTGTGTTGGTGTGTGTGTATGTGTGTGTGATTTTAAGAACAACTGGAACTGGAAGTACGCATGCTCCAAATGTAATCCAGCAACTACTTGCTGATGCCTGACATTCCTTTGACATAAAGCAAGTTAGTTTGACAATACAAATAACCTTGGAGAGAGCAATACACTTGCATCACAAATGAAATCTTTTCTTTATTTTTTTTTAAAGTGCAAATAGAGAGTTTCTCTTTATTTTAAAGGTTGGGAAGGAGGCAGGATGTAGGAGAGTTGTGGAGCCATAAGGGATCCCATCTAAGCAAGATGGGAGAGAAGAGCAGAAATGGAAGGGAACAAATCACAAACTAATAGTCCCCAGGTTACAGCTGCAGGGTGGATGGAGAGGCAGGATCAGCTTACAAAGCTTGGAGGTGGGCCGGATGTGGAGGGAGGAGAGAGGCCCTATGGGATGACTTCCTGCCTGGGTGACAGAATAGAAGGGAGCGTGCCACTGACTGTGGAAGGGAGGGCAAAAGAAACAACTTGCGGAAAAAGAGGAATACCATGGCTTCTGTTCTGCATATGCTCATTTTTGAGATGACCCAGGGACACCTAAGTGGAAATATCCGGAAGTCATTAGGCATGTGAGTCTACAGTCAGTCTGAAACAGGACAGGATTGTCGGAGTGGCAGGTTCGGAGCCTCGGTAGGCAGGGCGCAGTGATATCGCCCATGGATAATGTGCAGAAAGGGTAGAGAATGGAGGGAAAATGCGAAGCCAATGTTTTCAGTACACCTCCCCTCCTCGCCAATTAGAAAAGTAACACACTGCCTGGCAGGGAAACGACTGCTAACATTTTAGTGCATTTCCTGCCAGCTAAACTCACATGCTCACGGAATTGTGTGTGTGTGTGTGTGTGTGTGTGTGTGTGTGTGTGTGTGTGTGTCACTGTAGGAGAGGGTGTGCAGACTGCACAGACCCAAAAGCTGTTTTTCTTAATCCACACTGTCCCATTTCCTTGTACAAAAAGTGAGTTTTAGTGCTTGTATAATCTATGATACAGAGGAGGCACAAAATTTCAGATGATAATAACAGATGCACATTAAGTGTGGTCTGTATTTATGATTATGTAAAAGGAAATAATCTTAAGAGTGGAAAATGCTCAGGGTAGGGGGGATCCATAGTAAAATAAAGACAGACTGAAAGGATTCCACTGGGTTTGGTAACTAGGAAGTGACTGGTGTGAGCACTAGAGGGGTTGAAGAACTAAAAGCTAGGGAAGTGACGAGCTTATATACAGCTCTCTTTTAAGAATCTTAGAAATCAAGAAGTGAGGGAAAGGAGTAAACTAACTAGAGGGATTATAAGAAAAAAGCTTTCTAAGCCCAGCTGGTGTGGCTCAGTGGTTGAGCATTAACCTGTGAACCAGGAGGTCATGGTTTAATTCCCGGTCAGTGTACATGCCCAGGTTATGGGTCCATCCCCAGTAGTGCAGGGGGCAGCTGGTTGATGTTTCTCTCTCACTGATGTTTATCTCTCCCTCCCTCTTTCTCTAAAATGAATAAAAAATATTTTTAAAAAAGGAAAAAGCTTTCTAATTTTTTTTTTTAAAGGTTAAGACTCGTTATCTCTGGAATGTCTGTATGAGTGCTATACCCTTGCAAATATCACTTCAAATCTTACCTCCTCCATGAAATCTTTCCCTACTAACTTCAACTCTATCTGGTCTCCTCTTATAAGTGGATGTGAAATGCATACATTATATCCTACTGCTTAGAGTAGTAGTTCTCAACGGGGCTTTTGGCAACATTCTTGGTTGTCACAACCGGAAGTGGGGGTGAGAGGTGTTCCTGGCATCTAGAGGCCGGGGACGCTGCTCAGTCTCCTATTGCACAGAAACCCTCACAACAAAGAATGACCAGCAGACAATGTTAACCCTGCTGAGGTGGAGAAACCCTGGCTTATAGATATCCCTCCACTGTTTGGAATCCAAGTTACCACTCTCCAACTCTCACACCTTCTACCTGCTCTCTTTCTTGTCGCCCTAACAATGCACTGTCCATAATGCAACCAGAGTGACGTTTAAAAGGAAAAAGTAATGATTTCAGAGAGGAAAGGAGAGTGGGAGAGAGAATCATCAATCGGCTGCCTCCTGCACGCCCCCCCCCCCCCCCCCCCCCGAGGATCAAGCCTGCAACCAAGGTAAGTGCCCTTGACTGGAATGAATCTGGGAACCCTTCAGTCTGCAGGCTGACGCTCTATACACTGAGCCAAACCAGCTAGGGCAAACAGAGTGATTTAAAGGGATCAAACCCGTAACCTTTTGGGGTATGGGACAACTTTCCAACCAATGGAAGAGCCACCTGGCCAGGGTCAGAGAGACTTTTTAAGAAAGATCA
Organism: Pipistrellus kuhlii; assembly: GCF_014108245.1. NCBI lineage: Eukaryota > Metazoa > Chordata > Mammalia > Chiroptera > Vespertilionidae > Pipistrellus > Pipistrellus kuhlii. Next base: position 10,438,577 of record NW_023425471.1, on the reverse strand, counting down.
GATCATGTCATGACCTCTCTATGCTTAAAATCTTCAGTGGCTTCCCAGTGCTCTTAGCTTCCAATCCCCATTTCTTACAGGTAATGACTCTCCTGAAAGCGGTGTAACACCTTTCCTGAATAATAAGCATAAATATAATAATATATATTGTTTTACTGTTGTTTATAAAATTCATCAAAATAATTTTATATGCACTTATCTATCTGCAACTTGCTTACCTGGGGGACTAGTATAAACAGTACCGGGGTAACTCCTCCTGCAAGTCTCCTTGAGGGGGGTATGTGAGGGTCTTGAGGGCATACATGGAAAAGGGAAATCACTGGATCATGTTTGCACATCTTCAACCTGACTAGATATTGTCAAATGTCTTATATCCATTTACTGCCATCAGCAAACTTAAGAGAGCATTTATCCCCACATTTTCACTGAGTATTCCCCAGTGTTTATTAAACAAAACAAAACAAAATGAAAAATTGAGCCAACCTTTGAAAATCAGATAATTTCACAGAAACGTCCATGTTTCTGGCTTCTCTTGAAAAATCAGAATGTCTAACAAACAGCACCATGAAAAAAAAAACATGTGTTCTTTGCCATGGTTCCTGTCACTCCTACTTTTCTCACACCTGGTCTCCATCAGCCTTCTTCTTCTTCTTCTTCTTCTTCTTTTTTTTTTTTTAAATATATTGATCATTAGCTTTAATAGTCTGTGGTAAATTTTTAAAAAATTTACTATTGTTGAGAGCATTAGAGATGTCCCCTATTTACCCACCTCTGCCCCCTTCCACCTGGCTCCCACCTCAGCCCAGGCCTTTGCCCAGGACATACTATTGTCTATGTTCATGGGCTATGCATATCTATATATATAAAAGCCTAAGTGACCGAACGACCAGTCGCTATGATGTGCACTGATAACCAGGGAGCAGATGCTCAATGCAGGCCCCCACCTGCTGGAGAGACCCCGCTCACTCCACAGATGCTGGGGAGGGACCGAGGGAGGTTGTCCAGGGTGTGTCTGGCCCATATTGCCCACTCCTGCCTGCCGGCCACCTTTTAACTAATTTCCTTTCAATGTGCACGAATCTGTGAACTGGGTCATTAGTATGCATATAAGTTTTTGTTAATCTCTCCCCAACCCCACCTTGCCTCTGAGGATCATCAGTCTGTTCCATCCTTCCATGTCTCTGTTTATTTTGTTTCTCAGTTTATTTTGTTCATTAGATTCCACATATACTACTAGTAAGTGAGGTCATGTGACACTTGTCTTTCTCTGACTGGTGTATTTTGCTTAGCATAAGAATCTCCAGGTTCATCCCTGACATCTTAAAGGGTAAGACATCCTTCTTTTTTTTACAGCTGCATAGTATTCCAGGGTGTAAATGTGCCATCATTTTTTCATTCCATCAGCCTTCGTGCATAGTTCCTAAAGACATGTGAGTCTGTGATTCCTGCATCAGGTGGCCATGCACACTAGAAAATGTCGTCCCAGCTGACAAGCTTCCATGTGGCATGCTGTCATCCATGAGTCCTGCAGTCTGAGAGCTGGCACCACTCACAGGCAAGGTGACAGCCTATGTGCAAATCCTATCCATTCCTTCCCAACCAGAAGCCGGTGACTTCTTCACCAGCTCCAGCTCTCTTCCTTATCTCCAACCCCACCATTAATAGCAATTCTAAATCATGGCTGCTACTTGCTTCTCTTCTCCTTTCCTTTGTACTTCTATTCTGAGTCCTCTCTTAACCCCCCCACACTTTCTTCAACACTTCTAGGCAACAAGAACTTTGGACTACAGAGCCGAGGGCTGCTGCACAAGGCACCTTTTTTACATGCTCTCTCCTGTCCTATGGGGGTGGCTCACTGCACCAGTTAGTGTTCGGTCAGGACCACAGTGACGCTCATTTTCTATCTCTCACAGTGGCTAAGCACGTAACAGGTGCTCAATAAAAATGTTGTCAGTTCAGGAGATGGCAGGAGCTTGAATTTCCATTATCGATCCAGTAATCAAAGATAAAATAATCATTTAAATTCTATTCTGGCATTTCACAAACTATGTCCTACAACCAGATAAATACGGGAAGAGCTGGCTTAAAGCAAAATTAAATAGAGTTCTATATTGAAGGGCATCTTTGAGCCTCAAGTATGCCAACATACCTTGAAAATAATCAAGGGATAAGAGATATAGAATGTAGCAATTTCTAAACTGCCTTGGTCAGGGGACTTGGGAATGTTAGTGAAACTAGAACTACCCAGAATGCAGATTGGGAACACTGCTCTTTTTTAAAATCATCCTTCATTTTTTTCATTTTTTTCCCTTTCCCTACACTCCTCTAGAAATTCTATTTTGTTTCTGACAATGGAATTAGTTTCCTAGGAAATCTTGAGCTATATTTTAAAAGATTTTATTTTTCACAATAGGCAAGACATGAAAACAACCTAAGTGTGCATCAACAGATGAATGGTTAAAGAGAATGTGGTGTATATATTACTCGGTCATGACAAAGAAGGAAATCCTGTTATGTGTGACAACATGGATGGGCCCCGAGGGCATTATGGTAAATGAAGTAAGCCAGACAGAGGAAGACAAACACTGACTACACGGTATCACTTACACGTGGAATCTAAAAAAGTCCAACTCACAGAAACCAGGCAGTAAAGTGGTTGCCAGGGGCTTGGGGAAATAGGGAGAGGTTGGCAAAAGGGTGCAGTCAGCTATAAGATGAAGAAGATCTAAGGAGCTAATGTATATCATGGTGACTAGAATTGATAACACTGTATTGCATAATTATACATATAATACCTTAATAAAAAAATGAGAAAAAAAGAGAAATGGAATCATATAATATACACTAAAATAATAATAATAAAAACAAAATAAAATTCACTAAGAGGGTAGAACTGAAATGGTCTCACCAAAAAACAAAACAAGAAACACAACGAAAGGAAAGAAAAGAATAAATATGTGAGGTGAAAAAAAGTTTTTAAAATGAATTCCTCCAATAAAAGTTAGTAAAATATTTCTGTATAAAATCCCCCCTCCTTCAGGAATTTCAATAATAAAGCTTTAAAAAATGGTTTAGGTGTCTTTTGTTATTGAAAGCTGGGAAAACAATCACAAATTGATTGATTAAAGCCAACAAAAACCAATCTACACATCTTTGAACAATTCCTAAACTGCAAGTGACATCAGATGAAAATGAACAAGTCTCTACTACCATGAACACAATAAAAGGCAACTCTACAGCCGAGTTCCCATAGCACATGATGGCTTTTTCGTCCGGTGACCCCCATGTGTGACCACGTTAGCGACAATGGGGACTGCCTAACGCCAGCTGCCTTCCTGAGCTGCTGACAGCGTTAAAGCCATGTCCAACCACAAAACCCGAGGAGTGGGACAAAGGGTTGTATCCCATTGTCCTCTTCTTGAAGGCAGAGCCTGTGTCCTATTCCCAATCATGTTCTCCATCCCGGAGGCCGCCCCCCACCAGCGCGTCACACAGAAGCACAGAGTGAACGAAGTCAGTGGAAGTCACTGATAGAAAAAAAGACAAAAAGGACAGCAAACTCATAATGTTCTTGCTCTTAGGAAACTGAAAAAGTCCTTTCATAGCCTTTTGGGGACTAAGACTCAGACTAAGTAGCCCAGAGCAGGTGCTGTTCTCACCTTCACCTCTTCAGAAGAATACCTCATTTAACCCCCGGGCAATAGGGGCACTGTGCTGGCACTTTCTAGATTTGAGGATGCCAGCCATTCTATGATTTTCTGGGGTCTACTGACCAATGAAGAATAAGACAATACCACCCAATGTGACAGGCGGAACTTCTCGCAGATCTGCCTTTGGATGCTCGCCATATTTACTCCTAGTGCAAATCAGGCTGGGGAACACTACCATAAATCAGATATCGAACGCTAACAAATTACACACCCATTACAGATGACCTTTGGAGTTGCTCAAGGTACAGTCACAATCATGCATTAAAAGAAGCCACCTTTCACTGTAATGTGCGAATGTATGAAACTAAATGAGCTTGCAATGTAATCAGTGTGGTTGGCTGCTTTAATATATTCCATTTCAATTTCAAATCACCACAATCCAGGAGTGACAAATCTAATTTGATCAGTTGTTCGCAAAAACACAGACAAGCAAATGTAGATCTAGCAACACGGTCAGATGTGAAAAGGAATTAATATGTTCTACTATGACCAGAAGTTCTTAATGTATTTTTTTAAAATTAAAAACAAACCTAAACACAATTTTTTCCTCACTAAAAAATTCATCCCCCCACTCAGATGTTTAAAAGATATAATATTTAAGTAAAAGGTATATTTAACTTTTTAAAAAGCCAATGACATATTTCAAATGAAACAAAAGAAATTTGAATACTTAGAAATAACAGGGCACTCGGAACCCATGCAGAAGGTTCCCCAACACTGATTATTACTATCCAGCAAGAATTTGTACATGAACATAATTTTTTAAATATATTTTTAATTGATTTTTTACAGAGAGGAAGAAAGAAGGATAGAGAGCTAGAGAGCTAGAAACATCAATGAGAAAGAGAGAGAGAGAGACAGACAGACAGACAGACAGACAGACATCGACCAGCTGCCTCCTGCACACCTCCTACTGGGGATGTGCCCACAACCAAGGTACATGCCCTTGACCGGAATCGAACCTGGGACCTTTCAGTCCGCAGACTGACGCTCTATCTACTGAGCCAAACCGGTTTCGGCATCACTTTTTAATTTAATCCTCACCGAGGATATGCTATTGATTTTAGAGAGGGGAGGGAAGGGGAGAGGGAGGAAGGGAAAGGAGAGAGAGAGAGAGAGAGAGAGAGAGAGAGAGAGAGAGAGAGAGAGAGAAACCTAGATGTGAGAGAGAATGTCGATTGGTTGCCTCCCATATGCGCCCCAACTGGGAATGGAACCGGCAACCTAGGTATGTGCTCTGACTGGGAATCAAACCCACAACCTTTTTGGTGCACAAGGCCAAGCTCCAAGCAACTGAGCCACTCAGCTCGAACCACACATAATTCTTGATCTCCATCCCTACCATAAGTACGGGGCCACACCATTTATGAATGAGGGTGGTGATCTCGGTCACCTTTGAAAGTCGTGGTGCTCTTTAGAATTTCCCTAATACATATTCTTCAGGGCTTTAGCATTTCCTCTGGGCCTGGGTGTATCAGTTTTAGAGGAAAAATGGGGGGTGTTTCCAAGAGTTGGACACTTGGTATACGGGGGCCTTCTAAAAGGCTCCCACAGTGGAAATATACACAATCTAGTGTCACTCACCGAACAGTAGCCAGTTTTATGTCATAAATCAGATGGTGCCACTCCTCTACTAAAAAGCCTCCAAGTGCTTCCCGCTGTCTTGAGGATAATATCCACACTCCGTCTCTGAAGCTTTTCTTTTGGGATCTAGCCCCTACCTCTCTCTCCAGCATCATCTGATATAACTTTCGCTTCACTGGCCCCCTTACAGCTGCAAGATGCTTCATCCTCAGGCTCCTTCTCATTGCTGTTGGTCTACAATATCCTGCCTGGACCTAGCTTGTTTGGCTCAGTGGATAGAGCATCAACCTGTAGACCGAAAGGTTCAGGGTTCAGTTCTGGTCAAGGGCACATATCTTGGTTGCAGGCTCCTCCCTGGCCCCAGGCCCTCGTCGAGGCACAAACAGGAGGCAACTAACTGATGTGTCTCTCTCACATCGATGCTTCTCTCTGTCTTTCCCTCTCTCTAAAAACATAAAGCAGTGGAAAAAATATCCTCGGGTGAAGATTAATATATAAAAATAAAAATAAAAATAAAAATAAAAATAAAAATAAAAATAAAAATAAATATATATATATATATATATATATATATATATATATATATATATATATATATATATATATATATATATATTTCCTGCCTGCAGACTTTCCCATGGCTGGTTTCCCCTTGTCATTCAGGTTTTAGCTCAAAAGCTACCTTCGTACTCAGAACTTCCTGCCCACTTCCATCAACCCTCCATTTCATTATCCCTTTAGGGACAGTTATTGTCTGAAAACATCTTGCTTGTTCCTCTTCTGTAGCACATGCCATGAAGACAGACACCTTGGCTAGGCTATTGGTAAGTAGTTGTTAAATTGAAAACGAACTCATAAAATACGGGTCAATAATATAAATGATGAGGGGCACCGGAGATGCTTAAGGAATCTTTTAATAGCCAGGAAGAAGGCCATCTCCTCTAGGCCCTGGAGAGGAAGGGCAGGCTGGGGTGTGGGGTTCAAGTCTTTGGCCCCAGGTTTCAATTATGAGTCTGTTCTAGATTCAGATCACCATCTTAGAAAATAAAGTAAGCCAACCTCAGTTTCACATCTATAAAAGAAGAAATCATACCTATTTAGCAAACTATTGCGAAGAGTAGCATTATCACATGTAGAGAGCTGAATAGTTCGGTAAAGATTTAAAATTTTTATTTATTTACCTGATGTTACAAACTGCTACTGATAAATCCTCTTTAAATAAAAATGGAAAATTTATAGCAAACATATGGATAAGTTTGAATACATTAACAGGCATTATATACCTGCAGAAATCCCATTTCTTTTTCAAGACAGATACCCAAATATAATAAAATATAAAGCCGTAGGTGCCCAGCTGGCATGGTTCAGTGGTTGACCATCGACCCATGAACCAGGAGGTCACATTTCGATTCCCAGTCAGGGCACATGCCTGGGTTGTAGGCTCCATGCCAAGTGTGGGGTGTGCAGGCTGATCAATGATTCTCTCTCATCATTGATGTTTCTATCTCTCTCTCCCTCTTCCTAACAATTTGAAATATAAAAATTAATTAAAAACATAAAAAGCTGTAGAGATATACTTACTAATTCACATTCAGATGAATAAAAAGGTGAATATGACAAAGGATACTTATTAATTTTATTCTTCGGAGATGCTTCAGCCAAATCATGTCATAACAAAGACATCACATAGCACAGCCTCTATCAGCACGGAACAAAAAGTAGCATTTTTCCTTTTGCTTTTTTCATTTGAGAAGGAACTGGCGGCTTACTTATTGGGCAGTAAATGTATTCAATGACACTATCCTTTTAGGATAATGCAAATCTCAAAATAGGTCAAACACTTGAAGTGATAAGTACTGATTGCATCATGGAGGTACTATACAACCAGCCTTCTTTGTGCCAGTAATTCTGAAGTTAAATAGACGGGGGGAATTAACTGAGAAGCACAAAAAACTAGTAGCATGGAGAAGGTTGTTGGAATAGAAGTACTAATTGAGAAAAATAATGGAAAGCAACAAAAGTAGAGAAAGCAATTTATATAAACAGGACTCGTTGGAACCTGTAATATTAGGCTGAATATGTGAAGTTGCTATATTTTGTAGGCCAAAAATGGTCAAATGTCAGCAATTTTATATGGTTTAAACTAATACATTTACCAAAGCACTTAGGACGTCTTGTTAGTGCATAATAAATGATACTCTCTAACGCATGCATGGGTTTTGTACACAAGTGCAATGTTTGAATGGCTTGTATTTGGAAACTTTTCACAGCAGTGTCCGCAGTGGTTAACTGTTAGATGCTAGGCTCCACTTCGGGGGAGGAAATGCTTCTGTCTTTATAGATTCAACTTCCCAGTGTCTTTTAAGAGCTGTTCAAGTTTCAGAAGGCATGCTGTGTCAGAGTAAGACTAGCACTGAAATTTTAAGGCGTGAGTTCTAAAGTGTTGAAATATTGCAAAGTCTGAATAAAGGCAATATTTAAGAGGGCATCGTGAAAACTAAAATACACAAGCCTATTCTATAAAACAATATTTTAAGATGCTCAAGAGCACCTTTATGGAGACACAGGAATGCATTTGTAAAATCACAGAAAGCGAAGACATTAAAGCACATAAATAAACCTGTCATTGCAGTGACAATGTACTGGTGAAGTGGGCGGGAAGATGAGAAGGGGGAAAATTCAGGTAAACACGCCAGTATTTAAAAACAAATGGTGCGTTTGGATAGCTAATGTGATAATTTGAATTACAGCATGTGGTATTCTAAAAAAGGAGTGCTGTAGAGTTGCCTGTGTGCTAGCCGGTGATTGGTTAAGCTCGCTCCTGTACTATTTATAATAAAATAGCCTCATCTGCATTTATGCGGGCAGCAGGGTGTTTAAAGAAAGTGAATAGAGAGATCAGATTGTTACTGAGCAAGGGCTTAAACCTGCTCCTAACCACCAGTCAGTATTTTTGTTAATTAATCATAATCAACATAAGGAAGTGTGGAAAGGGACAGCCAGAGTGAAGGGTTTAATTAACACACTAGGCAAAGCAGGAGTTGACATTTGCATCTCAACGCTGGTTACCAAATAGAGATGAGTCCCATTGATTAACTTTCTTCCATCAATTCTAAGATGACTCGCCTCTCCCAAGTTTTAACATCTGTGAAATCAGGATGTGTCTTAAATACAGGTCATTTTCGACTTAATGATATATGCTAATTGGAGAAATTAGCTAAATCTCCACCTTTCTGAAAGCCACTCTGGTCCAATTCAAACCAGCTAACCATCGGGAAGTGTTAAATGTCCTGATTCTGTAATAGTCACTAGTAGCCTAGACCAGGGAGGGAGACTGTCCTGGTCATATACATGTTTTAATGTCGGATTGGGAACCATGGGAGGTTCTGTATATTCAGGACCTCTGACTTTGTTCTAGAGAACGCTACTGTATATGAACGTTTTTTATGGAAGAAAATCTATGCAGACACAGAAACTATTCGACATATCTTGAACTGTTGGTGAAACGAATGGGTGCCATTAAGAACTGAAGAAATCCAGCCCTAACTGGTTTGGCTCAGTGGATAGAGCATCAGCCTGCGGACTGAAGGGTCCCGGGTTCGATTCCGGTCAAGGGCATGTATCTTGGCTGCAGGCACATCCCCAGCAGGCGGTTTGCAGGAGGCAGCTGATCGATGTTTCTAACTCTCTATCCCTCTCCCTTACTTTTTGTAAAAACTCAATAAAATATATTTTTAAAAAAAGAACTAAGGAAATCCTTACATAAACCTTTCAATAAATTTTATAAAAACAAAAAAAAGATTGTTAAATAGAGGACCATGTGATGAAGAAAAAAGAGCTTGAGTTCTGCACTACCCCATGAGGAAGTCACTAATCACATGTGACTATTTCAATTTAAATTAATCAAAATTTACAAATCAGTTACTTGGTCAAGCTAACCGCATTCCAGTGTTCAATAGCCATATGTGGCTAGAAGCCACACTGGACAGCATAGATATGGAACATTTCTGTCACTGCGAAAAAGTCTACTGCACAATGCTACTCTAGACTGACATCTGAAGCGGAGTTACACCTCCCCTGCCATGCTTAGATCTTGTGATTCTGAACAAATTAACCAGCCTTGCAAATATTCTGTTTTTCTGTGGTGAAACAAATATGTAATTGTCATCCTACTCTCTGGGATGTAAGGATCAGAGTGTCATAAAAAGGTTAGCTACTATAGTAAGTTTTACATTTTTATGGGATTTTTAACTTGATTATGGTAACTCTCATCTTTGGCATTTTTTAATGTTAGTTGGATATATTTTACTGTTTAAACCCCAAGTTTTAGGACTTCTCTTCTTTCCTTCTTCAGATATACCCTCCAGATATTTTTAGCAATCAAATGCCTATAGTAGCCACATATGACTATTATGGAAGAAAATCTATGCAAAAGTGAGCGAACTGGAGAACCCATGTTCTTTCTATCTAAGCTGCTTTAGCTGCTACTCAGATCCAGCCAAGTACCACCATTCAGGAATGGTGACCTGGTGTAGCCAGGTACAGTAGTTCTCCTTATCCATGGTTTTCATTTCCACAGTTTTAGTTACCTGGGGTCAAGTGCAGTATGAAAATATTAAGTGGAAAATTCCAGAAATAAACAATTGATAAGTTTTAAGTTGCATGCCATTCTGAGTAGCATCATTAAATCTCACAAGTCCTGCTTCGTCCAGCCTGGGATGTGAATCCTCCCTTTGTCCAATATCTCCAAGCTGTAGATGCTCCCCACCCATTAGTCACTTGGAAGCCATCTTTGTTATTAGGTCGACTGTTGCCATATTGCGATGCTTGTGTTCAAGCCATCCTTATTTTACTTAATAATGCCATACTCATATAACCCTTACTACAATATTTAGTTATAGTTGTTCTATTTTATTATTCTGGTTTCTAAAAACCCTACACTTCTTTCTCCATGGCTCCATGCCTTAGGACACTTACAACTAAATGCACAAAACTTACTTCTCACTGTACCTCAATGTGAAATAGAAATGAAGCTCACAGTGTTATTTATTTTATATAAATTACCACTCCCCAATATTAAAAAACTAGAGGCCCAGTGCATGGATTTGTGCACTGGCAGGGATTGGCCTGCTGTGGGAGCACTGTTCATCACGGTCAGCTGAATGGCTGTTCCCACTGTGGGAGTGCAATGACCACCAGGGGGCAGCTCCTGTGTTGAGTGTCTGCCGCCTGGTGGTCATTACGCATCATAGCAACTGGTCAACCGGTCGTTCTGCCGTTTGGTCTCTGGGCTTTTATTATATAGGATTATTTCAAAGGTTAACAAAATATAACACTTAAAAACATACATGAACTTAAAATGCTTTAAGATAGGGATAGGGAACTTTTTTTCCTGCCAAGGGCCATTTGGATATTTATAACATCATTCACAGGCCATACAAAATTATCAACTTAAAAATTAGCCTGCTATATTTGGCCAAACATTTAATTAACTCACCCCTAATGCCTTGGCAGGGTTGCACCAAATGATCTCCAGAGGGCCGAATGTTCCCTACTCCTGCTTTAAAATAACAAATAACCCACATTTAGAAAATAAAGATTTTATGTCTCTTCATCCAAATGTTCAGAAAAATAGAAAAAATATTATTCTTGCATGATTTTATGCCCAAGTATTACTGTAATTAAGTAAAATATTTTTCTTTTCTCATTGCTACTCAATTGGAAAATTACTGGAACTCTAGGGGGGAGACTATAATATTTATAATAATAAAAGAGTAATATGCTAATTAGACTGGGCAGCTGAACGACCTTCCAGACATCATTCTGGATGTCCTTCTGGATGAAGCTGTGGCAGCGGTGGCTGAGGCAGAGGCGGTTAGGGGTGATCAGGAAGGCAGGCTAGTGGTTAGGAGCAATCAGGTAGGCAGGCAAAGGTGGTTAGGGGCAATCAGGCAGGCAGGCAGACGAGTGGTTAGGAGTGATTAGGCAGGTAGGCAGAGGGGTTAGGGGCGTTCAGGCAGGCAAGCAGGCAGTGTTAGGGGTGATCAGGCAGGCAGGTGAGTGGTTAGGGGCAATCAGGCAGGCAGGCTAGCAGTTAGGAGCCAGCAGTCCTGGATTGCAGGATCAGGCCTAAACCGGCAGTCGGACATCCCCCAAGGGGTCCTGGATTGCGAGAGGGTGCAGGCCAGGTTGAGAGAACCCCCCCGCCCCATGCCCAATTTTGTACAATGGACCTCTAGTTTTAGAAAAAAATAAATTTCTTTATTGATTAAGCTGTTACATATGTGTCCTTATTTCCCCGTCCCCCCCCCCCCCCTTATGCCCTCACCCTGCTATTTTCTGTGTCCATTGATCAGTGGGCCTCTAGTTTTATATAAAACCATCATTTTCTATTGGTGAAAGAGTTGAAGTATTTTTTTAAATCCCAATTTGAAAAGCTTAATGCCTGAAGGCAAAGTAAATCTTTTCATTCTCTCAGTAATTTAAATGCTGTCCAAAATCTCATTAAATTTAAAATGTTTCTGTACTGTATCTGAGGCATACACAACTTTTATTATTCCGAGTGTAATATTTTATTTTTATTGTATTCCCAACACAAGGAACCAGCAGTTGCAGCTTTTTTATACAGTTGATAATTCAAATATTGTTTCTAATACAAATGTGTGGTTTATCACTAACTTGGTACACTTCATAATCGTATTACAACCCCACTGTGTACTGAATACCACTTACAATTCAAACTACTCAAGATAAGCACTGCTACTTTCAAGAGAAGATTGGCATTAATTAAAGGTCTTATTTAGTAGTTGTTGGTAACCATGTTTTAAATGAAGTAAAAAAAAAATGAAAGAAGTAAAGATATATTTAATTTGGTAATTGTGTTTTCTTAATGAGATGTATTTTGGACATATATTGTAACTGGGGTTTAAACAAAGATGTGCTAAACTGTTATCACTGTGATGAAACAAAATTACATGAAAGTGTTTTATAATTCATAAATGAGAAGGACTGAAACATCTGTAAACTACATGGCATAAAATGAAATCATACCAGAACACTAATAACAATAATAAAAACAACAATAGTACTTTACACTTATGGATCTCCTTTCAGAGGAATTTCGGAATGCTTTTTAAACACGTTATTTTTCCGTTTTTTGAACAAATAAGACAACTAAATTAAAGAGTAATAATGGTTTACCCATGCCACAAAGTGAGTCAGCAGCAAAGCAGGAATAGATTTTTCTAGCTTGTTCACTCTCCTGCAATTATATTGTGCAATGATTACTCTGCTAGTGTGTTGTGCAAGTTACATCCAACACATATTGTAGATACCTCCAGATTTCATGTGGGCTTATTACTACTTTTCTCCCCCATCCCAGCCTGTTAGTAATAGTAGTGTTTACGAACCGACACTGCCATCAATGTGTGCCTGCATGCTGCTCAAGTGAGAATCCCTCCGGGAGTCAAGAGAGAGCCTTCTCTGAGCCTCTCAGCAGCCCCTCCCCTACCTTCAGACAGCTCTCTGGAGATGGCCTCCACACATTTTAAGATATCATAAAGACTAGTAAACTTGCCTGGCTGGGGTGGATCAGTGGTTGAGATTCCACCTATGAACCAGGGCACATACCCAGGTTGTGGGCTCGATCCCCCGTAGGGGTTGTGCAGAAGGCAGCTAATCAGTGATTCTCTTTCATCATTGATGTCTCTATCTTTCTCTCCCTTCATCTCTGAAATCAATAATAATTTTAAAAAGACTAGTAAACTTAATAACAAATTTGGAGTGCTGGGAGAAATTCAAAGATAGCAAGACCATTAAAAAGCAAGAATTGTGAATCACTAGGAAAAAACCCACTAGCAAAACAGCCAACTCTTATCATACTACCAGAGACCTGGTGTACGAATTCATGCACAGGTGGGGTTTGGCCAGCCCACTCCAACTGGGGCTGATTGGGTCGAGCTAGCTGGGGTGGTTGGCTGGCCGGCCCCGCCCCAATTGAGGTGGAGGGGTTGATCAGGAGTGGGGCCAGAGAGGGGGAAGGGCCACGGGGGGGTTGGCCAGCCGGTACCACCCCCTGGTAGAACTCCTGGTTGAGGGTCCAATTTGCATATTAGCCTTTTATTATATAGGACTAGAGGCCTGATGCATGAAATGTGTGCAAGGGGCTGGCCCTCGCAGCCTCGGCTTTGGAAAGTTGTTTAGAGGGTCATTCCACAGTTTGGCCGTTCAGTCGATTTGCACATTATACTTTTATTAATTTACATGTACACACAGGTTCTAGAGGGCAAGGTGTGGGCCTAGGCAGGGATAATCCTCATTTGAAGTAAAGTTAGATTTTTTTTTTAATTATTGATTTTACACAGAGAGGAATTGAGAGGGATAGAGAGTTAGAAACGTCGATGAGAGAGAAACATTGACCTGCTACCTCTTGGACACTCTCCACTGTGGATGTGCCCACAACCAAGGTACATGCCCTTGACTGGAATAGAACCTGGGACCTTTCAGTCTGAAGGCCGACGCTCTATCCACTGAGCCAAACCAGTTTTGGTGTAAAGTTAGATTTTTAAGTGTATTCCACTAACATAGCAGGGCATCACTTTTATTTCTATAACCTAAAAGGTTTAAACAAAGAAATGTCTAGCCTGCAATTTATACCATCTCCTGGAGATGCATGTATATCACAGCTCAACTCTATTAGGAATTGCCAGAAAATAAGGCAAATTAAGGTGGGAAATTAAGTCCATGTGTAGTGAGGAGGTGGCATGGGCTAAATGTTTCATGAACATATGAATAAACATGGATGGAAGAAAACTTATCATATAATAGGAGGGTATGATGAAAAGAGAATGGAGTCTGAAAAGAATTCTATAAACATTCAAGTATTCTATAAAATCTATCAAGTATTACATTTCTACTATAAAGTATTTTAGAAAACATTTTCACATACCATTTATAACTGTCCTATCATAAACAAGTTGCCATCAGATATCAACAATGTATCAAGCATGGTCCCATCCTCAAAGAGTTATGATGCACAAGGGATGGTGCTCACGACAGTGTTGCAGGAGTTTGGAGAACACAGAGGTCACTTCTAGCTGGGAGGCCTTAAAGGATGAACAGAATACCAACAGGGAGAGGCTGGACTGAGGTGGGTGGTACAGGAAAGGGAAGCTTATAAGCCAAGGGAGACAGCTAGCCATGGGAGAGTCCAAGGAGGGCATCTAATCGGCAGGCGCCACTTAGGTGCTGTCTCATTTCTTCTAGGCAAAAAGGAATGATGTGAAATCCAATAACTGGAAACAAGGGTAATCAAAGACTCTTTCTAGCTCCAAAACTCCAAAGCTGGGAAGTGGGCCAGCCAGGCTAGTTCTCTTGTCTGAAGACCTGAGGCAAGCCCAAGCTATGACCACGGCACCCAGAGGTGCCATCCTGGAGACTCTACAATGACCACCCTGTCTAGAACCCTCGTGAGACAAGCAACAACATGCAACTGCAGATTGCTACTCCACTTGGCTGAGTCCAGAGGTAAGCAGAAGAGGACAGAGGTGGTAATAGTCCCAGAAACTCAAACAGTGAAGATGCCTAAATGCCAGGGTTGGGTTGGCCTCTACCTCAATACCTTTCCAGTTACCTATCCAGGCTCCTCAAGAATTCTCTACCCTCACGGAGGCCCTTTCCTACATTTATATGTAGATGTTTAAGTTAATGGGAAAAATAACATGTGATTTGTAGCCAATGTTGTTGAAATGCATTTATTTCCTCTTCCATTTACTCATTGTAAAAAACATAACAGGTTCTTCTTGATTACTTTTCATAGCTCGTTTTCTCCTTCACTTTATTCTAGGACGCTATATTAGCTCCTATAACACCATAAATGATTCCCTTATCTAGGAAATAATTCATGTGTTTGACTTCATTTTCCTTTCTATTGTCTATTTATTTTATTTAAAAAATATATTTTATTGATATTTTACAGAGAGGGAGAGAGATAGAGAGTCAGAAACGTCGATGACAGAGAATCATCAACCAGCTGCCTCCTGCACACCACCTACTGGGGATGTGCCCGCAACCAATGTACATGCCCTTGACCGGAATCGAACCTGGGACCCTTAAGTCCGCAGACCGACGCTCTATCCACTGAGCCAAACCGGTTTTTGGCTCTATTGTCTATTTTAAATTGTTATCTAGATGCCACCCAATCTCCCTTTCTATATCAAAGTCAAAGTTAATGCATATTTGACAAGGAGCAATATTAAAGTTTGAAGAGTTTCACTAACTCTGAGATTCTCAACACTGTGGGTGTGCATTAGAATCGCCTGAAGAGCTTTTAAAAATACATAGCTGCTGGGGCCCCACCCCAGACCCACTGAATAAGACTTTTTAGCAGTGGCATCTGCAAACGTGTCACTTAAAAAATGTAAAAGATAAACCCTGATTGTTAAGAAGTGCTATGTTAACCTGCTCTGGCCAGTGTGGCTCAGTTGGTTGAGCATTATCCTGTACACTAGGGGTGTCAAACTCAATCAGAGAAGGGGCCAAAATCTAAAATCCAGCCTAAATCGCGGGCCGAATGGTTTACTGAACAGTCATAAACTGTCATTGTGATGGAAACGCAGCGGAGTGCAGTGATGACAGCGCAGTGCGGGCCACATTGCAAGGCCTGGCGGGACGGATTTGGCCCGCGGGCCTTGTGTTTGACACATGTGCTGTACACCAAAAGGTCCCCAGTTCAATTTCCAGTTGGGCCGCATGCTCAGGCTGTGGGTTCCATCCTGCCCCCGTCAGGGTGCATACAGGTGGCAACCAATCAATGTTCTCTCTCTCTCCTCCACTTCCTCTCTCTCTCAAAAATCAATATAAACATATATTTTTAAAAAGTACAATGCTAACCTGAATAGATCCTTCTCCAAAGAGGACATACAGATGGCCAATATCCATATGAAAAGATAATCAATGTCACTAATCATCAGAGAAATGCAAATTAGAATATAATGAGGTACTACCTCACACCTGTCCGAATGACTATCATCAATACATCAACAAACAACAAATGTTGGCCAGGATGTGGAGAAAAGGGAACCCTTGGTTGGTGAAAATGCAGATCGGTGCAGCCACTGTGGAAAACAGTATGGCCCTGGCTGGTTTGGCTCAGTAGATAGAGAGTGTTGGCTTACGGACTGAAGGGTCCCAGGTTCAATTCTGGCCAAGGGCACATGCCTGGGTTGCGGGCTTGATCCCCAGTGGGGGCATGTAAGAGGCAGCCAATCAAGGATTCTCTCTCATCATTGATGCTTCTAGCTCTTCCCCCCTCTCCCTTCCTTTCTGAAATCAATAAAAGAAATATATATTTTTTTTTTAAAAAAGAAAGAAAACAGTATGAAGGTTCCTAAAAAAATTAAAAGTAGAACTACCTTACAACCCAGCGATTCCACTTTTAGGTATATGTCCAAAGAAATCCAAAACACTAATTGGAAAGAATATATGCATGCCTATATTCATTGCAGAATTATTTAGAACAGCCAAGCTATGAAAGTAACCCAAGTGTCCATCAATAGATGAGTGGATAAAAAGGCGGTGGTACATATATACAATGGAATATCACTCGGCCATAACAAAATAAAATCTTACAATTTGCAACAGCATGGATGGACCTAGAGGGTATTATGCTAAATAAAATGTCCGTCAGAGAAAGAGAAATACCAATTGATTTCACTTATACAGGGTGGGGCAAAAATAGGTTTACAGTTGTAAGTATGAGAAACTCAGAGTTTATTCTTGTATTATTTCCCATACGAACAATTGTAAACCTACTTTTACCCCATCCTGTATGTGGAATGTAAAGAACAATATAAATGAACAAACAAAATAGAAACAGACATAGATACAGAGAACAGACAGAGGGGAGGGGGGTTGTGAGGCTGGGTGAAAAAGGTGAAGGGATTAAGAAGTGTAAATTGGCAGTTACAAAACAGTCACAGGGATGTAAAGTACAGCACAGGGAACATCCTATATAATAAACGGCTAATATGCAAATTGACCGAACGCAGAACGACCTGTCGCTATGATGTGCACTGACCACCAGGGGTCAGACACTAAATTCAGGAGCTGCCCCCTGGTGGTCAGCACGCGCCCACAGGGGAGCACCGCTCAGCCAGAAGCCGGGCTCACAGCTGGTAAACACAGCGGCGATGGCGGGAGCCTCTCCCACCTTGGTGGCAGCGCTAAGGCAGTCAGACATCCTCTGAGGGCTCCTGGACTGCGAGCGGGTGTAGGCCAGGCTGAGGGACCTCCCACCCTCACCCCAAGTGCATAAATTGCCTGCAGTGGGCCTCTAGTAGTCAATGATGTTATAATGACTATGTATGTATGCCAGGGGGTATTTGAAATATTGGGGAGAACACTTTGTAAAGCACATGTGTCAAACACAAGGCCCGCGGGCCAAATCCGTCCCGCCAGGCCTTGCAATGTGGCCCGCACTGCGCTGTCATCACTGCACTCCGCTGCGTTTCCATCACAATGACAGTTTATGACTGTTCAGTAAACCATTCGGCCCGCGATTTAGGCTGGATTTTAGATTTTGGCCCCTTCTCTGATTGAGTTCGACACCCCTATTGTAAAGTATATGATTATTTAACCATTATGCTGTACACCTGATACTAATACAAAATAATATCAAAGGTAAACTGTAATCCTATATAATAAAAGTGTAGTATGCAAATTGTCCCCTCAACTGGAGTTCTTCTGGGAGTTCAACCAGAGGAAGGGAGAGAGTACCCAGCTGGCAGCCAGCAGCCAGCAGCCAGCAGCCACTAGGGACCCTACCAGCACATGAGTTTCATGCACTGGGCTTCTAGATAAAAAATAAAATGTAAATTAAAAAGAGCTGACAACATCTACTTGAGGCAGGCTTTCCAAATGTTTAAAAAAAAAAAAGTACTCTGCTAAAAGTTACATGATTTGGGGATATGGTTTGGCTGACTTTCTGCACACAAATACAACTATTTTTTACCCTCAGTAGAAAAGAGCCAAAAGTTATTACTGATTGTTTCATATTAATGGGACACATGCCAAAGGAACATAGCTAAACAAAATGCTAATGATATGTAGATTACTTTTATTGCAACCCCTTCCATTATTATTAAGAATGAGGATAAATTCATCCTTTCTAATATACTTCTGACATAAGTGCTATTTTGATAAGAAAACTAAAAACAGTTATCAAGATCAATTTTAAGCTCCCTGAAAGTAGGGACCATGCTTTTTTTCATACTGTAACCATTCAGTGGGTAAGAACCAACCATTTAAATATGCCTGGTGCTATGCTAGATGCTGGAGACACAAATATGAACAAAACATGGCCAAGGAGAGGCTACAGAAACCAGTTC
Source organism: Pipistrellus kuhlii (assembly GCF_014108245.1). NCBI lineage: Eukaryota > Metazoa > Chordata > Mammalia > Chiroptera > Vespertilionidae > Pipistrellus > Pipistrellus kuhlii. Next base: position 10,419,898 of record NW_023425471.1, on the reverse strand, counting down.
AGATACAGTAACCATAACACTAAATGGACTGGACAAAACATTATTCTCAGAAGTAACAAAACCAACCGACGCTTATTGCATGCTTGCATGCTTACTATGTGCCAGGCACTGTCCTAGACATTTTACATATCACTGTTTCAATATTATCCTGTTTAATTTAGACCCTATGAGACAGGTGCTCCTCTCATCGCCACTGTACAGATCAGGTGGCAGGAGGGTAAGTCACATATCCCAAAGTTATTTATCTAGCAAGAGGTGGAAAGCCAAAACTTGAACTTTCTGACGAGACAGAGAGGGGGGGGGCTTTTAACCACTCTTTTGAGGAGCCCAGGTCAATGCCCTTGTTGCTCAACAAATGCTAGCAGAAGGAACAAGACAACAAATATTTACAGAGTGCTCAAACAGTGTGACTAAAACCCCTTCTTCCTAAGACTCCTGAACACTGAGGCTAAAACCTATGGAATGTTTGTATGATTCTTTAAAAGCTTAGGCAAAAGATAAATATTATCTTTCCTTCCACTTCAGTAATGGGATCAGAAGTTAGGTTTTCTGAGCTAACCTTAAGTCGATCCCTTTCCTTTTCTGTTCCTCTCATTTTTATGAGCTTCTATCATTTGGGAGTCAAAAAATGACATTTTCAGGACACTGCTCCCAAGAATTCCCCACATGCCTTAGCATGTTATAGTGGCATTCTGCTGCAATGACAAATAGATTTCCTTAGAATTAGCCGAAACCGGTTTGGCTCAGTGGATAGAGCGTCCGCCTGCGGACTGAAAGGTCCCGGGTTTGATTCCGGTCAAGGGCATGTACCTTGGCTGCGGGCACATCCCTAGTAGGGGGTGTGCAAGAGGCAGCTGATCGATGTCTCTCTCTCATCGATGTTTCTAACTCTCTATCCCTCTCTCTTCCTCTCTGTAAAAAATCAATAAAATATATTTAAAAAAAAAGATTTCCTTAGAATCAGGTGAGAGAAAAAGGCAAATCTGAAGAGATATTTCAGGTTGAAGGAAGGAAAAAAATTTCCTGATTCAGGCCTAAAGGCCGCTGCCAGCAGCTTGTTTTGTTCCCAAAGATCGGCACACAAAAGTTTTACAGAACCGCAGGGAAAAGATCTGGAGACTAACTTAGATGGGGGCCCAACAGGGGTTGGGGTGTTCCCATCATTCCTCTGGGAGCAGTAGAAAAATAACAAAACCACTATGAAAGAGATGAGCAAGTCTGCTGTGAAAGGAATGACCCCTCACTTATAGGGAGAGCAATTTGCATCTCCAGATCTCATTGATATAAATGACCTCCTTCAAAGAGAGAAAACCTGAATGGAAAGCACTATATGCCCATGAAAGGCCTTGCCGGCTATTTGTTGAGCTGTATACAGACTAACAAACACGAGTGGTTAACCTGGCGCACCATGCACTATAGAGGTATTTTTTTTAAGTAGGCTTAGTCAGCTAATCTTGTTGAGATTTCTCTCATACTACTGATTTCTTATTCTCAAAATAAATTAAGAGGCTTCATTCAAAATTCCCTGTGGTCTACCAGCTTGAGTTTGTTGGGTGTCTTTGATTGTCTCTTGTCTTTAGATCCCCTGCCTTGTCTCTTTAGATTCTGCTGTGCTCTTTGGTGTTTCCCGTAGGTCCATGCCTCGAATAGCTAATTGCATGGCGGTGCAATTCTGCCCGTGCAACAAGGAATGGCAGAACCTTGCTAATTCTCACCGGTAACGGCAAGACTCCCGTGTAAGTTACTGAATTATGCAAATGAGCAATAAGCGAAGAAGGATGATTCAAGATTGTATTTCATTCATTTATTTTGACAAGTGTAGTTTAGTCTTAATTATTTTGAAAATTTCTTTGTAGCATACTAATAAATTCACTGTGGCGCATTTGTTAAACGTGGTAGAGCCTTCACCGAGAGACCAGATTGTGCGCTATTGAATAATTTCCAGAAAATGGGCTCAGGTTTAGACCTTCTCTTTTACCTTGGATTTTACTGACTTTTCAGCATCTACATTTTTTTTGGCAAAATAATATACAACATACGAATAAAACATGCGAATTATTTTAGCAACAAAAATTACTTTATAAATAAGTTGTACTAGTCAAAATGTTTGCCATATGATAGAAAAAAAATTCATCATGCTTCAAGTAAAAACATTTTTATATTTTATGGTCATAATGCTAGCAGGACTTTATTTTTATCCTCTAAATAAAACTAGTTCAGTCTGTCATTCATCCCTTTTCATTCCTATTCCTGTTTTGTTTTGTCTTATCGTACTTCTTTCTTTTAAAGACATCTGCTTTAAGATAAGTGGATAAATCACAGTATGTAACGTTTTTGTGTCAAAATACTTACATTATCATATTCTGAGTTAAATTATTTAACATAAGAAAACACTTTAACACACTCCTGACAGATGTATCCTACAGGATGGAGTCAACTTCTTTGAAAGTGGCACCAGTGGGTATGGTGCGGAGTGAAGAGAGAACAGCCTTCCAGCCTGCAGCCTTGGTTTGAAAGCTTTGTATAGGCCAGTGCCATAATAAGCACTTTTTGATTACACCTTCAACTCAAATATGATTTAAAATCATCATGCATTTGTCAAATGAGGGTCTTTGATTTATAAAAGCTAGATAGGCAATAGGGCACTGAAAGAACATCAAGAAAGACAAAACTTACTCTCAAACTAAGTGCATCTGTGCATATTAAAATCTCATTCAAGCCGAAACCGGTTTGGCTCAGTGGATAGAGCGTCCGCCTGCGGACTGAAAGGTCCCGAGTTCAAATCCGGTCAAGGGCATGTACCTTAGCTGCGGGTATATCCCCAGTAGGGGGTGTGCAAGAGGCAACTGATCGATGTCTCTCTCTCATCAATGTTTCTAACACTCTATCTCTCTCTCTTCCTCTCTGTAAAAAATCAATAAAAAAATATAAAAAATAAATAAAATGGTAATTAAAAAAAATCTCATTCACTCTTTTTATTAAAATATGTTTTTTCTTGATTTTAGAGAGAGGAAAGGAGAGGGAGAGATGAAAATGACGAGAGAGAAACGTTGATCTGCCACCTCCTGGACACTCCCTATTGGAGATCAAGCCCGCAGCCTGGCCATGTGCCCTGACCAGGAATAGAACCAACGACCTATTGGTCCACGGGATGCCACAGGTATCCATTGAGCCATACCTGCCGGGATCATTCACTCTTAAACTGGTTTGGCTCAGTGGATGGAGCGTCGACCTGTGGACTGAAAGGTCCCAGGTTCGATTCCGGTGAGGGGCGTGTGCCTTGGTTGCGGGCCCATCCCCAGTAGGGGGTGTGAAGGAGGCAACTGATCGATGATTCTCTCTTATCGATGTTTCTAACTCTCTATCCCTCTCTCTTCCTTTCTGTAAAAAATCAATAAAATATATTTAAAGCAACAGAAGAAGGAAAAAAAGTATTACAGATGTCCCCCAGGCCTTCCCTACATACTGTCTGTGTCCATAGGCTATACATATATGGATATATGTTCCTTAGTTAATCTCTTCCTGTCCCCCCAACCCCTCCCCTCTGAGATCTGTCAGTCATGCTTCTGGACCTTTGGTTCGTCAGTTTATTCTGTTCATTAGTACAATTTTATTCATTCTTCAAGGCCTGAGAGTCCATCTCCACCAGGACGCCTTCCCTCAACTGTACGAGGAGATCTCACAGCGCTTCGTGCCACTCCCTTGCATTAGACTTAAGTCCTTCAGGTTGAAGTTTCCCTGCTTACCAGATTAAGAACAAGGCAGCTGTGACACAGAAGAAAGCAAGCTGGGCTCTCACACCCCCAGCTTTGCTACCTCGGGAGGGTCATTTCAATTCTTTGAGGTTGTTTTTTCATCTGAAAAATGCCAACTGCCCCTACCCAATGGGAAAAGTAGAAGATAATGGATGGGAATGTTCTCCACAAAGAACAGAGTCCTAGAAAGAATAGGTGCTTAGAGGTGAATGCATGAATAAGGAACAATCAGAACTATTATTACCTCCAAAGCCAGGTCTTGCTTATACTTGTGTCCTTTACATATTATTCAACAAACACAGGCTGAATTAATTTGGGGGGGAGCAGGGTGTGCAGAAGGGAGAAACAGAGAAAACCGGGGTTACACGGACCTGTTTTTAAAAGAAATCCTATTTTCAATTTAGGTTTTACGATGATTTCTTAAAACGAGAAAAGCATATTAGTCTCTAAATAGCCGGCAAACCTATCTTTTTGTGACCACAGCTGGGTTAAGCCCTAAGCTTTAAGGGAGGTGCCGAGGCTAGCGGGGCACGCTAAGGGGATAAAGGTTTCCCAGGGCCTCTAACGGAGAGAATGCAATCAATGTTAATTCAATTGAACTCAATGACAGGCTACTAATTCAGTCTAGCTACCGTCCTGTTGGCCACAAGGTAAGAGAATAAATTCTGATGGATCTGAATAAATTCATGACAACTATAAGACAAACGACTCTAAATGGGTCAAATTGATGATGCGTGCTTTCTGCATATGAGGGGTAGCACCCATCATATGGACATGATAGTACAGCATAAAATAATACATGGGCGCTGGCTAATCGCATGCAAATCAACACCAGATCTGGGCCTGGGGCTAGTGAGTAGCTGGAGACACCACAAGGACACAATTAAACTTCCAAAGTTGTGGGTGATTCCTTTATATAATGTTTAAAAATTTAAAGAATTACAGAGGATAATAAAAACATATGCTACATTCCATGAAAAGCAAGAAAATAAAACAAAACCCCAGTCAGTTTAAACATTAAGTCCGTTCAAAAATGAAATCTGCACTGTAATTCGAAAGGTGAAGACCAAGCAAAACACTAAACTTTGAAAATTTAAAGGCTATTCTGATGTGGCACACACAATTGGTAAAAAACAAAAATAAAAGATTAAGAAGATGTATAAGAGGTAAGTGTTGTTTCATGAAGGGAGCATAAACACTTCTGAAAAGAAATGTTATCAGAACAGAGTAAAGGCAAATAAATGATGGAGATACTAAATTCTGAGCTAAGCAAAGATTCCAAAGAGGAAAAGGATATGCAATTTAAGAATAATCTCAAACCACTACAGAAAAACACTAGAATTAGACTAAACGTGTTTCAATCCCAAATATCCCTGAGAGCACAAGGCAATTCTGGATGACTACAAATTCTCCATTTTGCTTAAAGAAAGTGGGGTTGTGTTTTCATATCTTTCATGAACTTTTTAGAAGTCATATTTATTACTAATTTTAGCTGGTGTGAAAAAGTCACAAAGTCAATAAGTGATAAAACCATAAAGTGTGCTTCTTTAGAAAAGATTTTAGCAAAAAAAAAAAAAAAAAAAAAAAAAAAAAAAAAAAAAAAAAAAAGAAATAAAGAAAAGGAATGTCATTTGCTCCTAACACTACAGACCTTTAGTCTTCCGTCACAAATATCACTTTACTCAAGTCTCTGCAAAATTATGATTCTGGTGTTACCACCTTGGAGTTGTAATTAAAGAATTAAGGTGTCAAATATAAAAAAAAAAAAGACTGCATTTTTAAAAGAAGTAACTAATATACATGTTAAGTAGCTGACTCAAAAGTGAAAAGCATGAATTGTGAGGAGAAAATTTAGTATAACTATATCTAAACCTTTATTTAGGTCATGTTAGAACAGAGCATTATAGATGTTATACCAATAACAATAATTTACTATTCCTAAGACTTATAGCACGTTCTATCATGATACTTAAAGGATCTTCTCTCCTTTTTGCCACGAGTATTATAAGCCCTTTCTTCCTAATTAATCTGCAATTAATTCAACCAAGCTCTCCAATTAGTCTTATACAACATTACCCTACTTAGACAATAAAGACTGGGTTTTAAACATGGGCTAAAATAGACTCCTACAGACCAAAAATGGTTCTGGTATTTCTCTTTGTAGTGTAATTTAGATGTCATATCTAATTTGCTGTCATGACTATTGTTTTACTGTGCAATTTGCATGTCGTCTTGAATGGTAAAGGCATCATAGCTTTATTGAATTAAACCTTCTGTGTTTATTTAGGGTCTGATGTTACATGTTTGTGCATGTACGTTTATGTCTCAAAAGCTGCTTTTGACATCAAGTAGCAGGAGAAAAAAATTATGCTCCGTTGATATGTTTGCTCCTATATCAGTAAATAAACACAAACTGGAAAAAAAAAAAAGCCCTCTTCAAACTAAGGAAACAAGATTTTTAAAAAATATATATATATTTTATTGACTTTCCACAGAGAGGAAGGGAGAGGGATAGAGAGCTTGAAACGTCGATGACAGAGAAACATCGACCAGCCGCCTCCTGCACACCTCTCACTGGGGATGTGCCCGCAACCAAGGTACATGCCCTTGACCGGAATCGAACCTGGGACCTTCCAGTCGGCAGATCGACGCTCTATCCACTGAGCCAAACCGGTTTTGGCAAAAAACAAGATTTTAAATAATAATATTATTTTGCTTTTAAAGGCAGAGATATGTTAAATAAGCTACTCATATTATGTAATTATAGAAGGCCTGGCTGTTTTGTAACCTAAATACCTTGATTGTCAATTCTACTAAGGTTTTCTTTCCTAAGAAAGAACTGCCCTTCCTACTGGAAGTTTCTTTGATACCCTTATCAAACATAATATATTATTCTCATCACCGTTCCATCATCACAAAAAAATTCAAGCACTTCCTGGCTTTAATTCATAAAGCGCAAGGGCCAACTTACCTATATCACAACATTCAGTTTAGTGCTGCTCTGTTTATGGTTGTTGTCCTTGTACTGGCCTCTGGGTTCAATCTCTAAACTACAGTAAGGAGGAAAGCTAACCACGGAAAGCCTTCCAGTAGACCACTGGAATAGCCTTTCAAGTAATTTTAGTGCATGAAATTTCATAAAGTTTTTACTAGATCATTACACTTCCTGATTTTGTAATTAGTGGAAGTACATGCAATTACATAATAATTATGATAGTAATTATGTAATTAAGATGTGTAATTATGTAGTAAAAAACATCATGGAAATAAAACCATCTACTGTGTAAGCACAATACATTTTAAAAGTAAATTTACTAGCTCAACTGTTTAAAAAATGCTTTTCTTCAAAATAAAGTGATTAGCACGCATTATGGTCTAACTGCTTGAAAATTGCTTAATATTTTTTCCTCATTGGTGACAGGAGTATATTTTTTAAATGTACATGAAAAAAATATTACCAGGTTTTCCCAATTTTCTGCACTAAAAAAAATGTTTTGCAGGTGAAGACCATCAACCATGGAATTATCACCTACAGACTGCGTCACTGGTGCCCTTGTTTGTGTTGCGTACCTGCCACTACAAAAGGGACAAGTAACCTGCCCACTGAAAAGACAAAACGGAAAAGGACTTTTATAAAACTAGTAACATGTTATCATGCAAAGGTTGAGTGTATATTCACAGAAATGGGCTTAAAGAAAGGCACCTTATTAGAACCCAGAGTTCGTTGCCCAAATATATGGTAACTTTTATAAACTACTTTATTTTTTTATTTAAAAAAAATATATTTTATTGATTTTTTTACAGAGAGGAAGAGAGAGGGATAGAAAGCTAGAAACATCCATGAGAGAGAAACATCAATCAGCTGCCTCCTGCACACCCCCTACTGGGGATGTGCCTGTAATCAAGGTACATGCCCTTGACTGGAATCGAACCTGGGACCTTTGAGTCCGCAGGCCGACACTCTATCCGCTGAGCCAAACCGGTTAGGGCTATATACTACTTTAGCTATCTTAAAGAGGAAAACAGAAAATGTACAGAACCTACACTTACGGGCAAAGCAACTCCAGTGAAAATTTCCTGGAAAACTATAGTCTCTCTTCTGTCACCAAGTAAAGACATCTTTAATTGAAAACAAAACTGGCAGTATTCAGAGAGGAAAACAAAGCCACGTGAAGAGGCTCCATGTTGCCACTGAAAAATGTCACCTTCGTTATTCTTATTCTGAGCATGAAAACAGAAAAGTCGGCAACACCAGGAAAAGTCAATTCCGAAGTAAACCCTTTAGTAGCAAAATAAGAAACAACAGAATTTTGTTTTCATTTCCAAAAAAATTTAGTTTAATGCCTTGAAATCTTTACAGAGGAGCTATATCAATGTAGCTAGAATGTGGTGAGTGGGTGAAACTTGCCTCTGGGCACATATAATACAGAGTGGCCCTCATATGAAGTGGATGCAGAAATGCATTCTGGGTCTCTCTTTTAAAAGCCACTAATCTTGAGAAGCTGAAAGGCATTTTGAAAACCCTCATTTACTTCTCCCTCGTTCCTTCCAGTTAAAGAACTCATGCTTTCTTGCCTCACCCCCGTCAGGCCCAGTTTAGGCCGCTACCTTTTTAAGCTTAATCACAGAATATATTTTAAAAGACCAGACTGTCATACCAACTCTACTTTAAACCTGGGTAGGCCTTCTGTAGTCTGCACATTTGCCATTTTGAAGTTTTCACACAAGGGTATCTCAAAGCAAGGGGTGAGTAAAGTTGAAGGAAGTACCAGGCCTTAGGTATTAAGATGGGAGAGTGTGTTGGATCAGTGCCTCTCAAACTTCAATGTGCCAAGAATCACCCGGGAATTTGTTAACATGCAGATATTGATACAGTGGGTTTGGGGAGGGCCTGATGTTTTGCATTTCTAACAAGTTCCCAGGTGATGCCTCTGCTGCTGGTTTACTGATCACAGTGGAATAACAAGGCCTGAGGTTTGACTTGGGGGTTGAGGGGGAAGGCATGGAGAAAAAAAAGCTGGTGTGGGGTCATCTGTATGTGCTTTTCTCCCTCAACTGGTAAATTATTTGAAGAATTATTTTAAGTTGAGTAAAGTATTTCTTTGTAAAATTTCAGAGCTTATAATTTGTTTCTTGTTGTGAAAGCAATACATGCTCAGATTATAGTAGAATTTAGGAAGTACATACAAATATAAAGGAGAAAATAAAGATCATAATCCATGCAGAGATGACAACTATAAATAATTTGAGTGTTTCTTCCTAATTTTTCCACCTTGCATATAAACTACAAATTTGAATCATAACGGTTCCTTAGTTTTGGACTATAACATTATGTTGTATTCCCCTAAGTCAGTGGTCGGCAAACTCATTAGTCAACAGAGCCAAATATCAACAGTACAACGATTGAAATGTCTTTTGAGAGCCACATTTTTAAAACTTAAACTTCTTCTAACGCCACTTCTTCAAAACAGACTCGCCCAGGCCGTGGTATTTTGTGGAAGAGCCGCACTGAAGGGGCCAAAGAGCCGCATGCGGCTCGCGAGCCTCGGTTGCCGACCACTACCCTAAGCCATTGAAGATTAAAACTATGTATATCTAACAATAACATCTACAGCAAAAAGCCCCAGAAGCCCAGGATCATGGGAACTTCTTTGTGCTTCCACAATCACTTCCCGGCCATAAACAGACAGCTAATTATGTTCTGAACTGCAGCATTAGTTAGTTCCCTCTGAGAAAAATTCCCTTAAGCTAATCAAAGGAGTAATTCAAAACAAACCTCAGATCATTTTTTATTTGCAAGAAAATGAGAAAAAGGAAAATAGGATTTGATACCCATTTCAAAATTTATTTTTCTAAACAATCTTCCCACAATTATTAAAAAAAATACGATTTTAAGCACAAATTGGTGCTTAAGTGACTTTCTACCGTATGTATTTGATAGGTGTGAATTGTTTTTGTGTGTGTTTCACGTGTTATTAGTTATTAAAAACAGAGAAAAGGCTCATTTCTAAAATCCAACAACAATTTTTTAATAGACTAACCCAGGGGCTTAAAAAAGCGATAAAAGAACTGGACCAGATAGGCTCTGACACAGGCTTCTTTCTAACGCTTTGTGAGGTTTTAACAAAATAAATTCTAATTCTAAGAATGTCAGCTGGCTTAGAAAGGACTCTGCTACTTTTATTTCAGTACTACTCCTAGCAATAATAAAACTCTCCTGCTTTCATGTTAGCCGTTCAGGAAATAAAGTAGAAATCCTTAACACTCAATGGGACTTATTTGAGACCTTTAGAAAGCTCCAAATACCCATGTACACTAAACCATATGACTTTTCCATAAAACTTATTTTCTGGCTAAAAAAAAAATCACTTCTTAAGATTCCTTCACTTTTCATACTAGCTGTTGTCTCTCTTTTAGGTCCCTATTTTCCACAAAGTAAGACAATTATTACCACTCCATGAATGTATTTAGCTGATGGTGAACAGAGAACAGGGCCCTGTATCTGTGTAGTTAAGGGATTTCACATTCTTTTGCTTCAATTCAAATGCGGCATCAGCAAAATGAGAGATACTATGTCACCCACAAAGCGTTGAAATGGCAGATATTAAATCTGAAAATGCCAAAGACATTTTGTGGCATTAATCCATGGCACACTTGAGTCAAGCCAAGCAATATAGGAGGTTCTAGAATTTTACTGCGCATTGCCCTCCATTCATAGACAGAATTGCTTCACAAGACTAATTCCTCCAAAATCCTTAATTGCTTGTGTGGCCTTATTTTCCACTAAGAATTCTCTCACCAAAATTTAGTGAGCTGGCTCCAATGGGCAAAGCACAGATAATAAGATACAACCCTGTGCCCCAATGAACTCAGTGGAAGAGGAAGTCAAAACAATTCAGGACACAGGATAAGTCCTATGAGAAGGGCACTCACCCACAAGGTGCTATGAGAATGCAAAGGAAGTTATATTACATAACTCAATTTCTTCATCAGTACAATGGGGCACAATCCATTGCTACCCTACAAGGCAGTTTGTGGAGAGGACCCATAACAGACATTTGAAAGGATGACAAGAACTACAAAGTACCTTACAAAGGGACAGCTTAGTCCTGGGTCACACTAATGAAAACAACAAATGTCTACAGATGCATAAAGAAAGGACAGAAGAACAAGAAATCGAAAAGCTTAAGAAAAAAATATGGGTAAAGCAAGCAGGTAAGAACAAAGCTCAAAAGAGGAAGTGACTGAAATTTTTGGCTGAGAGGAGGGAGGAGCAGAGCAACCTGACAGGCACTGCTCAGCAGGCAACGGCACTCTAAGCTGCTCATGTCCCTTTACAAGAAACGGGTCGGACCTGAAGAGACTCCATTGAGAAACTGAGCTTCCTACCAGATGCTTTTCATACGGCCAAGGTTAAAGCACCATCTTTTTGCTAACCTTTATAATGTAGCTCCAATTCCTTTCTTCAACACGGAATTCTAAATCCTGGCATTTCAATTCTAGCAGAGACAAATGCCACATGTTCAAAGGGGTTTATAGAAAACAATTCACGAAGACCATCTGTTATGGGCTGAATTGTGTTCCTCCACCAATTCATATTGAATTGGGGGTTGAAGTCCTAACCCCTTAGTACCTCTGAATGTGACTATATCTGTGGAGACTGGGCTTTTAAAGAGGTAATTACAATAAATTAAAATGAGGTCATCAGAGTGGGACCTAAACCCACAGGGCTGGTGTTCTTAAAAGAAGAGATTAGGATACAGACACATACAGAGGGAAGACCATGTGAAGATGGAGAAGATGTCCCCTTTACACGCCAATGAGTCTCAGAAGAAACAAACCCTTCCAAAACCTTATCTCAGACTTCTAGCCTCTAGACCTGTCAGGAAATACATTTCTGTTGGTTAAGCCACCCAGTCTGTGGTATTTTGTTATGGCACCCTTAGCAAACTAATATGTCATCTTGCTACAAATAGGTGGCACAGAGTAAGAGGAACTAAGCAGCTAGTAAGAGAACAGGAACAGAAAAAAGTGTTTAGAAATAAGGAAAGATCAAACACTAAAGTGAAGTGGCCAAGAATAAAAACATAAGCCATAAGCTGGGAGAAGATATTTGCAAAAAAACATAAACAGTTCAAATTCATTGTAATAACAACAAAGAACCATTATCCAACATATACAAAGAACTGTTAAAACACAACAATAAGAAAACAAGCCGATAAAAAAAAGGGCCAAAAACACCTCACCAAAGATACACAAATGGAAAAGAGCATATAAAAAGATGTTCCACATCCTACAAGTCATCAGGGAAATGCAAATTAAAACAACGAGCCCTAACCGGTTTGACTCAGTGGATAGAACATCGGCCTGCAGACTCAAAGGTTCCAGGTTCGATTCCAGTCAAGGGTATATACCTTGGTTGCAGGCACATACCCAGTAGGGAGTGTTCAGGAGCCAGCTGATCAATGTTTCTCTCTCATTGATGTTTCTAACTCTCTATCCCTTCTCCTTCCTCTCTGTGTAAAAAATCAGTAAAATATATTTTTTAAAAATCCTATCTAATAAAAGAATAATATGCAAACTGACCATCACTCCAACGCACAAGATGGCCACCACAAGATGGCCTGCATGGGAGGGCAATTGGGAGGGACCAAACCTGCAGGGGAGGGCAGTTAGGGGTGACCAGGCTGGCAGAGGGGGGGAGTTCAGGGTAACCGGGCCTGCATGGAAGGGCAATTGGGGTGGACCAGGCCTGCAGGGGAGGGCAGTTAGGGGAAAACAGGCTGGCAGGGAAGCTGTTAGGCATCAATCAGGCTGGCACGGGAATGATTAGGGGGTGATCAGGCTGGCAGGCAGAAGCGGTTAGGGCAATCAGGAAAGCAGGCAGGCGAGCAGTTGGGATCCAGCAGTCCGGGATTGTGAGAGGGATGTCCGACTGCCCGTTTAGGCCTGATCCTACCTGAATTGGGCCTAAACAAGCAGTCGGAGATCCCTCGAGGGGTCCCAAATTGGAGAGGGTGCAGGCTGGGCTGAGGGACACGCACCCCCATTCACGAATTTCGTGCACCAGGCCTCTAGTATCAAATAAAATAAAACAACAATGAGATATCACTTTGTACCTATTAGAATGGCCAAAAATCTGGGACACTGACAACACCAAATGCTGGCAAGGTTGTGGAGCAAAAGTTACTCTTATTGTCAGTGGGAAAGTAAAATGGTATAATCCCACTTTGGAAGACAGTTTGGCAGTTTCTTACAAAATGAAACATACTATAACTGGTGGAGACATTTGACCAAATGCACAGAATGTCCAACACCAAGAGGGAACCCTAAGGAAAGCTATGGACTGTGGGTGATTATGTGTTAATGCAGTCTCATTAACCCAAACAAATATCCCACTCGAGTGGGGGATGTTTATAATGAGGGAGGCTGTGTATATGTGGGGGCAAAAGGGTACACGGGGAATTTTCCTACCTTCCATTAATTTTTGCTGGGAACCTAAAACGGCCCTAAAAATAAAATCTACTTGAAAAACGTAGTTAGTGGCTCCCTGTCTTTACTTCTAAAACAAAATTTGACCAGATTGGCAGTTTATCACACTTAGCTCCTGCTGAATCTGCCTGTCCCCAATGGTCAATTATTTCATGACGCTCAGCTCCTCCAATGCCCCCTTTGCCCCTCTGACATCTGGGGTGACACTGAACACATAATAGGATATGTAAGGTATTGTTTTTACTGGTGCCGAATAAATAAAAAAGGCTCCGTTGAGAAAAGAGGTTCCTTTTTCCTCCTGCACTTTTAAAGCAGACTTAACTGAAACAACTGGGCAAAAACTTGAACCGATTCATGTCTCCCCCAAACTGTATACTTACTCCTACTGAGGCCAAGGCCCCATGGGATGAGACGGTTAAATGGGACTATAATGTGCTGCCGCTGTGGAAATGGATTTTTACTTTATACATTGCCACTATGTTCCCTAAAACTTCCTTTGGATCTATTATGCCATCTGTGTACATTCTGCGGCAGTTACAATAATAATGCCAAAGTCCCACAGAAATAAGATTTTTAAAATGTTATGTGGTTACAGTGAAGAGGCAGTAAACACTTCACTAAAGTGAATAACAGTTCTTTACCATTTTAAAGAAAAGGGGAAAATACCAAATGGGGTCAACTCACATTATGGGCTAATGGCCTGTAAACCTTTGTTTGGAAGCCAAGCATAGGAAAAAGCTTTGACAAGAGCTACTTTACACCATAAAAATAAATAAACCTCTTTCCAATAATTTGTGTTTTTTCCCAAGTAGAATTGCTAAGTTTCAAACAAAAATTAAAACTACCATTCAGAGGCCTGGCTGGTGTGGCTCAGTGGTTGGGTGTTGACCTATAAGCCAGGAGGTCACAGTTCGATTCCTGGTCAGGGTGCACGCCTGGGTTGCCCAATAGGGGGCATGCAGGAGGCAGCCCATCAATGATTCTTTCTCATTGATGTTTCTTTCTCTCCCTCTCCCTGTAAAATCAATAAAAACATATTAAAAAAAATGCAACGAACCACCATCCAAGTGCAACCCTTAAAACACAGGCTTTGTAGTAGAAATGGTAAGACAATCTCAGTGAAGGGAAAGGTTGCTACTGACAGACAGTAAAGGAGATTTTACAGTAAAAATTTCACACGCCAGTGCCAGGGCACTTGTTTACAGATAATACTTAGAATCCATTCTCAATAACATAACTGTGTGGAAGGACTGTTGTTTTTCACAGGACTTCTGACGGTGATATGTACTAGTGCCCTGGCTTTGGTCCAAATTGAATAAATATATTTGCCCTCCAGATCCCACAGATTTTCAATTCATTTAAAAAATATATATTTTTATTGATTTCAGAGAGAAAGGGAGAGGGAGAGAGCGATAGAAATATCAATGATGAGAGAGAATCATTGACTGGCTGCCTCCTGCATGCCCCACACTGGGGATCGAGCCTGCAACCCAGGCACGTGCCCTTGGCCGGAATTGAACCCGGGACCCTTCAGTCCACAAGTTGATGCTCTACTCACTGAGCCAAACAGGCTAGGGCTCAACTCATTTTTATAGCAAATCACCCTTGAACATCAAGTCAGAAGAAAGCAATTTCACCCCAACTTATAAAGTGAGAAGTGAGTTGTATATACCGTATTTTTCGGACCATAAGACGCACCTTTTCCCCCCCAGAATTGGGGGGAAAAAGTCCCTGCGACTTATGGTCCAAATATAGCCTACACATATACTTTAAAAAAAAAGTTTTTTTACTTGCCCGGCTCTGTGTGGTCTCTGTGTGCTTGCCCGGCTCTAAAATGGTTCTAAATGCTGCTGTTTACTTTACAGGGTTGATTACATGTGTTTATGACTGTGATGTTGGGTTTTAATGCACATAAAATATTTTAGGACACTATTTGTTTCAGAATCTTTTTTTCTTCATTTCCCTTCTCTAAAAACTGGTGCGTCTTATGGTCCGGAGCGTCTTATGGTCCGAAAAATACGGTATGTTAAATTAATTAACATTTATGGAAGTTTCCCATGTGACTGTTCCCCTAATGACTATAAGAATATTCTTGTTCTCCAATTGTTCCCTGTGGACTTCTACCTGTGTTCAATTCTCTTTTAGAAACCATTCAACTGATATGTTCAGAGTGCCCAGGACAGGGGGTTTCAAACTTCCCTATATATTGGAATTGTCTGGGGGACTTTTTAAAAAAAAGTTGAGCTTCCTAAACTCTACCTCACAGCTGAATTAGAATCTCTGGGGGTAGGATTCATGGATTTAGATTTTTATATGCTGCCGGTGACTCTTAGGAGAGAGCTTTTCAGATATCACTTGGTAGAACCACAGGTAAGCATGACCCGGTATTTCAGTGTATATCCTACCACTAACAAATATCCTAACGCCACAAAATATTACTGAGGGATCTGAAAACACCCTGAGCAAGGAGATTTCAGGTAATTCACTCATTCCTAAACTAAAATCTAGGAATAATAAAGAAGCAGAGGGAAGCTCAAAGAAGAAAGGCTTCAATAATTAAAATCCCATAAATAAAACAAAAGGCTCTGGGACATCTTGTGAAGTTCCTTCCATTAGTCATACAATTTGTACCCTTCTCTTATATTTTATTTAGCCTGCTGACATGCAAAAGAGCCCATTGATAATCTACTTAGTGCCATTTGGCCCCGAACTTCTGGATAGTGTATTTATTAAAAGCAAATGACAGTAAATCACCTGTGTACAAATTCTATCAATACCGCTCCCTTTTGCCAAGCGAGAAGCTTCCAGTGGCTGCTCTATTCCCTCTTTTTAAAAAATATATTTTATTGATTTTTTTACCAAGAGGAAGGGATAAGGATAGAGAGCTGAAAACATTGATGAGAGAGAAACATTGACCAGCTGCCTCCTGCACACCCCGCACTGGGGATGTGCCCGCAACCAATGTACAATACATGCCCTTGACCGGAATCAAACCTGGGACCTTTCAGTCCGCAGGCCGACGCTCTATCCACTGAGTCAAACCGGTTTCGGCGACATGTGCATTTCTTAATGTTCTCTAAGAAGCTGGGGTAAGTCTCTAGTGACTTTCCAGATTGCTCCTATAAGTCTCCCAGAGTCACCAGACTTTTGAAAACTGCTGATCCTGAGACTGATTCAGCCCCTCAGATAAGGATGTTAGAGATATCTGGAAGAGGAGTCTAGCCCCTCAGAGTCTGAGAACATCTAGGGAACAATCTGGGATGGCTAGATTCAGAAAGAAGCAAAGGGGGAGAAGTTGACAATGTACTCATCCTTAATCCTCCCAACTCACAACACCTTAGCCTCAAGGGAACGTCTTTGGGTGAAAAGAGAAGCAGCTATTGATGATACTGCAAGTAAACATGGACTAGACATCAGCCATGAAAGTTTGAAAATGTAGTTACTGATGGACAGAAGAAGTCTTTTCTCTATAGAATCTCGCTGACAACATGCTGTGGAAATCGCCCAAGTTCTTGTTGAACAGCTAAAGACAAGACTCAAATATCAGAACCAACTCCTCTATCAGTCCCAAAGGTTTTAGATTCAAGGACAGCGAAACCCAGGAAGTCAAGACATTAGAAACCATAATCTCTAGCCCCTCTTGTTGATGGAAAAATGGAAGTCCATTATGACTAGAACTGGAAAAAAAAATAAGCCCAAATCAAGGGCAGCATGGGGATTCTGTGGAAATCCAGCAGTATTGCAGGCTTCTGTATGCCTCCAGCCCTTACACTGACCAAGAAAATGCTGAATTGATATTCACTGACAAACAACATAAACACTCTGTAGGTAACTAATAAGAAAGATGTATAAATCTGCCTCTTTTATTTTTTACAGGTAATAGAAAAGTTGTCAATGTGACTTTCAGGTAGGAGGAAAGAAAACACGCACTTATGACATGTTCAAATACTTTAAGTTATGTAACAAAGCTTTTCCCGGACCCGTTACGCCTCACAGTGCCTGCAGGACTTGTGAGGGTTACAGACAGCGGCTGATCACCGGGGCCGCAGTACCCACATGCTCTCGTAGGATGGAGTCAATAAAGAGCGCCACTCCACCCCTCTCTTTCAAAGGCTTTTAGGGACCAGCAGAGACACACTCCGGGGCTAATTTTTTTGCGGTAATATCTGGTTTTTGCAGGTGCAATGATCACGGTGCCTATGCTTACTTTATTACAATTACTAAACTCTTTTGAAAATAGCATTTTCAAAATATAGCGTTTAAAGAGTCCTTTTTGTACAGCTCCTCCCCCAACGCCCTGCTTTAATAGAGAACAATATGAGACAGACTGTGGGAGCCAAGGCCGGGGATTCCTACGCTAGTAGCCCTCACGAAGGTGATGCCTGTGCTCACAACGGCCCCCACGGCCTGCTTCGGAGACAACAGTGTGATGCTGCGTGAACAGCCCGACACAGTAGGTCTGGCTTTTATGATGCAAATTTCCAAGGTAATTACAGTATTTTAACGTACCTTTCTCATGATCGGTCGTAAGTTTCTCCAGTGCACAGTCCACATCAAAAATGTACCGGTAAAAGCACAGCTGGGTGTACAGGGACTTGTCAGAATACTGCAACATAACAGAAAATAAATGAATACTACGGTTGGGGACGGGGGAGCGGCAGAGATCAACAGAGTATATTCCTTAATTTCAACTTCCACATCAAGAAGTTTTTGTTTTATGTTTTGTTAAAAAGGGGGGTAAGTAAGAAGAGGAAAATCAGATCAATGGTTTGTTCCTGTCGTAAAGCATACATACCATTAATATTTCAGAAAAAATCCTGCCACTTTGATCACAGATTGCTACTTGTGAAGCC
>NW_023425471.1:10366798-10396798 GCF_014108245.1 Pipistrellus kuhlii | reverse complement strand
CAAATCTTAAACTCAAGTTATCTTCCTCGTACAACCTCGAGCAAGCGAGGCCTGCATTCTCACATCAGCTGGTATATATTCATAGAAATCAAATTCATTTGGTTTAAGCCCGAACAATATCAAATCAGGAAGGAAAGTGGGCTGCCCCCAAAGTACTTTTTGAGCATTAAACATCATTTTTCTTCTACTCCGGGCACAAATAAACCCACACCAACTGTGATTTTAAAATACAATGCCAGTATATTGAGCCCCATTACTTTACAAAAGGTGAGGCTAGAATTGACTCTAGGCATCACAGCATGAAGCAGATTCGGAACTCTGAGCCCCACTGGCACTGACAGAGACCATGAGGTACATGTCTAGAAACGGAAAATTGCCTTTGATGAAAGATCCCTATCCGCATCCTCACCATCTACTGCATAGTTCCAACCGCTCCAGGTTCACTCCCGTTCTCCATATACCCTTCAACAGCCAGCCTGGCCACACGCCACCCCACTCTTTACCAGCCTCTGCTCCAGACAGGCAGGCCATGTGCTCTTCCTCTCCTCTGAGCCCTGGCCCAGGAATTCTGTTCATCTTTTTATTTTTAAATGTATTTTTATTGATATCAGACAGGAAGGGAGAAGGAGAGGAAGAGGGAGAGAGACATCAATGATGAGGATCATTGATCGGCTGCCTCCTGCACACCCCCTACTGGACATGCAACCTGGACATGTGCATTTGAGTGGAATCGAACCTGGAACCCTTCAATCCGTAGACTGATGCTCTATCCACTGAGCCAAACCAGTTAGGGCAATTACGCTCTCTCCATTGAGCAAAACCAGTTAGGGCGATTCTTCTCCTCCTCTGAGGCCCATCCTTCCAGCCTCATGCCTAAAGGTCTAATCAGTTTCGACCTTCTCCATCAGACATCACAGTCATCAGTATCTGGGAAGCCTTAGGCTTCAAGTTTGCTCACTTTCCTCTCCTCTGGGTCCTCAGAGTTCACCACATCCCTCGGGCCCAGAGACTGCAGTCCAGGAGGACCTCACTGGTTTGAGCACCTTCACAGCCCCTGGGATGGGAGCTTCTGTGGGCAGAGACTACGTGACTCCCCCCTCACTGCTGGTACGCAGGCCGGAGCCAGTGGTACAGCTGCCCTCAGCGGATGTCTGGGGAAGAAAAGGATTCACAAAGCCTGTCTCTATCTCTCATTGAGCCTCAACATATTGCCCAGGGATACAACACTAGTCCCTTGAAGTGATTTCTAATGTTTCCCACGTGCATTTCCCCCTGGTAGACTGGCTTTGGGGTCAGACTGAATCTGGTTTGAAAGTCAGTTCTACCACTTAAAGGCTTGGGTGACCTTGGGCACATTGCTTAACCTGCTCATGCCTCAATTTCTTCATCAATAAAATGAGGCTAATAAACCTCTCAGGAATGTTGTAAATATGAGATGCCCTATGCAAAGCACCCAGCACCATGACTGGCAGCCAGTAAATAGTGGATACTTGACAGACCCCAACTAGACTGTAAGCTTTTGAAGGGGTGGCTTGACACATAGTTAAAAAAGAAAACCCAACACATGACAGGCATTCCAGGAAACTTTGTTTAAAAAAAAAGGAATATGTTTAAACTCTAGAATATGAATGCCCCCTTTTTAATGGATGCATTAAAACTGCTATTTCTAGTGTTTTCATCAAGATCTGCCTTTAGAATTTCAGTGCTTTTTGATTTCCAATACATCTTTAGGCCTTATCTAAATTATTAATCTTGAATATGAAAAGACTAAGATAAACTCTGTGTTCCCTGACAATTAAATTAGTACTCTTTCCAATTAACCAAAGGACTTGCATGCATATGAGCATAATCAATGGACACAAACAACAGGGGGGTGTGGGCATGTGCTGGGGGTGGGAGCGGCTGGGAGAGGTCAATGGGGGAAGACGGAGACTCATATAATACTTTAAACAATAAAGAATTTACATTAAAAATTAGTTTTCTTTGCATTTTATTTGAATATCGATATTAACTAACCTAGTTTACAAATATGGAACAACAGTGGGTGAAGGAAATTATTGGTTTGCCAACTCCACTGTACTTTTAAAAAACTTTATTTTATTGTTTAAAGCAGTGGTTCTCAACCTGTGGGTAGTCGCGACCCACAGGTTGAGAACCGCTGCTGTAGAGCCTAATGCCATCGGAAAACACTCATCTGCTGATGGGCATCTAGGTTGTTTCCAAATCTTAGCTATGGTGAATTGTGCTGCTATGAACATAGGGGTGCATGTGTCATTTCTAATTGGTGTTTCTGGTTTCTTGGGATATATTCTTAGAAGTGGGATCACTGGGTCAAATGGGAGTTCCATTTTTAGTTTTTTGAGGAAACTTCATACTGTTCTCCACAGTGGCTGCACCAGTCTGCAGTCCCACCAGCAGTGCACAAGGGTTCCTTTTTCTCGGCATCCTCACCAGTACTTGTCATTAGTTGCTTTACTGATGATAACCATTCTGACAGGTATGAGACGGTACTGCATTGTCGTTTTGATTTGCATCTCTCTGATGATTACTGACTTTGAACAGGTTTTCCTATGTCTCCTGGCCTTCCTTCTGTCTTCTTTCGAAAAGTTTCTATTGAGGTCCGTTGCCCATTTTTTATTGGATCATTTATCTTCCTTTTATTAAGTTGTATGATTTCCCTGTAAATCTTGGTGATTAAACCCTTATCAGAGATTACATCGGCAAATATGTTCTCCCATACGGAGGGCTTTCTTGTTTTGTTGATGGTTTCTTTTGCTGTGCAAAAGCTTTTTATTTTGATGTAGTCCCCTTTCGTTTATTTTCTCTTTAGTTTCCATTGTCCTAGGAGCGGTATTGGTGAATAAACTGCTTTGACACATGTCTGAGTTCTCTGCCTGTGGATTCCTCTAGTATTTTTATGAACTCCCATCTTATGTTTAAGTCCTTTATCCATTTTGAGTTTATTTTTGTGTATAGTATAAGTCGGTGGTCTATTTCATTTTTTTTGCATGTATCTGTCCAATTTTCCCAACACCATTTATTGAAGAGACTGTCTTGGCTCCATTGTATATTCATGCCTCCTTTGTCAAACATTAATTGAGCACAGTGGTTTGGGTCGATATCTGGATTCTCAGTTCTTCTCCATTAGTCTATATGCCTGTTCTTTTGCCAGTACCAGGCTGTGTTGAGAACAGTGGCTTTGTAATACAGCTTGAAATGTGGTATTGAGATCCCACCTACCTTGTTCTTCTTTCTTAGAATTGCTGGGGCTATTCGGGGTCTTCTTTAATTCCAGGTGATTTTTTGGAGAGTTCTTTCTAGGTCTGTGAAATATGCCATTGGTATTTTAATGGGGAGTGCATTGAATTTATAGATTGCTTTGGGTAATATGGACATTTTAATGATGTTGATTCTACCAATCCATGGACATGGTATGTTCTTCCATCTGTTTATGTCTTCCTCTATTTGTTTTTTCAGTGTCCTGTAGTTTTCTGCATATAGGTCTTTTTCCTCCTTAGTTAAGTTTATTCCTAGGTATCTTATTTTTATGGTGTGATGGAAAATAGGATTGCTTTTTTAGTCTCTCTTTCTGTAAGTTCACTATTGGTGTATAGAAAGGCCATAGATTTCTTCCGTTAATTTTGTATCCTGTTACATTTCCAAATTCATTTATTAAGTCTGGTAGTTTTTTGATGGAGTCTGTAGGTTTTTCCCCCCCTGTACAATATCATGTAATCTGTGAATCAGAAGAGATTTACTTCTTCTTTTCCAATTTGGATGGCTTTTACATCTTCTTATCTAATTGCAATGGCTAATACTTCTAGTACTATGTCAAAAGGGAGTGGTGAGAGTGGGCATCCCTGTCTTGTTCCTATCCTTAGAGGAAATGGTTTTAGTTTTTGCCCATTGAGTATAATGCTGGCTGTGGATTTGTCATATATGGCTTTTATTATATTGAGGTATGATCCTTCTAATCCCACCTTGCTGAGAGTTTTTATCAAAAATGGGTATTGGATTTTGTAAAATGCTTTTTCTGCATCAATTGATATGACTATATGGTTTTTAATTTCTCAATTTGTTTATGTGATGTATCATGATTATTGATTTGTGAATACTGTACCATCCTTGCATCCCTGGGATAAATCCTACTTGGTCAGGGTGTATGATCTTTCTGATGTACTGCTGAATCCAATTTGCTAGAATTTTGTTGAGGATTTTGGCATCTATGTTCATGAGGGATATTGGCCAGTAGTTCTCTTTCACTGTGTTGTCTTTATCTGGTTTTGGTATTAGGGTGATGCTGGCTTCATAGGAGCTTGGAAGTGTTCCTTCCTCTTGAATTTTTTGGAATAGTCTGAGGAAGATAGGTTTTAGTTCTTCCTTGAATGTTTGGTAAAACTCCCCTGTGAAGCCGTCTGGCCCTGGACTTTTGTTTGCAGGAAGCTTTTTGATGACTGCTTCAAGTTCTTCCATAGTTACTGGCCTATTGAGCTGTTTAGATTCTTCCTGATTGAGTTTTGGAAGGTTATATTTTTTCTAGGAATATGTCCATTTCCTCCAGGTTGCCCAGTTTGTTGCATAGAGTTGCTCATAGTATTTTTAAATAATCCTTTGAATTTCTGTGGGATCTGTTGGTATCTCTCCTCTTTAATTTCTGATTTTGTTTCTTTGGGTCCTCGGTCTTTGATTCTTGTTAAGCCTGGCTAGAGATTCAACAATCTTGTTTACCTTTCAATGAACCAGCTCTTGGTTTTGAAGATTTTTTTTTGTGTGTTTTTTTTTTTGTCTCAATGTCATTTATCTCCACTCTGATCTTTATTATTTCTTTCCTTTTGCTAACACTGGGCTTTTCTTATTGCTCTATTTCTAACTCTTTGAGTTGTAGAGTTAGATAATTTATTACCATTATTTTTTTATTTTTGCAGTAGGCTTGTAGAGCTATGAGCTTCCCTCTCAAGACTGCTTTTGCTGTGTCCCATAGATTTTGGATTATTGTGTTTTCATTGTTGTTTGTTGCCAGATTGTTTTTTATTTCTTCTTTGATCTCTCTGGTAACCTAATCATTGTTTAATAGCATGCTATTTAGTCTCCATGTGTTTGATTTTTTTGGATTGTTTTTATTGTAGTTGATTTCCAGTTTTATGCCATTGTGATCTGAGAAGATGCTTGATAGGATTTCTATCTTCTTGAATTTGAAGAGACTTTGCCTGTGACCCAATATATGGTCTATCTTTGAAAATGGCCCATGTGCACTTGAGAAGAATGTATATTCTGTGTCTTTGGGGTGAAATGTTCTGAAGATGTCAATTAATTCCATTGGTCTATTGAGTCATTTAGGATTGATGTTTCTTTGCTGATTTTTTGTTTAGAGGATTTGTCCAATGGTGATAGTGGGGTATTAAAGTCTCCTACTATGATTGTATTGCTGTCAATCTCTCCCTTGATATCCTCCAGGAGTTTTTTTTTTTTTTTTAAATGTAGTTAGTACGTATATGTTTACCAGAGTGATTTCTTCTTGTTGGATTGCTCCCTTTATTATTATGAAGTGGCCTTCCTTATCTCTTGTTATGTCTTTCACTTTGAGACCTAATTTTTCAGATATAAGTATTGCTACCCCAGCTTTTTTTTCATTTCCATTCGCCTGGAAAACCTTTTTCCATCCCTTCATCATCAGTCTGTGTGCATCTTTTTTTTTTTTTGAGGTGGGTTTCCTGTATACGGCAGGTATATGGGTCTTGTTTTCTTATCCACTCAGTTTCCTTATGTCTTTTGATTGGGACATTTAATCCATATGCATTTAAGGTTATTGATAGGTACTTTTGTTCGTTGCCATTTTTATTCTTTACCCCTATTCCTTCTTCACTTCCTATTTCTTTTTTTTTTTATAGCAGACCCTTCAGCATTTCTTGCATTGTTGGTTTGGTGGTAATAAATTCCTTAGTCCTTTTATTTTTGTCTGTGAAGCTCCTTATAACACCTTCAATTTTGAATGATAGCGTAGCTGGGTATAGTACTCTTGTATTCAGTCCCTCTTTGCATCACTTTGTATATTCCATTCTATTCCCTTTTGGCCTTGTGTGTTTCTGTTGAGAAATCAGTTGATATTCTAATAGGAGATCCCTTATAGTTAACTTTCTGTCTCTCTTTGGCAGCCTTTAAAATTTTTACTTTACCAATGGTATTCGCCAATTTAATTATGATGTATCTTGGTGTTGGTCTTTTGGGGTTCAACTTGTTTGGGACTCTTATGTACTTCTTGGACTTGCATAGTTTTTTTTTTTTTTTTTTTTTGCCAATACCAGGAAATGTCATTATTTCTTCAAACAGGTTTTCTATTCCTTGCTTCTGTTCCTCACCTTCTGGTACCCCTATTTTGTGAACTTTGTGTCGTTTTGTGTTATCCCAAAACTACCTAGGCTCTTCTCTTGCTTTTTAAGTCTTCTTCCCAGTTGCTGCTGTGTTTGTGTTTTTTCCTACCTTGTCTTCTAATTTGCTGATGTGGTCCCCAGCCTCTAAAACAGTAGTTTAAGCCTTCCATTGTGTTCTTTATTGCAGCTATGTCGTTCTTCATCTCCCCTTGGTTCCTTTTCATGTTGGTGACATTCTCATTCAGCTCCTTAAAGTTCTCATTGACTTGTGTGTATTTGACATCCAGCCCAGCCGTTTAAACATCTTTATAACCATTACTCTGAATTCTTTCTCTGATATGCTGCTAGCCTCAATTTCATTTAACTCCCTTTCCGGTGATTCCTTTTTCTCTCCTTTGGGGATTGCTTTTTTGTCTTCCCATTTTTTGCTGTAACATTTTATTTATTTATTTTTAATATATTTTATTGATTTTTTACAGAGAGAGAGAGAGGGATAGAGAGTTAGAAACACCGATGACAGAGAATTATCAATCAGCTGCCTCTTGCACACCCCCTACTGGGGATGTGCCCGCAACCAAGGTACATGCCCTTGACCGGAATCGAACCTGGGACCTTTCAGTTTGCAGGCCGACGCTCTATCCACTGAGCCAAACTGGTTTCGGCTGCTGTAACATTTTAATTGTAGGTACTGTGGGTTTGATACTCAGGTTATTTTGAGGATGGTGCTACTAGTGTGATCTTTCAGGTCTCCTGGGCTTGGTAATCTAGTGTAGCTACCTACTTGAGCTATTTGGGTTCTCCTGATGTAGGCCTATGAGCTGGAAAGGTACAACTGCGGTGTTTAGAAGTCAGCAGCCATGGAGGGGGGCTGTCCCAATTTTTGTTGTCTTTCGCCCATGATTAAAATCACGTGTGCCCAGAAGGTACTCACAGTGGCACCCAGGAACCATCTATTGGGGTGATGGGTCTCAGGAAGCCTGCGCTCTGGAAAGGCATGACTGTGGTGTTCAGAGTTCTGTCATTGTGGGGTGGGAAGACTCAGCTTTTGCTGCTGCACCTGTGTGGCTATGCATACGCTCCCACTGAAGGATCAAAGGGGCAACCGTGGTGCATTTGCCAGCAAGGGGCACTGAAGTACTCTGAAGGGCCCTGGCACTGAATCCATGTAATTTAGGCATCTGTGGGCAGATACCCAGGATGAGTGAATTCAGAATTACTACTGCCATGGGGAGTGGGTCTCTATTTGTCCAAGATCACAAACCACAAGGACACACAACAGCTCCAAGTGCCCTGTGGATAGATGGGCTTAGGGTTCCTGCCCTTTGGAAATGTGTCTGTGACGGTGAGTTTGCCAGTGCAGAGTTCTGATGCACTTTGAGGGACCCTGGCGCTGAAGTTACATTGCTCAGGTATCTGTGTGCAGGTGTCCAGGTTGAATAAATACAGAATTTCAACTGCTGGGGGCAGAGCATCCATGTTTGTCCAATATCACACACAGCAAGGATTCACAGCAGCTCCTACGAGCATCCCGTGCAGATGGGCTCAGGGTGCCTGCCCTTTGGAAATGTGCATGTCTGTGGTGGTGAGTTTGCTGGCGCACAGCTCTGACGCACTTTCAGGGACCCTGGCGCTGAAGTTACACAACTGGGGTGTCTGTGGGCAGTTATTAAGGACAAGGAAATTCAGCATTTCTAGTGCAGGCAGTGCGCCCTTTGTATACAGAATCACACCCAGCAGGGGCTCCCCGTGGCTCCCAGGCACTGCCTATGGAGTGTTGTGCCCAAGATGCCTGAGGGAGAAAGTGGTGTCCGGAGTTCTGCTGCTGGGGAGGGGGAAGATGCACTTACTGCTGCGGGAGCGGTGCACCTTTGGAGGTGATGGTCCCAGGATCTGTGGGTATGCAGCTGGGGTCCCAGGATTTTGGCTGGAGAGGCTGCTGGATTGCGGGCAGTGTCAAAGTCCTATCTGGGTGGTGGTGCTTATGAGTTCTTAGAAAAGGTCGCTATCCCCTTCAAGGTGGCGTGGGCTCCATGCCCGAGACCTGCAGTCCAGCGAGTGCCCACAGCGATAGTAGTCTCTTCTGGACCAAGTGAGCCTGGTCTGCCAGCCCCTGCTGCTCTCTGTGATTTAACTGTCCCTTACTCACTCTCACACACACCATCCACATCCACACGCTCTCCTTTCATACCCTCACTCACTCACTTCTTCTCCCTCACCTCTCCACTGTACTTCTTTGCAAAGAAAATTATTTCCATAGGCTACTGAAATAACTTATTTGGATTACTTCAATTAATTCTAATGCAAAATATTGCCACCACTTCATTAATCAGCCACTCGTGAAGGTTACTTTTCTAATAAGTCTTTTTGGTAATTTGATTAGGAAGAATGGTAGCGCACATTATCATCTGATTTAGTTTGTCCATCAATTAGACGATTTATAGGAGGTCCTTGATAGCAATGGGCTTAAAAAACACACACATAGCAATTCTTCATTTCAGAATCCCAGTCATACTTTTTTTTTTTTTTTTTTGTAAAGATGAAGTTATTTTTCAAAGTCTTTGGCAACTCACGTTGCTGAATAAGCATCAGGAAATATTTTAGTGCATTAAGAGGCATTTCACTCTTTCCCTCTCCTCACAGACAACCCTACCCCCACAAATGATGCAGTAATTAAAACCTAATTATTATCTTCATTTTAAACAAAACCTAAAGTGAATACCAATTAATAACAACATACTAATGAGCATCTGCTGTGATGAAATTGAATATGAATGTGCAGCAAATTTCGGGTAATTTTTTTTTTTTAGGGGAAGTGCCACTGGTCGCTTTCTACACATGGCAATTTCCATCTTAGGGGACAGGGCTGGCCTTAACACTGCAGATGTGGAAATATCTAAATAGTGGCCATGAGGTCTTCAATGGGACTGAGGACAACGCTGGGACTCTATCTTGAATTTACTGCCCTCCCTTCAAAAGTATCCCTTTTATTAAACAAACAAACAAACAAACAAACAAACAAAAAACTAGAAGCCCGGTGCACAAATTCATGCACCAGCTGGTTCCCATGGCCTGGCCTGTGGGATTGGGCTGAAACCACCTCTCCAACATCCCCCAAGGGGTCCCGGATTGCAAGAGGGTATAGGTCAGGCTGAGGGACCCTACTGGTGCACTATTGGGGTCAGGGAGGGCTCCAGAGCATGTTTGGTTCATCTCACTCACTCCTGATCTGCCAGACCCCAGCAGCAAGCCAACCTACAGGTTGGAGCGTCTGCCCCTTGGTGGTCAGTGCATATCACAGCAAGCAGTTGAGAGGCCTTGGCATATCATTAGCATATTACACTTTGACTGGTTGAACGGATGACCAGATACTTACCATATTAGGCTATTATTATATAGGATCATATTTCTAGGTTGACCCCATACCAAAAATAAAAACCCAAAAGATCCAAATGTGTCCCCTGCCCTACTTATAAGCATTGTAGTAACACCACAATTGAAAAATTTAAATACAAATTTTAAGCCAGAAGAAACAATCGTAAAAAATAAAGGTTTACACTTTGGATTCCATTGGAACCTTAAGATGGCCTAGAAATATTTATCTTTAAGCAGGAGAAACCCTTGAAATCAGGAAGTACTAAGATAGTCAACTGTACTCAGACTAATTAATGTCAGTAATATCACCATATCAAGAAGCAAAACGTGGAGACAGAATGAGGTTCTATAGATGACACTTTCAACAACCTCCAGATCCATGGTATTAATGAGTACAACCACAACAGTGTTTTTCAAAAGTGTCCCATTAGGGCACCCAGAAGGCTTCTCCAAGTGTTTGATTCTGATTTCACTGATTAAAGTATATATTCATTATAAAAAACTCAAAACAGGCACATTCGCCTACATACACAGCAAATTTAAAAATGTTAAAGACCAGAACATATTAACTGGTATTCTGTGAAATGAAAAATAAATGTTATGCAGTTAAACTACACATCTATATTGATAAAAATATAATTTGCCTGCTTTATAGATGGAGGTTCTGCATGAATTCTTACTTGGAAAAAAGGGTTTCCTGGATTAGATCATTTCTCGTGTTTCTTTCCAGATTGAAACTAAACTGAAAACTACAATCTGAGTTTGTTGTCTTATTTACGAAAGGAACCACTGGCAATTCACCAAAATAAAACTATTTTGTTAAAATAAAAATTCTCTACCACTTCTCACCCACCCTTACCCACAAAAAAATAGGCAAAAATTGATTTCTAAAATGATGGGTCAGTTTTCTAATATCTTAATAACTGGTCCCCCAGATGGTCTATAATGAACAATATTAACAGTTACTAAAATAAATGTATATAGCTACTGTAAATAAACTGATATAACATTCAAGATGAAAACCACTCTATAACTTTTTAATGGCATGTTTTCCTTCCATTTTCTAACAGAATTATATATAAAAGTGATGCTACCCTGAGGTCTTTGACATCATACTCCTTTTTTAATGTTTTTTTAAAAAATATTATATATATTTTATTGATTTCAGAAAGGGAGAGGGAGAGAGAGAGAAACATCAATGATGAGAGTCGCTGATCTGCTGCCTCCTCCACATACCCCACTGGGGACTGAACCTGGGACCATTTAGTCTGCAGGCCGACACTCTATCCCCCGAGCCAAACCAGCTAGAGCCATACTCAGCTTTTTATTTATGTCCCTTGTACTTGTATAGTATGTTAGGCTTTCCAAAGCATTCAATCCTCACAACAGTTCTGTGAGGTAGGGGGAAATGAGAATGATTTTTTTAGTTTACAAAGCTCATCAAGGTTGTCATCTGTTCATGATCCCAGATCTGGTCAGTAATTGGGGTAGTTGTGGTCAGTTTGAAAACCTTTTAGAAAAACTGGTGGAGTAAACATTATAATAACAGTTCATAGAATCAGGAAGGCTACAGATTTTTATTGCCAAATGACATCTCACATCTTGGCATGAAATGCTGCTGTAGGATTAATTGAACGAGGCATTTTAAAGTCCATATATTCATGCTATTTTAAAATGACAGGGATTTCTTGAGTGCTATATATGTGTTAAATCACACTAATATAAGATATTAATATTCATTTGACACTTTCTAGTTTTCAGATCAATCTCCCTTGCATTATGCTTTGTTCCCATTTGATCTTCAACAAAATGAACTAGCTATTCTGATTATCCTCATTTTACAGATAAGGAAAGCTGAGACTCCAAGAGGTTATGGGACTTGCCCTAGGTCATGCAGCTAGTAAGTGGTAGAGCCAAGACTTGATCCCAGGTTTTCAGCGTCCAAGCCCCTTGATCTTTTTAATATGCCACCTTTCATTTATGCACTTTCAACTATGTCATTCAGTGTATTAATCAGTTCTTCTGTGGCTAGTTTTCAACCTGCAATACTTGTTTAATGTACCAGAGAAGCAGTCCATTCATAGGCACCTGGTACTCACGTAGGCAGTGAGGCTATGGTAAAGCCATATTTAGGGTACAGCTTACCATAAGTCAAAGTGCCTAAAGCACAGAGCCAAAGCAAAAGGCACTGGGCTGGGGGCTAGAGGTAGACGCTGCAAGAAAAAACTGATTAAGCCAAATAAAATGCTTCCCAATGTTGTCATTGTTGCACTGGTGACCCAATGTCTAGCTGTGTCAATTTAACTTTATAATTTTTGTTTATCTTCATTCTAAGAAGCACGTTTTAGAAATTGTGCCTTTGATTGGAAATATGTCTAAATTTGAGTTCTTAGAAGTAAAGTTTGTGATCTACACAGACCTCTGTGTATATATTTGGGAACATTTTCATCTGACTTAGAAATTCCTACTAGAACATAAAGAAGCTTTCCTTTTTAAAAATATATATATATATATTTTTTTCCAAAACAGGTTTGGCTCGGTTGATAGAGCATCGGTCTGCGGACTGAAAGGTCCCGGGTTCGATTCTGGTCAAGGGCATGTACATTGGTTGCGGGCACATCCCCAGTAGGGGGTGTGCAGGAGGCAGCTGGTTGATGTTTCTCTCTCATCGACGTTTCAAGCTCTCTATCCCTCTCCCTTCCTCTCTGTGGAAAAACAATAAAATATTAAATAAATAAATAAAAATATTTTTTTATTGATTCCAGAGAACAAGGGAGGAGGAAAGAGGCAGAAACATCAATTATTGATCGGCTGCCCCACACTGAGGATCAAACTTCCAACCCAGGCACATGACCTGACCCGGGAATCGAACTGTGACCTTCTGGTTCATAGATCAATGTTCAACCACTGAGCCACACTGGCTGGGAAAAGAAGCTTTCCTTTTATGCTTTACAAATGAAGAAACTGAGGCTCAAAAAGGGCAAGTAATCTTTCTTCTCATTTGCAAACAGGAGGGAAAACCCCAGCTCGAGGCGGTTATGAGGATTAAATATGTAAAACAGTATTAGTATTTGTACAGCGAGTGCTAAGTAATTGTTAGTATTATAACTCTTTATTAGCTACTAGAGGCCTGGTGCACAAAATTCATGAAGGAGGGGGTCCCTCCACCCAGCCTGCACCCTCTCCAATCTTGGATCTCTTAGGGGATGTCCGACTGCCAGTTTCAGACATCCCTCTCACAATCTGGGACCGCTGGCTCCTAACTGCTCACCTGCTTGCTGCCTGATTGCCCCTAACTCCCTCCCTTTGTTGGTCTGTTCGCCCCCAACTGCCCCCCTTGCTGGCCTGGTCACCCCCAAATGTCCCCCTTGCTGGCCTGGTAGTCCCCAACTGCCCTTCTCTGTCGGCCTGGTCGCCCCTCATTGCCCCCCCTGCCAGCCTGGTTGCCCCACACAGCCTGCTGTTCAGTCATTTGGTCGTCCGTCACTAACTCCCCTGCAGGCCTGGTCGCCCCACGCAGCCTGCTGTTTGGTAGTTACTGTGAGGGCGTCCTGACCAAATTGCATATTACCCTTTTATTAGTACAGATGAACACTTGCTGTTGGAGGTTTCCTGAAATAAACCAAACAGGCACTTACAAGAACTTGACTGTGTCCTTTTGCTTTTTAAATTTTGGTAAAGTTCATTCAAGAGCCAAAGCCAAGCATTATGCTTTTATAATTCTAAAGAAAAGTCACTGATAATGTAAGCAACTGATGAAAAAAGATGAGGGAGGGATTTAAGATTTCAGTACCAATTATTATAAAGAAATAAAGACTTGACTTAATTTCTACCCCTCCAACAAGACAAAACAGTGCCTCACTTATAATTTCTTTGTGGCTGATATGGCAATTCTGTTTAAGGTATTTTAATTGCCTTGTGGAGAGTAATTATATCATAAACCCCTTAAGGATCCCAAGATTCTGGCATAGGGAGGATGAAGAAACTAGGGGGCATTAGTTCTTTAGAAGAAGGTGCTAAGTAAAGCCAAGGTATTTTAAACTATGAAATGTAAAAAATGAAACGAGGGAAATATAGTGTAGCTAAGAGCACAGACTCTAGAACTAAACAGGGTTCAAATCCTGGCTCTACCCCTTAGCAGATATGTGATCTTGAGCAAGGCATCTAGCCATTGTCTCCTCATATATGAACTGGTATGACAATATTGCCTCATAGAACGATGGTGTAGATGAGTTTGAACAGAGGAAATGCTTATAATAGTGCCTGTAACAGTAGGTAGTATTTGTTTAAATCTTTTTTGTTTTAGGTTAAATTTAGCCACAAGAAACCCTTAATGTAGCTTTACAGTCTTTGTTTTGTTCTAGGGTCTTTAAATGTCAGTCTATAATGAAGCTAAATAACTTAGAAGTTATTAGAAGACAAATTATATAATAGCTATGAATATAGTTTAAAAGTGACTAATAGTTTCATAGAATATCCTAGGCTCACATACATAACAAAAAAACTAAAAATGATGCTGAGAAGTACTTAAGAAATGGTGTTTTTTGTTTGCTTATTTTTTTGTTTTTGATTTTTTGCTGAGAGAGGCCTTTACTGACAAATGTTCTTAATCTCTCTTCTTGATATAAGGCATGACATTAACAATAAAGGGTAAATACACAAAACAGTAGTTAACTGTGTGGCTTCTGGGTCAGATAGACTCTGCTTCAAATCCTGGTTCTGACATTTATTATAGAACAGAGAGTCCTCGGGTGAGTCACTTAACCTCTCCAAGCCTCAGTTTCCCTATCTATAAAACACCCATGAGAGTGTGAGGGTTAAATAGGATAATGCATATAAAGTGTTTGGCACAAGGGTACTGTCTGGCACACAGTCCACACTCCATTCATCTGAGCTATTATTTAAGTGTAGTGCTCTGTAATATCACTGCCTCGATTCTAAGACACTTATCATTGCACTGAAACAAATAATTGCTGTTCTTGCTGACTTTTTTCCCCCTGAAAAGCTGTTGCTAAATCAGTGATGTTTTTTATAACTGACTAGAGGCCTGGTGCATGAAATTTGTGCATGGGGTGTGTGTCCTTCAGCCCAGCCTGCACCCTCTCCAATTTGGGACCCCTCTCACAATCCAGGACTGCTGGCTCCCAACTGCTTGCTTTCCTGATTTCCCCTAACCACTTCTGCCTGCCAGCCTGATCACCCCCAACCACTCCCCTGACAGCCTGATTGATGCCTAACTGCTCCCCTGCCAGCCTAATTGCCCCTAACTTTCCTCCCCTGCAGGCCTAGTCACCACTAACTGCCCTCCCCTGCAGGCCTGGTTCCCCCCAACTGCTTTCCCCTACAGGCCTGGTCCTCCCCAACTGCTCTTCCCTGCAGGCCCAGTCGCCCCAAACTTCCCTCCTCTGCCGGCCTGGTCACCCCTAACTGTCCTCTCCTACAGGCTTGATTGCCCCCAACTGCTCTCCCTCGAAGGCCTGGTCCCTCCCAATTGCCCTCCCCTGCAGGGTTGATCACCCCCAACTGCCCTCCCTTGCAGGCCTGGTGCCTCCCAACTGCCCTCCCTTGCTTGCCTGATTGCCCACAACTGCCCTCCCTTGCAGGCCTGGTCCCTCCCAACTGCCCTCCCCTATTGGCCATCTTGTGTCCACATGGGGGCAGCCATCTTGTGTGTTGGAGTGATGGTCAATTTGCATATTACTTTTTTATTAGATAGGATACAATGATAGAACAGAGAAAAACAATAGGCATAAGCAAATTTAACACAACTTTCTTCTGCCTCTTATTTCATTAGTTAAGATTAGTTCTTGTTACTATTCAATTCTACTCGTCAGACTATGTTTGACAGTTATCTGGTCCTAGCCAGCTCAGTCAATGAAATAAATCCATGTATCTTACTTCCAACATGGCTGCTAAGCTCTAAGGACATAAACTTCATATTCTTACCAGCCACCAACATAATAGGAAATACAGGAAATAATAAGAAGGAATTATATCACTGAGATTATTTAGCAGAGTCCAATGGTTTGGACTTTCTATAGGGAATTTCAGGTAGCCATTAACATAATTTAGTTCCTGAAACCCATTATACAGCCAAAAACTCATGGTAGATGTCTCATGATGTTTTATATAAGAAGCCATTCAGTAACAAGTTATTGGAGGAATTCTTTCCAAATGTCAGCAGTTCATGTTGATAAATAATGAAAAATAGTAACAAAGAAAGAGTATTAATGTACGTGCATGTGCAATTCATAATTTCCTTATCTAAATTCTTCCAATTTGCCAAAATGATACTAGCACTACAAAAACAGAGCCAACAAAAACTGGTTTTGGCTGCTCATTGCCCTTTCTTGTTAGAATGCATTAGAAATTACAGTATTAGATACTCGTTTAATTAGAAACTAGGCTTGCTTGTATTCAAGACCCGGTCTTTCCTATTGAAAGCTCACCTAGGACACCTTCTACACGCAACAGGAAACAAACCATTCTGTAGAGAGGTGTAAAAACAAACAAAACACTAACTAACAAACACTTTCCTTGGAATAAAAGCCAAGAAAATGCCCTCTGTCAACTACTTTCACCTAAAAGGAAGGAAACAATAATTACCTCTAAGTTATTTAAAAAGTTTTGAGACTTAAACCGAAGCAAAAAACCTGCCCAGGCTCTATACATCAAAGTCTCAGAGCATGGGAAACCCTTTGATAATATATCCCACTAACATTCTCTACCCCTTCTTTTAATTAATGTACAGCTGACATATAGTATTATATTAGTTTCAGGTATACAACACTGATTCAACATTTATATACCTTATAATGTGAGCACAATGATAAGTCTAGTAACTTGTCTCGGTACAAAGTTATTAAAATATTA
Source organism: Pipistrellus kuhlii (assembly GCF_014108245.1). NCBI lineage: Eukaryota > Metazoa > Chordata > Mammalia > Chiroptera > Vespertilionidae > Pipistrellus > Pipistrellus kuhlii. Next base: position 10,380,185 of record NW_023425471.1, on the reverse strand, counting down.
TCAACTATATTCCCCATTCTCTAACGATATCTCTGTGACTTCTTTATAACTGGCAGTTTGTACTTCTTTTTTTTAAATGTATGTTTTATTGTTTTAGAGAGGAAGGGAGAGGGAGGGAGAAATAGAAACATCAATGATGAGATAGAATCACCAATCGGCTGTCGCCTGCAGACCCCACACTGGGGAATTAGCCTGCAACCCGGGTATGTGCCCTGACTGGGAATCAAACTGTGACCTTCTGGTTCATATGTCGATGCTCAACCACTGAGCCATGCAGGCAAGGTAGTTTGTACTTCCTAATCCCCTTCACCTTTGTCATCTATTTCCCCAACTCTTTCCATTCTGGCAATTATCAGTCTGTTCTTTGTATCTAATAGTCTATTTTGTTTGTTCATTTGTTTTATTTTATTTTTTTAGATTTCACATATAAGTGACAGCAAAGGTATTTGTCTTTCTCTGACTTATTTCACTTAGCATAATAACCTCCAGGGTCCACCCATGTATATGCAAATGATGAGATTTCATGCTTTCTTATGGCTAAGTAGTATTCCACTATTTATATATACCACATCTTCCTTATCCACTCATCTACTGATGGATACTTAGGTTGCTTTCATGCCTTGGCTATCATAAATAATGCTGTAATAAACACGGGTGTGCATATATGGTTTCAAATTAGTGCTTTCGTTTTCTTCAGATAAATGTCCAGAAGTGGAACTGTTGGATCATGACAGTTCTTTTTAATTTTTTGTCTCCCCTTTCAAAGATTGTCCTCAGGCTCCTCTGATAGGCCTCATTCCAGTCTCAATGGATTTAGATCCTATCCTAGTTTGCTTTTCTGTCTTTCTGTTTTGTTGTTGTTGTTAATCCTCACCTGAGGATATTTTTCGATTGATATTTAGAGAGTGGGAAGGAGGGGCAGAGACACAGAGAGAACCATGGATGTAAGAAAGATACAACAACTGGTTGACTTCCACTTGAGCCCTGGTCGGAACCCTTCAGTCTGCAGGCTGATGCTCTGTCCACTGAACCAAACCAGCTGTGGCTGTTTTTCTGTCTTATCTTCCATGCTCCTAGACGCAGTTGCCAACCAGTGGTCCTCAGACCACTGGCTTAAGGAAACTTTTGGAGCAGTGGTAGCGGACCACTGTGGTCCGTGAGGTGCGAAAGGTTGGTGACTGCTGCTCTAAAGCATACTCTATCTGGGGTTTGAACAGAAAGTTCAAGGACCGACAAAGGAACCATTATGCCCTCAAGCCTACATTATGCCAGCATCTTATTTGATTTTTTGGCAGGTTGCACTGACATGAAAAAGCATATTGTTTCTTCAGCATTCCTCCTGGCTCTAATTATTTTGTAATCCTCAATGACTCTAAGAGAACTGCCTCAATTTAAGTTCTAGCAGGTCTGTTTCTCTCAAATCATTCGTCACCGCCCCCACCACCATCGCACTGAGTTACTGTTGCCTTGGATATACATAATGTAGTCTCAGTTATTCAGGTGCAGATAATCCATACCCTTGTTCTTCCTCTTTCCTGCCTTCGACTTCGTCTCTCAGCAGTTTTTCAACCAGCAAAGTGATAAAAGGTAATATACTTTGCTGAAATATGGTGCTGGCACATAGTAGGTATTCAATAAACATCTGTTTGATGTTTCATAGCTGTTCCAATATTGAGTAGGTAAAGCATGAAATTAGTCAAACGAGTCTCCTAGCAACACTCTAAAAGTTTAGAGTGATGGAAAGTACTGATGATTGGTTAAAAATTCAAGTTCTTGTTATCTGTCAATTTCATCTGTCCAGGTGAGTGGATTTCAAACATTTTCTTAGCAGTGACACCTATTTTCTTTGATTTTTAAAAAATTTATTAAATTTATTGGGGTGACATTAGTTAATAGGATCATATAGGTTTCCAGTTTACATTTCTATGTTACAAGATCTGTATATTGCACTGTGTGTCCACTACTCCAAGTCAAACCATTGTCTGCCACTATATATTAAGCCTGCTCCACCCCATTGGACCTATTTTCATAGATGAGCTTTAATAGAGAAGCCTCATAAATAAAACAGATAAAAGTGGACATACTCGCGGAAACCGGTTTGGCTCAGTGAGAGAGCGTTGGTCTGCAGACTGAAAGGTCCCAGGTTCGATTCCCGTCAGGGGCATGTACGTTGGTTGCGGGCACATCCCCAATGGGGAGTGTGCAAGGGGCAGCTGGTCGATATTTCTCTCTCATCGACATTTCTAGCTCTCTCTCTCTCCCCCTTCCTCTCTGTGGAAAATCAATAAAATATATTTTTTTAAAAAGTGGACATACTCAAAGGATGCCTTTGGATAATGTCTAGGGCCTCACCCATAGAATGTAGTAGTGAACACTTTTTAATGCTAGCATAATCATACGAGGTATGTCCAGAAAGTAGGAGCTAGAGCCCTATGCTTTCAAAATAGGCCATTTAGCTTTGTGAAGAAACGAAATAGGCAAATTGGTAGGTACATCATCAGCTGAAAATGAGGATGTGAATTTGCTAAGCCTAATGTGAAATGGTGTACAATTGCAACCATTATAAAATAAGAGAAAATGAAAGAAAATATCATTACTGTTCCCTTTAGAGCTGGCATAGGTGGGCAGAGGCTGCTGGAGGCAGTTTGAGCCTGCAGTCATCCACCTGCCTGTAGGAGGTCCCACCCACCAATGTGACTCCAGGGCAATCCATTTCACCTCACTCAGACACAGTTTAATAGATGTGAATGTAAAATAACCTTAACCAGTAATTTTAAACCAGGAGAACAAAAGGAACGTGATTGAAACTAATTTACATTTTCAATTATTATTACAAAAATTTAGAAACCTGCTTTGTTCACGTGTGTGGTCTGTTTATTTTCAAATGATCACCTTTAACCCATGGGAAGTAATAGCTTTGAAAAGGGTTCCAGGATGCTGGAGATAAAGAAAACAAATTAGGCCTGAGATTCTCTTGTTCTCTAAGATAATATAGGCAGTCCCTGGGTTACGTCAGACTTGACATACGTCGTTTCATGGTTATGTTGCCATCTCCCATTTATTTATATTAAAAAAAAGTTCCATCCTTTCGACATATGTACATATGTGCTTTATGTTTTTTATTATTTATTTATCACAAGTAAAGTCAGGAATTGTTATCTTCCTTTTAATTTTTTTTTTACTGTTTCACTTCATTACCGCTGTGTATGTGCTCCATGTGAGTGACATAGGTGCTTATGTAGATGGATTCTTACAGAGAAAATCACTCAGCGTAATGCCTCTGACATCCACCCAAGTTACTTGTGTTTTAGTTGCCCATGTTACGCAAATACCACAGTTTACCCATTCATCCTTTGAAGTGTGTTTGAGTTGTTTCCAGTTTGGAGCTATTATGAATTCAGCTGTTTATAAACACTTGTGTACAGGTTTTTGTATGAGCATAAGTTTCATTTCTTCAGGGTAAATAAATACCCAGAAGGATTTCTAGGTACGCAGGAAGTGTATGCTGACCTCTATAAGGAAATACCAAACTGTTCTCCAGCCTAAGCACCATTTTACATTCCCACCAGCAACACATGAATTCCTTGCTATTTTTACTGTTGAGTTTTGAGAGTTCTTTGTGCATATTGGATACAGGTCCCCTGTTGGATATGGAATTTGTAAATATTTTTTTCCAAGTTTGTAGCTTGTCATTTCTTTTCCTTAACATTAAACGTCTTTTCCAAAACGAAGATTTTTATTTTGATGATGTCCAGGGGATTTTTTTTTTTCAATCAAAAGTTTGCTCTCATTCCTAAGAACTCTTTCACTATCTCTGGGTCATGAAGATTTTCTCTTAAAGTTTTACAGTTTTATATTTTAGGCCTGTGATAGATTTTGAGTTAATTTTTTGTGTAAGGTAAGAGCTTTAGGTCAAAGTTTATGTCCGTCCCCCCCCCCACCGTGATATGGACATCCAATTTCTCCAACATCACTTGTTCAAAGGAATATTCATTCCCCATTAAATTGCTTTTGCATGTCAAAAATCAAATGGCCACACTTGGGAGTTTATTCTTTTCCACTGATCTAAGTATCTATCTTGTCATTTCCACACTGTCTTAATTACTGTAGCTTTATTGCCAGTCTTAAATCTGAGTACTGATTCCCTCACTTTATTCTTTTAATTTATGAATTCAATCTCTTTAATGGGTTATGGGACTATTGAGGTTATCTATTTCATCTTGGATGAATTTTCATAGTTTGCCATTTTTGAGGAACTGGTCCACTACTTTTAAGTTGTCAAATATGTGTAGTTTCCCTTATTATCCTTTTAAAGTCTTTGGAGGTCTAGCATTCTGGATATTGTTAATTTGTATCTTTTCTTTTTTACCTTTGTTAGAAATGGTAAGCCTCTAGCAAGGCTGGAAAAGGTAAAAAGAAAAATGATACAATATGCTTTGTATAATTTCAATTCTTTTAAATTCATTAAGGTTCCTTTTATGACTCAGAATACAGTGCATCTTGTTAAATGTTCCATGTGCACTTGACAAGAATGTGGATCGTGCTATTGTTGGGTGGAGTGTTCTATAAATATCAATCAGATCCAGTTGGTTGTCAGTTCTTCTATATCCTTGCTGATTTTCTGTCCGATATTTCTATCAATTACTGAGAGAGGAGTGTTAAAGTTGTTAACTATAATTATGGATTGTCTATTTCTCCTTTCAGTTCTGCCAGTTTTTGCTTCAGGTATTTTGAAGCACTGTTGTTAAGTGGATACACATTTTGGATTGTTATCTCTTCTTAGTGAATTAGCTCTTTCATCGTTATGTAAAGTCCCTCTTTATCCCTAGTAATTTTCTTTGCTCTGAAGTCTAATTTTCTGCTATTAATATAGTCACTCTAACTTTCTTTGATTAATGTTTGCATGGTATACCTTTTGCCATTTTCTACTTTTAGCCTATCTATATCATTATATTTGAAGTGTGTTTCTTGAAGACATGTTATAGCTACATCATTTAAAAAAATAAATTTTGATCATTTATTTTAACTGGTGTACAAGATGTGTTGCTTAATGATGGAGATACATTCTGAGAAATGCATCATTAGTTGACTTCATCATTGTGCTAATATCATAGCGTGCACTTACACAAACCTAGATGGTGTAACCTACTACCCGCCTAGTGCACACAATATAACCTGTTGCTCCTAGGATATAATAAGCCTGTACAGCTGAATACTGTAGGGAGTTGTAACACTATGGTGAATATTTGTGTATCTAAACACATCCAAACCTATAAAAGGAATGGTAAAAATACGGTCTAAAAGATAAAAAATGGTACACCCGTATAGGGCACTTAGCATGAATGGAGCTTGCAGGACTGGAGGTTTCTCTGGGTGAGCCAGTGAGTGAGCGGTGAGTGAATGTGAAGGCCTAGGACGCTGCTGTCCACTACTGGAGAGTTCATAAACACTGTCCCACAGGCCCTCCTTCTGCTCCCCTCCAACAGGGTCAGGAATGGAAGCCCGAAGCTGTCAATACTGCTCCATGGACAGGGGTGTGGGCTGGGCTGACTGAAAACATCCAGGAGAAACTGGCTACAGCGTAGATCATCATCACAATGACTGTCAGGAGTGAGTGAAAGGTGGCCCAGAGTCAGTAGGAATCAGAAAATCAAGATGGTGAGATAAAGGAACATAGGGACTGTCACGGCCATGTGGTTTTGGCTGTTGCATGCTGGAGCAGCGGTCAGATGAAGGAACTTTGTGGCATTCATAAAAAAGAGGGTGTTTAACAACATGGAGAGGGTGTAGAACTGAGGACTCACTATTTGGAAACTTGTTTTTGGTTCTATTGATCCTATCTAGCAAAGGGGGCTCTCGCTGGTACTGAATTCATGGAAGAAATATAACTTATCCATGCTTTGCATCAGTACAACTGGAAAATATTCCCAACGCACAGGGACAGGCTGGCCCTGCACCACAGAAAGCTTTTACTACAGTGGTAGTGGCACTTGATACTGGTTAAGGTAGGGCCTGTGGGTCTGTGTCCTTGTACAGGATCTTAAGTCCTCAATGAAGAACTCATTGAGGACTTAAGATCCTGTACTCAACACCTTCAAGTTAGATCTGGAAGGGCTATAGAGCCTTCTGAATATGTTGATCTGGGGGGACAGGTTCCTCTGTGCCAACAGGTCAGTGGCTGACCGATTAGGATGAAATCGGTAAACTTAAAACTGAGGTGCTGTGAGTGAAAGAGAATCTATTGCTAAGCCCCATACATATTGCTCCTGTTGAAGAAAAACAAATTCCTTCTGAACCACATATCCTTCCATTTCTTACAGGAAATCCAGCACCTTTGTAATCTTTTGGGTCTACCATGGTATATACAGCCCCTTGTTGACTGAAAGGTCATTATGCAGCACATGACTGTATACACAGTCAGTTAGACCACTTGCATTTAATTTCTTTATTGATGTGTTTGGATTTGGGTCTACCATTTTATTATTTGCTTTCTGTTTGTTCATTCGGTTTGTTCCTTCCTATTTCTTGTTCTCTTTGGGGTTATTTGAACTTTTTAAATATAAGTTAATCAATTGTGTTTTTGACATGTCTTTGTATACTAATTGATAGTAAAAGGATGACGATACTCAGAATAGAAATTGTACCACTTCAAGTGGAAAGTAAATCCCATATAGGTCCCTTTTCGCTCCCCCTTTTATGGTGAAGTTGTCATATATATTTACATATATTGAAAACTATCAAAGCTGGAATTTTTGCTTTCACATATAAAATGCATTCCAAAAAACTCAAGAGGAGAAAAATAGTCTATTATATTTACTAATTATTTTACTCTTCATTCTTGATGTTCTAAGTTGCCTCCTAGTATCACTTCCCTTTAACAATTCTGTCAGAGCAGGTCTGCTGGCAATGCATTCTCCCTCATCTGTTTTTCCTATTCTGTTTACATTTGAGGCAGGTTAATAAGAATACAGGAAAATTCCTTGGCAAGTGGAATGGGGAAACAGACAGCTGATTCAAAATAGTTTTATCCAGCACCCTGACTCACCTGCCCTTTCCCCCTTGCAGGGACACTCCCTTAAGCATTAAGCACTCGGGACAATTATATTCTGATTAGTATAAAATAATCTTAGGAAAGAAATTCAGGCCTATTGACTACAGAGACAGAGTTTTGGTCAAAGTAGAGATATCATCTTAAAATCACAGCAAGATCAGGTGAGGCGAAGCCAAGGTTGGCATTAGGACCAAATGCAATAACCAATGACCCCCTTCCTATAGTGCCGACCAATCAGTAGAGACCACAACCCTGACTCTTTATGTTCATTTTGATAAATCAGCATAGTAAAGGACACACCTAGATAGCTGATGAATATTTTATTGAGGTTCTACCCTGAGACCTCCTCTAAAATTCCCACCTTTAGAAAATAGATAAAAATCCTTAAGACAAAGGACCCAGTGTGAGCTCCATGGTTTCTGACAAGAAATGTGTCATTTGAATCATTTTCCCTTATACATTTTTTTGTCTTTTGTTTCCAACGGTTTGCCTATGAGTGGATTTCTTTGTGTTTATCCTTTTGGGGGTTCAAAGAGCTTTTTGAATCTTTAAGTTTATGTCTTTTGCCAAAGTTGGGAAGTATTCACATTTTTTGAAGTATTTTCGTCAGCTTGCTATCTTCCTCTTCATTGGGACTTCAATGATTTGAATGTTGTTAGCCTTACTATTACTGTTCCAAAAGGCCCCTGAGACTCTGTTCTCTCCAATTCACCAGACTTTCTCTCTTTTTCTTCTTCTTTTTTTAAAATTCTTGATTTATTTTAGACAGGGGAAGAAAGGGAGGGAGGGAAAGAGAAACAGACAGACACCAATTTGTTTTGATTTTTGTATGTGCCCTGACCAGGCATAGAACCTGCAACGTTGGTATATTTGAACAATTCTCCAACCAAGTGAGCCTCTTTGATGCTACAACAGGGCCTCTCTTCTTTAAATTAGATAATTTTATTTATCTATATTCAAGTTTACGGACTCCTGCCATTGCCATTCTATTAAGCGCACTCAGTGAGTTTTAAAAATTTTGATTACGATATTTTCAATCTAGGTATTTAGCTCTTCTTTATATTGCTTATTTCTTTGCTGAGACTTTGCATTTTTTATTCATTTCAAAAGTGTTCACCATTACTTGTTAGAACACTTGTGTAATAACTGCTTTAAAGTCTCTGTCCTATAATCCTAACATCAGTGTTATCTCAGCAATGAGATCTTTTGTTTTTTTGTTCCCATGCAAGTTGAGATTTTCCTGATTCTTATACCAACTAATTTTATTTTAAATATATATATTTTATTGATTTCTTACAGAGAGGAAGAGAGAGGGAAAGTTAGAAACATCAATGAGAGAGAAACATTGATCAGCTGCCTCCTACCCCCCCCCCCCCCCCCCCCACTGGGGATGTGCCCACAACCAAGGTACATGCTCTTGACTGGAATTGAACCTGGGACCGAAGGCCGATGTTCTATCCACTGAACAAACAGGTTTCGTCTATACCAACTAATTTTAGATTGTATCCTGGGTACCTTGAATATTTCATTCTGCTTCTATGGGTCTTGTTTAAAGCCTATACAAATGTTGATTTTTTTTAAAGCAGGCAATTGACTTCATTAGGTTTGGGCTGTGAGCTCCAACCCCCTTTCTGTGGGCTGTGGCTCTGAGGCCAGTTCAGTTTTCAAAATTGCTGCAGGGCCTTTTGGATCTGCCCCAGGTGTGTACTACAGTATTCCATCTAGGTCCTGGGTGGTGGTGTTTTACTTCAGTTCTCAAAATGTTTGTTATAGTCATCAGGCTCAGACCCTTTGCTTCCAGATCAGGGGCTGAGCTAAGGAAATCAGGAACAACTTTATGGAGTTCCTTTCCCTGAGGCTGTCTCTGTGGTCTCCCTGGCACCTTCCAATGTCTGGTAACTAGCAACAGACTCACCTTTCCCTGGAATGTGATTACTGAACCCTGGAATGGCGATGACTTACTGTAAATGTGATATGGCCCCAACCCAGAAGGAACACCTTGTATGGACATGTACATTGACTAACCAAGCAGCTCTCGCCAAGTACTCCAAGCCCTCGTGCCTTCCTCACTCTCCTGAAAAAGAGTTCCAGTTACTGCCTGGGCTGCTGCTCTTCCTTTGCGGGAGAGCCCCGCAGGTCTCTCCTCTAATAAAGCCTGTGTCACCTGGCTTTTCGCCTCCGACTGGTCTTTCAGCTAGCTCTTGCTTTCAGTCCTCTAGCCAGAAAGTTGGGTCTTTACATACTTTTTTGAGAGAGAGGGGGGAGGAGATTGATTCCCCCACTTCCTTGGGAGTTCTGGCTCCTGGTGACTCTCACTGTGCTTCTATTGCCACCACAAGAAAAAGAAAAAACCTGAGGGATTTTCACATTCTCTCTGGGAGTCCCTTTTGTTCTTTTTATTTCTCCAATCCATGCTCACAACTTTAAGATATGGATCCAAATTTATATCTTCTAAGAAGTCTTACCTTACTACCCCCATTTTACCGAATCTCTTCAGCACCAATGTATTAATTCTACAATATATTATTAAAAACCTTTGTTTTGCTTAAAATATCTGCGCTTTATTCCTCATATTGAGATTGCATAAGGGCAGAACCCATGGCTTCAGAACACTTTTTCCTTCCCACATCCAGATAAGCATCCCGAAGATAGACAGTATTCAATAAGTTTAATTATCTGGTTGACAGATGTTCCACTCAGTCTTTGTAAAAATAAGAGTATCTTTGCACATTATGAGGATAAGGAGAACAATAAAAGAGGGGGAAAGAAAGGTGCTAATTAATCATCAGGATAAAACAAGGTACAGTTGGTTGCACTTTGTTCATTTTGAAAATGAGAATTTATTGCAATGTCACTGCTTTATCAGGGAACAATTTGAACATAATAAGAATTTTCTGTTTGCTTCTAAAGGATTTTATCTATAAGAAACACTACGTGAGCCCTAATCGGTTTGGCTCAAGTGGATAGAGCATCTGCCTGTGGACTGAAAGGTCCCAGGTTTGATTCCGGTCAAGGGCATGTACCTTGGTTGTGGGCACATCCCCAGTAGGGGGTGTGCAGGAGGCAGCTGATCGATGTTTCTCTCCCATTGATGTTTCTAACTCTCTATCCCTCTCCCTTCCTCTCTGTAAAAAAAAATCAATAAAATATGTTAATAAAGAAAAGAGAAGAAGAGAAAGAAGAGAAAAGACTAGGTGAATGCACAGAACTGCACCCAGTGGAACTAAGCTACAAAGGAATATATGAAATGCACTGACCAGCTACCTCAGTTCACCAAGTGCGTTTTGAGCCACTCACATCTGGTGTTTGTTTCAACTTTCCTTCCAATTTTAGATAACTTTCCTTCTGCCACTTTACCAGGACTCACAAGCTGCAACCCTTTTATGGTTCATATCTGCACATAAACTTCAGGTCTTGTTCAAGGTAAAGTGCCATATTTATTAAAGTATTAATATACTTCCTAGGTATCTGAGATGTATAAGATTATGTCACTGTTTTCGTTAATTTCCTATATTTTTGTTTATGTGGCACTGATGAAATTTTTGTATTCTGTGCTCCTAAACCCTGCACTTCCCCCATTTGGTTATTATTATGTGTTTTTACATAACTTGGTCATTTTTAGAAACATATATTACATTACAGGAGAACTGAGTGTAATAGAGTAGAGAAGATGGAAGACTGGTGGAAGGATAAGGTATATGGATAAAAACAAGGAACAAAATACGGAGCATATTCTTTAATTTCAACATTTGGGCAAGATTTTCTTTGATCTATAATCATCCAAAGAAGAAGAGCATTGTCTGACACCACTAAACTAGGATCTGGTATCTAATCCAATCATAGTTCGCTCTAAAGCAAGTATGTTAAACTTGCGGCATTCAGCCCACCGGCCTCGAGTTTGACATGTCTGCTCTAAAGAGTCAACTTCAACTTCATGGTTCAAAGTAGAAGACGCACAGCTTCCCAGGACCAGTCTCCCTAACAGCAGAGCATCACCTAAATAGAGAAAGTATAGGAGGAGGTACCAAATCCTCTAGCTTCTGATTGGAAGCCCTGAGAAAAACCCAAAAGAATGTATTCTTTCCTCATATCCACCTATTTTTATGCTACTGATCTTTCTAGTCCTAGCTCATATCTCACCTTTGCCAAGCAATCATCTCTCATCCTTTCCTCCTCTAACCACTTATATACATGTTTATACTAAAAAAATTAGTAAGGCATACCTCGTTTTATTGTGCTTCACAGATGTTTGGTGTGTTTTATAAAAACAAATTGAGGGCAAGGTCCTCCCCCAAGCAAAAAGATTACAACTTGCTTTATTGGGATCCTCACTTTATGGCAGTGGTCTGGAACCAGACACACAATATCTCCGAGGTGTGCCTGTATAGCAGTTATTTCTTTTCTGCCATCCCTTCAACATACCCGCATATGGACTCATGCACCCCCATCAGTGACTCATTCCAGTTGTAATTCCCATGACTTTAAGGGATCTCTCCATGTGTGTAGGAGTTGTGTGTGTGGGCAGGTGTCTGGTCCAGAAATTTATCTTGTCAGCTAGACTGTGAGCTTTTAGTCGAGCACAAGTCATTTTGCCCCCAAAGACTATTAAGAGCAAGGGCAGTGCTATATGCTATGTGGGGTCCAAAAGATCTTGTGTGTCTTTTGTATGACAAGGAGTCGACCATTAAATCTATGCTTGGAAAGAACCAGTGATTTGGGTAAGGAGTCTATTCAGTTATGTACCTTGAAAATGACTTATTTTTAGGTGAGTCATTAAAGGTATTAAAAGTGAATTCAGAATCAATAGATGACAGGAAGGAATCTCTCCATTCATTCTATATAATAGCATTGGGGGGGGGGGTGTGGATCTGAGTAACAAATCCTATCAGTTTTTACTTTATTTTTAAAAAAATATTTTATTTTATTGATTTTTTACAGAGAGAAAGAGAGAGGGATAGAGAGTTAGAAACATTGATGAGAGAGAATCATCAATCAGCTGCCTCTTGCACACCCCCTACTGGGGATGTGCCCGCAACCAAGGTACATGCCTTTTACTGGAATCGAACCTGGGACCCTTCAGTTCACAGGCCGATGCTCTATCCACTGAGCCAAACCAGTTTTGGCTCAACAGATTTTTGTTGAATGAATTTGGAGTATTACAATAAGGAACATTATTTGTCATCATGACTTAAAAGCATAAAATGATCTCTGCTCGGCATTCCAAGGGATACATATCCCATATGTCAAGGTTATCATCAAGGTTATATGTCTGAAGGAAGAAATCACACAAAAATTATGAAGGCTGTAAGAAAAGACTCATAAATCCTATTTCGTAATTAGAAAGAGCTGCCCTAAAACGTAGGCGGCTTTGGAAATCTCAGTTCCCACCATCTGGTTCCTCTGGAATACTGCAACAAATATGTTCTGCAATACACTGCATCCAGGTGAGGGAAACGGGGTGGTGGTGGGGAACAATTTGGAGAACCCACACACACAAGGCACCCTTCCTTGAAGCAGGCCAAACCATGTCTGCCCACTTCTCTGGTGGGCTTCCTGCTGAATGCTGAACTACACAACCCAAAATGCTTTGCACGGCTTTGTGATAACATCACACAATGCCACTTCTGCAAAATAACATTCAGTGTTTGTGATTGAACTGAGTCAGTGTGGGATTGGTGAAGATTATTCTGCCCCGCTCCTGCATAGCAACTCCTGTATGTTTACCCAGACTGTGCCTGTATTATCCAGGACTGGCTTTCCAGTGAGTTTTGCGTGTTTCTAAAATGAGAAACACAGAGCCACACAATGTACAGCCTTAAAAATAAGATTCTGCAGGGCGAGTGAAAGACAATATATCGTCTAAATATAAATTCTAATTTCAGCATGTGGTTCTGCTATTTTTAATCGCCATGGAATTTCAGACCCTCTTCAGGCAGTATTCAAGGCTGGACTATAGCTTATTGGTCACTGATGTGTACTTCAAACATCAAGGCTAATAAATATCAAATCTGAGCCAAAAACCTCTGCCTTGAACCTCAAGAGCCCACATATTCCCAGCCAAGGATGAATGTCCATCTTCCACTAAAACAATAACTTGGAAAATACATCAAACACTTCACATAAGCTCTGAATAATTTATCATACAGAAAAAACAAATCAGCAGGTGAATCGGGGGGGGGGGGATTCTCTTGTAGGACATTAAAAAAAAGATGAATTCAAAACATTTTTAGTGAAAGAGCTCCAAATCAAGTAAATAAGAACATCCAAATCGCTAATAACGGCTCCTTTAAAAGGCCTAATAAGGCTGAAGGGGACTTGTGACAACAGGTTAATACA
>NW_023425471.1:9936798-10361798 GCF_014108245.1 Pipistrellus kuhlii | reverse complement strand
GGGGCGGGCCACATTGCAAGGCCTGGCGGGACGGATTTGGCCCGCGGGCCTTGTGTTTGACACATGTGCTTTAGACCAGTGGTTCTCAACCTTTCTAAGGCTGTGGCCCTTTAATACAGTTCCTCATGCTGTGGTGACCCCCAACCATAAAATTATTTTCGATGCTACTTCATAACTGTAATTTTGCTACTGTTATGAATCGAAATGTAAACATCTGTGTTTTCCGATGGTCTTAGGCGACCCACAGGTTGAGAACCGCTGCTGCAGAGCCTAACACCATCGGGATTTCTTTGGGGGTGATGAAAATGTTTTGGAACTAGAGGTGGTGGTCGCATAGCACTGTGAATGTACTAAATGCCACTACATTATTCACTTCAAAATGGTTCCTTTTACATTATGTGGATTTCACTTCAAATAAAAAGGGATGCAAAAATTAAAAAGGCTAGCATCTGCTTTGTGGTAAGAGAAGCTGTAGGTAGAACTTAGCAATTCCTGCATCAAAGAACAAGTGCATTGAAATCACAATAGAGATCCAACAGACCCTTCATGGTAAACATCGAGAGTTTACTGAAGAGTAACTAATTACTAGATACAAATGTTCAAGACTTTCCACCATAGTTCTAAGGTTCTCTTGCTGCACAACTCATGATTACTACCTTAAGAGATCACAATTATTTTTCTATTTTCATTTTATGCTGAAACAAGACACTCTCCCAGGTAGCTTGACAACATTCTCGGTGTCCCTAAGTGACTTATCAAATCAGTAATTCATTCAACCATAGCCATTTTGAAACTGTAACACATAATGATTATAAGTTCATCATTTAAGTTCTCCCTTGAAGGCAAAGGTCCAGTATGGTACACATGTTCCATTATAAAAATTCTCAACAGCTTTAGAACTGAGGATCATGTGAAAAACACTAGAGTTATCCCAAAGTAGGACTCCAAGTCATTTTACTGCATTCCTCATAAGTGGCCTTCAGAAAATTTAGTTGAATGAAAACCTAAATCGTCGAAACTGGTTTGGCTCAGTGGATAGAGCGTCTGCCTGCGGCCTGAGGGTCCGAGGTTTGATTCCAGTCAAGGGCATGGACATTGGTTGCCGGCACATTCCCGGTGGGGGGTGTGCAGGAGGCAGCTGGTCGATGTATCTCTCTCATTGATGTTTCTAGCTCTCTATCCCTCTCCCTTCTTCTCTGTAAAAAATCAATAAAATATATATTTTTTAAAAACTAAATAAAGGGTCCTACCACAGTGCTCCTGGCTCCAGAGGTTGTACAATTTCCCAAATTATTTCTACCATGGCCCAGGGAGTCTCGCTCATGTAGATGTTTTCTCATCTCGTCAAAGATAGAAATACTAGTGAGAAAAACTTGAACTTGGTTTAAAATCGGAATTCTCTAATGAAAACAAAATCAAACTTATGCTTTATTTTTGGTGAATTATATAACACAGAATAACACTGTTGGGTTCAGCTCATAGCCACACAGATTTTGGCACCTTAAGTCAAAACTATGTTTCTGAAATAAGGAGATATTAAGATATTTATTCTCTGACTTGGGTAAGTCCCATATCTGTCACCAGTGTGGAAAAGGGTTCTATTCACCTAGGAACTTATGCAGTCCTCGAAGTTTTTATTCCTGTATTTGTTTGGACTTCCTATGTAGCAGCAAATACCCAGATAATGTATTTTTAATGATCAGCAGTTTGCATACTGTTAAATTCCTATGAACCTAAGAAAACTTTACTGATTAAAAACAAAAAACACCGCCAAAACCGGTTTAGCTCAGTGGTAGAGCTTCGGTCTGCAGACTGAAAGGTCCCAGGTTCGATTCCGATCAAGGGCATGTACATTGGTTGCGGGCACATCCCCGGTAGAGGGTGTGCAAGAGGCAGCTGGTCGATGTTTCTCTCTCATCGACGTTTCTAGCTCTCTATCCCTCTCTCCTCTCTGTAAAAAATCAATAAAACATATTAAAAAAAAATCACTAAGGTATCTAAGAAGAGAGACACATCTGAAACCCTGGGAACAAAATTGCCTCTGTTTTCTTCTCATAACATGAGCCGGAAGTAGAGCCAGTTTTCATATTACAAGTCAATTCTGGAAAGTACTCAAGCCAACTACAACCCACTAAATGAGAGGAGATTTATTATGTGAGGATGAGACTGGCACAGTAAGGGGCAAGTGCTTTACCATTAACCCAGTCTTGAATGTGTTTAAAGTCCCCACTAGTCAAGCATAAGGAAAGCAGTGCTTTTGTCCAAGCAGATATTTAAAATGCCTATTTTTGCTCGCAGATAATCAATTTTATATAATTTAAACTAGCTTAAATAATGTTAAACTGGCTTCATAAATAAGGACATGCCCTGTTTATTTGATATATCCCTACCCCCTAGCAAAGTGCTAGCATATAGGTGTTCAATAAATAATTTTTAAATGAAACTAAATATGACTGAGACATAGCAACCCAGAACTTAAAAAACAGATAAGCGCACAATCTTGCAAAATTAACACGCTGGAAAGCCCTATGATAATTATAGTGACCCTATCCATAGTACCACTGATTTTGCAACTTCTCTAAAACTATTAACAGGTCCTTGAATAATGTTATTTTGTTATAACATTGATGAGATGCCATAGGAAATTAACTCTGATTTGTATCAAACAACCTATGGTAAAACTAGATTCATTATACATCATTTTGCTTAAAGTCACAAAAATATTGGCGATGTTAAGTGAGGAAAGTTGTAGCTTTTTCCTCCTGCTAGGAAAGCCTAGGAACCTCGGAAACAGAATTAAGGAATTCCCCACTCATCATTAGAAACTCAAAATGAACCCCAGAAGAACAGGCTGTCCTCCTCTCAAGGTCCCTACGAAGAACAGCTAAGGGCAGCATCACCAACCAGGATGCTATGAACCTCCAGCTATTCCCAAGGGTTATGTACTTTTAAAAAAATAAATATTTTATTGATTTTTTACAGAGAGGAAGAGAGAAGGATAGAGAGTTAGGAACATCGATGAGAGAGAATCATCGATCAGCTGCCTCCTGCACACCCCCTACTGGGGATGTGCCCGCAACCAAGGTACATGCCCTTGACCGGAATTGAACCCGGGTCCTTTCAGTCTTCAGGCCGACGCTCTATTCATTGAGCCAAACCTGTTTTGGCAAGGGGTTATGTTCTGAGCTGCAATATGACCCAAGGAGCTAAGCTATAAAAGCTTCTCTCTGGGCAGAGTAGCTGATAACTTTGACAAATGCCTGCCCCAAATGCCTCCGTTTTTTAGGACAAGGATGAAACAAAAGAAATTATTTCAAAATGCCCACTGGTTTGCTCATTTAAAAAGGATAATAAACTATCAAAGATAACCGGATGTATGAAACCACTACCAATAACATCATCAGCCTACCAGGAGCATCATCAATGCTTACTGAATGGCTAGCTGTACACTTTCATTTTACTTTCTTTCGCCAAGAATGCAATCACAAAACTGGTTGACTTTCTAAGAAGTAATTCAATTCTCGCTGAACTTCACTTGATGATCTAGATGTTAAAGGCTCAAAGGCAGCATGGGTTCTTGAAGCAAGGTGATTCCCCTGGAGTCTGCAATTGGATTGATGACTCACACTAAATTGATATAGTCTTGTTTTCTTTCTGCACCTGCTGATGCAAGTCTTGCAATGAGACTGACGTAAAAAGAATTTGCTGCAACAGCTAATTCTCACTTTGTGTTCTGTATTTTTAGAAAACCTACATTCCACTTTGTTAATTATTGAAGATTTACAAAATGAGGGAAGGCACATTTATACATATCAAATTAGTTAAGTATATGTGAATAATAATGTTCAAATGCTGCAAAGGTAGTGCTAAAAACTGGTTACAGTATAAGTTGGGATAACCCAGTAAGAAAACAATCTGGCAATACAAATCATAACCATATTGTATTTATGTATTTTGATATATACTATTGATAAGAATGTATCCTAAAGAAATATTTCAAATAACAACAAAAAATAACTTAAGGAGGAAAATATTTGCCACAGTTTTCTAATAAAGAGATAGTGAAAATAGCCTAATATGCCCAATGTGAGGGATGGTCAACATTGCATTTAAAATTTTTGGTACTGAAAATTGCGTAGCAATACAGACAGATGTTTGACAAAAGATAATACAAAAGCTTACTTTCATTATAACTGAAAATATGGATAAGCAAAACAAGGGAATATACAACAATGTTGTATATAAATATAAAACAAAGGGAATATACAAAATAGTTAAAAAATACATTTGTAGTCATTTGCAGTTTCTGACTTCTTGTTAAATTTTGTGATAAGACAATATATCATCTTAACTATTTTGCTAAAACTAGCCTGTGGATCAACCATTTTAAGTGAAAAGATTTGAAGTTAAGTTGCTTAAAGAACCCTGCCTCTGTGTTAAAAAATAAGTAAATACATCACAGGTTTCTGATTTTCTCTCTCTTCTCACCAAAATCCTTACAAATCCTCGGGCCAGACCAATGTAGAAAGTGAGGCACATGACAGCCCTGTTTGGTGAGGCAGACTACACGTGACCATTTTATTTTATTTTATTAAATTATTATCTGTGTACATATCGTACCATTCCCCTCCCTCCCCACGTGACCATTTTATAGGCTCTGAGAATCTGCAATAAGCCTCTTTAACTTTGGCTAGTCCGGAGTTTGCTAGATGTACTTGATCACAAAACCCTCTTTGCACACAAGACCCCCCAAACATTTTCCTCCCCACAGTTTGAGAAACAGTGCTTGGGTGATGCCCAAAGGAAATTCCCAGGAAGATTCCAGACCATGTGCTCTCCAGTTGAGAGCCACTAATGATAGTCTCCTTATCCCTCAGGTATATGTATTAAGCTGGAGAAAAGGCTTGAGAACCACTGATCTATGCTGCTACTTAGAAACAATGGAAGCCCATACAAATAAATCCTCTAGGGTACCGGCCTGGGAGGGCTTTTTGTCCTTTATAAAAAGGGTTCTGATCTAGTCCAAAGGTAACAGCAGTTTCTGCAAAGAAATGGTACCTCTTCTTTGTAATTATAAAGTGGTGACCAAAGAAATCTGAGTAACCCAAATGAGAATTAGTTTCTCTTTTAGCTATAAATACAGTATTGTTCATGATGTGAAAAAAGCATATCTTTTTGAAGTTTAAATATTTAAAAAAAATATGTGTATATTAGTAAGGTGTCTCTACCCAATAAACTCCAAATAGCTACTTCGCAGAGCTAAGGAGTGGACAAACACAGCCCCCCACCCCCTCCACACACACACACACACACACATACACCGTTCTTTAGCATTATTTACGCCACCTTTACCTCTGGTCGAAGTGTAGCTTTCATGCAGACTTGGCAAAGAGGCCCGTTTCGGGAGAACTGAAGGGGAAGGTGCCGAATCCTATTCCGACAGGTTGGCTCCTCACAAATCAGCCAGCCCTGCAAAGAAAAAAAGAGAACTCCAGTCTTCTTGCCACCATCAACAAATTCAAATAAAGACCCAGGTCATTATCAAGTAGACTCTTCTCATTCAAATTTTCCTTAGAGATTCTGAAATACCTCCTTAACTTTATTTCCCGATGTGTGATTTTGATCTATGCCCCAAACTTAAAAGTTAGGCACTTCATCAAGTTAAAAAAAAAAAAAAAAAAAAAAAAAAAAAAGATAACATGAGATGGTATTCTCTTTTCTTAAAATACAATCTCTGTCCCACATACGACAATATCCCCCATTAAAATCTTATATGATTATTCACAGATGTAAACCAATGGGTTTTAGTTCATTAGTACAGACCATTACCAAAGTAATGAATATGCCACATAGAAATAGATGACTTTTCCAACAGCCGAGTAACTAATTATTACTTAACTAGAGGCCCGATGCATGAAATTTGTGCAAGGGGCTCGGCCCTTGCAGCCCCAGCTTTGTCTGGAAGGATGTCTGAAAGGTCGTTTGGCAGTCCAGTCTAATTAGCATATTAATGCTTTTATTATTATAGATTGCTGAGATCAGTTTCCTTCTCGGTGAAATGAGCACAACAGTACCTGCTTTACAGGATTATTGCGGTTGTGATGTAATACATTCAGAGTGCTTAGACCTATGCTTGGCATAAGAGAAAAACTGGCTAAATGTGAAAATAAAATATTGTAAAAATAAAACATTGCCTGACTGGTGCGGCTCAGTGGCTGAGCATCGAATTATGAACCATTAGTTCATGGTTCAATTCCGGTCAGGGCACAAGCTCGGGTTGCAGGCTCTATCCCCAGTAGGGAGTGTGCAGGAAGCAGCTGATCAATGATTCTCTCTCACCATTGATGTTTCTCTCTCTCTCTCTTCCTCCCCTTTCTGAAAGCAATGAAAATATATTTAATAAATAAATAGATAAATAAATAAAATCAAAACATTACTTTGCACATGTTCCCTGGAGGCCGCCATGTTTTCAAGGACAACGTCAACCGACCACCCTTTCCCAGTGGTTTCAAATAGCCACTGCCCACTTCTCTGCACTTTCTCTCCTGTAGTTACTCCCCCTTGCTGCTCTTGTGTGAATGTTCCAATACACATGTGATAACAATATGCCTGTTATCTGAAATGGGCACTGTTTGCTATGAAACATATCCGTTAAACAAGTAAGATAAGACTTCACAAATAGGGATGAGCAAAACTCAGGTTCTCTGGGGGCTTTAGTGCTGTATGTATTAGGCATAATATACCTAAGGGAAACTAGAGGGTATAAAGGTGAACAAGGAATATTCCCCTGTTGCATGGGTTCCCACTCGGGGAACTACAAGCAAGGACCTGACTGTCTTTGAGTCTTAGAGCCTTTGGAGAAGCAGAACTTCTGAACTGGTCTTGAAGAGCAAGTATACGTTGGAGAAGGCAGGAAAGACAACTTAGGTAGAGAAAACAACATGCGCAAAAGAATGAAGGCCAGAGAGAACAATGTGAATTATGATCAAGAAAGGCATCAGTGACATTATTTATTTATTTAAATATATTTTATTGATTTTGTACAGAGAGGAAGGGAGAGAGATAGAGAGTTAGAAACATCGAAGAGAGTCATCGATCAGCTGCCTCTTGCACACCCCCTACTGGGGATGTGCCCGCAACCAAGGTACATGCCCTTGACCGGAATTGAACCCAGGACCCTTTAGTCCCCAAGCCGATACTCTATCCACTGAGCCAAACTGGTCTCGGCCATCAGTGACATTATTAACCATGTTCCCTTTTTCTAGACTGAGCAACCTATTGGGTTTTGTTCTGCCTAGAGGAGAGCAGTATATCTACAATTGCTCCTTAATTAGGTTAGGGACCTTTGTCTGCCACTTATTAATGTATTCACCAATAGCATTAATCCAAAGCTACAGGATGTCCCCACTCATTACTGTGCTAAGTGAACTCATTCCTCAGAATAGGCTCTTCTTGGAAGTATAATAGTTACAACCAAGTGAAGGCAAAGCACTCCAAATCCGTTCTTTTACATTTTTACTAGTATGCCCAAAGAAAGTATACTGTAACATTTTTATTTTCCCATTTTTTAAATTAAGTTATTATATGTGTACATATCTTACCATTTCCCCACCCTCCCACTCCCATACATGCCCTCTGCCTGTGAATTCCTCTAGAATTTTTATAGTTTCCCGTATTATGTTTAAGTTCTGTATCCATTTTGAGTTTATTTTTGTGTATGATTTAAGTTGGTGGTCTAGTTTCATTTTTTTGCATTTATCTGTCCAATTTTCCCAAAACTCTTTATTGAAGAGACTGACTTGGCTCTATTGTATATTCGTGCCTCCTTTGTCAAATATTAAGCATAGTGATTTGGGTTGATATCTGGATTCTCTATTCTATTCCATTGGTCTATATGTCTGTTCTTGTGCCAGTACCACGCTGTTTAGAGAATAGTGGCTTTGTAATACAGCTTGAAATCTGGTATTGAGATCCCTCATACTTTATTCTTTCTCAGGATTCCTGTGGCTATTTGGGGTCTTTTTTAAAATTTTATTTTAAATTTTTTTTTAATTCCAGATGAATTTTTGGAGAGTTCTTTCTAGGTCTGTGAAAAATGCCATTGGTATTTTAATGGGGAGTGCACTGAATCTATAGATTGTTTTGGGTAGCATGAACATTTTAATGATGTTGATTCTACCAATCAATGAACATGGTATGTTCTTCCATCTGCGTATTCCTCTCTTTTTTCAGTGTCCTGTAGTTTTCTGCGTATAGGTCTTTTACCTCTTTGGTTAAGTTTATTCCTAGGTATCTTAATTTTTTTGGTGCGATGGTAAATGGAATTGTTTTTTTAGTCTCTCTTTCTGTAATTCACTATTATTGTATAGAAATGCCATAGATTTATTGGCGTTAATTTTGTATCCTGCTACATTGCCAAAATCACTTATTAAGTCCGTTACTTTTTTATGGAGTCTTTAGGGTTTTTTATGTAGAATATCATGTCATCTGCAAATAAGGACAGTGTTACTTCTTCTTTTCCAATTTGGATGCTTTTTATTTCTTCTTCTCTGATAGCAATGGCTAATATTTTCAGTAATATGTCAAACAGGAGCGGTGAGAGTGTACATCCCTGTCTTGTTCCTGTTCTTAGGGGAAATGGTTTTGGTTTTTGCCCACTGAGTATGATGTTAGCTATGGGTTTGTCATATATAGCTTTTATTATGTTAAGGTATGATACTTCTATTCCAACCCTGTTGAGTTTTTATCAAGAAAGTGTGTTGGACTTTGTCAAATGCTTTTTCTGCATCAATTGATATGACTATGTGATTTTTATCTCTCAATCTGTTTGTGACGTATCACGTTTATTGATTTGTGAATATTGTACCATCCTTGCATTCCTGGGATAAATCCTACTTAGTCATGGTGTATGATCTTTCTGATGTACTGCTGAATCCAATTTGCTAGAATTTTGTTGAGGATTTTGGCATCTATGTTCATGAGGGATATTGGCCTATAATCCTCTTTCATTGTGTTGTCTTTATCTGCTTTTGGTATAAGGTGATGCTGGCTTCATAGAAGGAGCTTGGAAGTATTCTTCCTCTTTAATTTTTTGGAATAGTCTGAGGAGGGTAGGTTTTAGTTTTTCCTTGAATGTTTGGTAAAACTCCCCTGTGAAGCCGTCTGGCCCTAGACTTTTGTTTGCTGGAAGCTTTTTGATGACTGCTTCAAGTTCTTCCATAGTTACTGGCCTATTAAGCTGTTTAGATTCTTCCTGATTAAATTTTGAAAGGTTATATTTTTTCTAGGAATATGTCCATTTCCTTCAGGTTGTCCATTTTGTTGGAATGAAGTTGTTCATAGTATTTTTTAATAATCCTTTGTATTTCTGTGGGGTCTGTTGTTATTTTACCTCTTTCATTTCTGATTTTGTTTATTTGGGTCCTCTCTCTTTGCTTCTTGGTGAGCTTGGATAGAGGTTTATCCTTTCAAAGAACCAACTCTTGGTTTTGTTGATCTTTTGTATTGTTTGTTTGATCTCTATTGCATTTATCTCCACTCTGATCTTTATTATTTCCTTCCTTCTGCTTACACAGCCTTTCTTGTTGCTCTTTCTAGCTCTTTTAGTTGTAGGGTTAAGTAATTTATTACCATTGTTTCTTGTTTTTTGAAGTAGGTTTGTAGAGTTATGAACTTCCCTCTCAAGACTGCTTTTGCTGTGTCCCATAGATTTTGGATTATTGTGTTTTCATTGTCATTTGTTGCCATGATGTTTTTTCTTTCTTCCTTGACCTCTCTGGTAACCCAGCCATTGTTTAATAGAATGCTGTTTAGTCTCCATGTGTTAGATTTGTTTTGGATTATTTTTATTGTAATTGATTTCCAGTTTTATGACAAGAAGATACTTGGTATGACTTTGAGGAGACTTTGCCTATGTCCCTATGGTCTATCTTTGAAAATGGCCCATGTGCACTTGAGAAGAATGTATATTCTGTGGCTTTGGGATGAAATGTTCTGAAGATGTCCATTTCATGTGGTCTAATGAGTCATTTAGGATTGATGTTTCTTTGCTGATTTTTTGTTTAGAGGATTTGTCCAATAGTGATAGTGCGGTATTAAAGTCTCCTACTATGATTGTATTGCTGTCAATCTCTCCCTTGATATCCTCCAGGAGATTTTTTCTTTAATGTATTTGGTACCTATGTTTACCAGAGTGATTTCTTCTTGTTGGATTGCTCCCTTTAGTGTTATGAAGTGGCCTTCCTTATCTCTTATTATGTCCCTCATTTTGAGACCTAATTTTTCAGATATAAGTATTGCTACCCCAGCTCTTTTTTCATTTCTATTCACCTAGAAAACCTTTTCCATCCATTCATCATCAGTCCGTGTGCGTCTTTTTTTCTGAGGTGGATTTCTTGCAGATAGTAGATATATGGGTCTTGTTTTCTTATCCAATCCGTTACCCTGTGTCTTTTGCTTGGGGGATTTAATCCATTTACATTTAAAATTATTACTGACAGGTACTTATTTGTTACCATTCTTATTTGTTACCCCTGTGTTCCTTCTTCACTTCCTATATTCTATTTTACAGCAAACCCTTTAGCATTTCTTGCATTGCTGGTTTAGTGGTGATAAAATCCCTTAGTCCTTTTTTGTCTATGAAGCTCCTGATTTTACCTTCAGTTTTGATTGATAGCCTTGCTGGGTACAGAATTCTTGGATTCAGACCCTTCCTTTGTATGACTTTGTATATTTCATTCCATCGTTCCCTTCTGGCCTGATGAGTTTCTGTTGAGAAATCAGTTGCCTTCTTGGTTCTTCTTCATTTCCCATTGGTTTTTACTCATATTGTCGAATTTGTCTTCCATCCTTTTCAGCCACCTAATGACTATTTCTTTGAATTCTTTCTCTAACATGTTGCTAGCCTAAGGTGACCAGACATCCTGCTTTTGGTGGGACAGTCCTGATTTTAACAATGTGTCCTGCGCCCTGAGGCGTTTTAAAAAAGATTCTTTCCAAAAATTGGGATGTCTGGTCACTTTATGCTAGCCTCTATTTCGTTTACTTCCTTTTCTGGTGATGCCTGCTTTTCTTTCATATGTGGACTGTTTCTTTGTCTCCCCAGAGTCTCTCTTCTCTGGATGTCTGGTTATGTAGTTCTCTCTCCTTATCCCAGGCAAAATCTGACCTTTCCGTGGTGAAGTGTAGACCTCTTCTGAAACCGTGTGTTTGCGCCAATTTGGGACCGATGTTTTGGAGCTTACAGCTGTTCGATGGTTGCCTTAGTTGTAACTTTTCAAGCTTCCGATAAGATCCACTTTCCCCTTCAAGATGTCGTGGTCTTTGCGTCCAAGCCAGTCGCTCTGAGAGGGAACTCAGCCGCAGTGGGGGCTGCCCGGACAGGGGAACCCCGTCCAGCAGTCCCCCACATTCTCCTGGAGTCTAGCTGTTCCCTAACTTGTCAACAATTACTCCCTGTGTGACTCTCAGGTGTTCTTTCTTTCTGCTCCAGGACAAGGCTCGGGACCCGTTTGTCTAATCCACTGCCATTTTTTCTGAAGTCCACTGTAACATTTTTTACTAAAAGAAAATATGCCTCCTTTAAAGAATATAATATCCATCTAGACCAGTGGTCTGCAAACTCATTAGTCAACAGAACCAAATCTCAATAGTACAACTATTGAAACTTCTTTTGAGATCCTAAGTTTTTAAAGTTAAACTACATAAGTAGGTACATTGTTATTAACTTAATTAGGGTACTTCTAAGCTGGCTTTTGCTAAAAACTCAAGGGGCCAAAGATCTGCATGTGGCTCACGAGCAGCAGTTTGCTGACCAGGGATCTACACAACACATTCACAGTAAGCTTCATTCCTACCTTCAGTCAATAGGCTGAAATATTTTAATATTTAATTTGAACTTTTAACGGAGAGGGCCTCAAGGAGACCTTATGAAATCTTTAATAGATGACCAGAATTATATTTAATATTGTAGAGTTTCAGGACATTACAAAATAAACATGACAACAAGACACACACACACACACACACACACACACACGTAATTCAGTGTAGTTTGGTTTTAAGAAGCAACATGTATGGTACCAACTATAAATGCTAAACAACACAGAGAAGGGATGGAGTCATGTGGATACTACTAGAATAAAGAATCAGTGGTTCTGAATCATAGTCATAGTCATAGTCTTAGGGTCACATTTTCTTGATTTAAGGACACATTTTTATTCAGTTTACTACCGTGTTTCCCCGAA
This sequence comes from Pipistrellus kuhlii, assembly GCF_014108245.1. Lineage (NCBI taxonomy): Eukaryota > Metazoa > Chordata > Mammalia > Chiroptera > Vespertilionidae > Pipistrellus > Pipistrellus kuhlii. The sequence continues at coordinate 10,349,553 of NW_023425471.1, read as the reverse complement.
AATAAGACATCCTCCAAAAATAAGACCTAGCGCATGGAAAGATAAGACATCCCCTGAAAAATAAGACGTAGCGCAACTTTGGGAGAAAAAATTAATATAAGACAGTGTCTTATTTTCGGGGAAACAGGGTATTTCTAAAACTCAAATGCATTTACAATTGACATGTACATATACTGACGTATTTGTATTTCCTTTGAAAAAGCTATTAAGATATAGCTCACAATTGATGGCCTCTCAGAATTAAAGAAACAAGACACTTTGGTTTAGTCTATTCTAGGTATGGAGAATACCAAGGGGGATAGTAGAGCTGACCGCAGCATCAGATATTAATTTTTAAATGCAGCCTATTGACACTAAAGGTCAGACTAGTTGTTTCTGGTTACCATGTAGGCATATTAATAAAGGAAACAATAGATTTCAAGCAAACCATGCATGAAAAATGTAGGACTGGATGACTCTTTTATCATTCATTTGGAGTTGCTACATTTAAAAAATATACTTTTTTATTGATTTCAGAAAGGAAGGGAGAGGTGGAGAGAGAGCTAGATATTAATGATGAGAGAGAAACACTGATTGGCTGCCTCCTGCACGCTCTCCCCCGCAACTGGGGATGGAGCCCACAACTTGGGTATGTGCCCTGACCTGGAATCGAAACATGACCTTACACCAGCCGGGCTGGAGTTGTTACATTTTTGAGACAATAAATTATTAAGCACCAGAATATAGCCTGGAAGTTAAAACTTTCTTTTCAGGTTTTGAAACCTGATTCCATCCATTTATTACAACTCCACGACTCACTAGGTGAGCTGCCAACCAGGGAGATCTCAATTGTTACCTCACCTGTTTCTACAGCAAACACCCAACTATCTGTGACAGAGTTACTAACTAAATGGCCTTTCCAGTAATACAGAAAACAGATAATATAATTTGCCTAGACTTCCTACCAGTTATAATTAACATTAAAGAGGTCTTTTCTTCTTTGTCACCTCTCTCTATTCAGTACTTATTTGGGTTTGTTTGTACTTACTATCTGTTAATCTCCCTTTACAAATGACAACAATAACTAGCGCTATTATGCTTGGAAATTAAACATGCTGATAAGTGTGTGAAGGGAACTGGAGCTGAAAAAATATTAAAGCCTGTAGCTCTTTATACCTCTTGTTTTATTTTGATAATTAAGCTTTTGGTCATGGTCTATTTTAAACAAAACTCTTCTATGGGGGAAATGGGCCCTAATCATATTCAATATATGCTTTGCTTCCATTCAATTTTGTCAAGTACATTTTGGTTAACCATTTGTTCCCCGCAACAAATAATAACGGGCTGTATTAAATCTGCCTTTCAAAGAACATTTGTGTCCTTAAAAATAAATATGCCAGGACTTTGAAAGAAAAAAAAAATCCCGCGATGGGGCAAACCATCCATTGCAAGATGTCACAGTGAAATTCACCTCACATGAGTGTTAAAAATGAAGCAAATGAAAATACTAACATTTTGTAAATTTACTTTGAATCACTACTCACAGAGACAAAACTAAACTAATGTTCATTTCCCATGTTGGGAAATAATGTACTGTCTAAAACTATGTTGCCAAGTCAATAGGAGGAAAACAACAAAGTGTAGTTCTTTGGAAGTCAAACCTATAAAAAGATTTGGGCTTTAATAAAAACTTCCAAAACCTCTCTAAGGACATTGTCTATCATCCAAATATGTCATTTTATTATGCATGCCACACCAAAGTGCCAAATTGTCATAACCAACAGAAATAAGGTCATTAACATACTTTGTATATTTTATATCTTCATGTACATATTCCTGCAGCCCTCTTTTATGGCTACACAAATTTGGGGAGTTTTGCAAAAATAAAAGTATTTTGAATTTTATATACATACATATAAATTTTGTGTGTGTGAGAAGAAATAAGGCCATTAAGTTTTCAGAGGGCTACTAAAACCATGCTTATAAGTAAAGGTTTCAAAGCCACCTGTCCAATAGCAAAACAATGATTCCTTGAAATCATTGTGTACAAAATTGTGTGAAATGTTGATTGGTTCTGACTGCTAATATTTCTGAGGCCTTAACTAAAATATGTCCCCACATGCTCAAAAGGTGTTCCTGATAGTTGCCCCTTAAACACAAACTGTTATTAATTTGAGTATACTTTGCATTTTTAGAAGGATGCACACACAAAAATCATCCAGACCTGGAAATGTGGTCCATAGGAGGCACTCAAAAATATCTTTTGAATATAGTAGTTCCCCTTTACCCATAGTTTCACTTTCTTTTTTATTTTTATAATCCTCACCTGAGGATATTTTTCCATTGATTTTAGAGCGTAGGAGGGAGAGAGGAGGGAGCAAGGGAGAGAGACAGAGAGGTAAGAGAGACACATCAACTAGATGCCTGCCACATGTGCCCCTATCGGAGGTATGTGCCCTTAATTAAAAATCAAACCCTCGCCTCCCTAGTCCAGTGGTCGGCAAACTCATTAGTCAACAGAGCCAAATAGCAACAGTACAACAATTGAAATTTCTTTTGAGAACCAAATTTTTAAAACTTAAATGTCTTCTAACGCCACTTCTTCAAAACAGACTTGCTCATGCCGTGGTATTTTGTGAAAGAGCCACACTCAAGGGGCCAAAGAGCCGCATATGGCTCGCGAGCTGCAGTTTGCTGACCATGGCCTTAGTCCATGGGGAGAAACTCTAACCATTGAGCAACCAACCAGGGCCACAGTTTCACTTTTTGTGGTTTCAGTTAACCCTGGGTCAACCCAGTCTGAAAATATCAAATGAAATATTCCAGAAATAGCCGAAACCAGTTTGGCTCAGTGGATAGAGCGTCAGCCTGTGGACTGAAGGGTCCCAGGTTTGATTCCGGACAAGGGCATGTACGTACCTTGGTTGCGGGCATATCCCCAGTAGGGGGCGTGCAAGAGGCAGCTGATTGATGATTCTCCATCGATGTTTCTAACTCTCTATCCCTCTCTCTTCCTCTCTGTAAAAAATCAGTAAAATGTATTTTTTTAAAAGAAAAATTCCAGAAATACTGTGAAAGCTCTAAATCACATGTGTCAAACACAAGGCCCGCGGGCCAAATCCGTCCCGCCAGGCCTTGCAATGTGGCCCGCACCGCGCTGTCATCACTGCACTCCGCTGCGTTTCCATCACAATGACAGTTTATGACTGTTCAGTAAACCATTCGGCCCGCGATTTAGGCTGGATTTTAGATTTTGGCCCCTTCTCTGATTGAGTTCGACACCCCTACTCTAAATTATGCACCATTCTGAATAGGATCAAATCTTTTTTTTTTTAACTGATAGCTATTTTATCATTTCTGATTTTTAAAAAAAATGTATTTTATTGATTTTGTACAGAGAGGAAGGGAGAGAGATAGAGAGCTAGAAACATTGATGAGAGAGAGAGTCATCAATCAGCTGCCTCTTGCACACCCCCTACTGGGGATGTGCCCGCAACCAAGGTACATGCCCTTGACCAGAGAATTGAACCGGGGTCCCTTCAGTCCCCAAGCCGACACTCTATCCATTGAGCCAAACCGGTTTCGGCTAGGATCAAATCTTGTGCAGTCCCGCTCCATGACCCCCGGATGGGAATCGTCCCGTTTGCCAGTGACTCCATACTTTAAACGCTCCCTGCCATTAGTCACTTACTAGCCATCCTGGTTATCAGACCACTGTGGAGTACCATAGTGCTTTTGAGCAATTAACTCTTATTTTACTTAACTTTCACTCACATAACTTTTATTACAGTATTTTATAACTCTTCTATTTTATTATTAGTTATTGTTAACCTCTTACTGTGCCTAATTTATAAATTAAACTTTATCATAGGTATGTATGCATAAGAAGAAGCATAGTACATGTAATTAATATACCACAGGTTTGGTACTATTTGTGGTTTCAGATATCCACTGAGGAATGTATCCGCCATGGATAAGGGGAGACTTCTATAAATAAATGCATAGAAGTGATAAAAAAAAAAATGCACAGGAGCATACTCATGGAAAATAATAAGGGCCTAAAATTCACAGTCCTTATTCTTTTTTTCTTTTTCTTTAATCCTCACCTGAGGATATATTTTTATTGATTTCTATAGACAGAGGGAGCGAAGGAGGGAGGAGTGGAAGGGAGGAGGGAGAGGAGATACAGAGAAACACTGATTGGTTGCCTCCAGTATGAGCCCTGACTGGGGAGCAAACTTGCAATCTAGGTATGTGCCCTAACCAGGAATCAAACCCAAGACGTTTTGGTATATAGGACAACGCTCCAATCAACTCAGCCACCTGGCCAGGTCCACAGTATTTCTTATTCTCTTAAAAATACTTTTATTGATTTCAGAGAAGGGTGAGGAAGAGAGAAAGATAGAAAGATCAATGGTGAGAATATCATTGATTGGCTGCCTCCTGTAAGCCCCACACTGGGGATTGGGACTGCAACCCGGGCATGTGCCCTGATCTGGAATCAAACCACGACCTCCTGGTACATAGGTCGACACTCAACCACTGAGCCATGCTGGCTGAGCATATTTCTTATTCTCGAATCAAATATGTCAAGGGCCCTTCCCACATTTCCAATCATTCACCAAGTCTGCCCCCTGGCCTTACAGACCTATTATCACCAACCTCACCCAAGCCCAGACCTCAGAGTTGATCTATTGCAATAGCCCTCTACAGGGTTTCCCTGACTCCATTCTCTCCCACACCCAATGCAAAGGGAGGCCAAGTGTGGCTTCCCACTCCCATCCCTAAGAAGCCAGGCTTTGGTCTGGCTTTCCGAGTTTTACAGCCTCATCCTATTCCTCTTTTCTCATTATTCTCTTACGTACACTCTTTGCCCCATCAGATTCTTTTTCACCGTCTTCAGCACATTTTGCCCACTGCCAGCTCCTCGTCTGTACTCATGCTGTAGAAGCTTTGCCTAAAACGCCTACTCCTTGACCACCATTTTCCTTCCTCTCCTTTGAATTTTCCCAGCCACCAGGGACTGCTCCCTGTACCCCACTACAACTGAGCACACACGCTTTGCACTAGCCCTGAGCCATCTTATGTTACCTCCTTGAATGATGGTCAGGCCCCCAGAAGTAACCTGCTTTGGATTGGTAGTGTCCGCCACAGTCTCCGGCACAAAGGTTCACAGTCAATGAAGAATACAGAGTTGAGATTATGAAAAACCACGCTTGAGTGTTTCTCTCATTCATTAATGTGTAATTTTGTATAAGTCACCAAATCTCTCTCTAAGCTTCAGTCTCCTTGTCTATAAAACAGGAATTGATGACACCTATCCTACTGGAGTTGTTAAGAGGACCAGATAAGAAAACCCACCCAGAGTTCAATAAAGTAAAATATTATTATCCTACATATGCCACCAATACTGGGGAAAACCAATGCTGGGCTGGCTATAGCTGACAAAGTACTACTAAAGGTGTAATATTCAAATGTGGTAAGAGACAGGTCAACTTTCACATGGTATTATCCCAAAATAGAGAATCCCAATGATGAATAATGGGTAAGATTAGGCAGAGCTGCATCTCAAATTGATTGCAAAATAATACAACTACGTAGTCCATATAAGTGAAATGATCAGGTTTTCCTGATAAAACTATACTGGAGCCCTAGCTGGTTTGGCTTAGTGGATAGAGCAACGACGGCCTGCGGATTAAAGGTTCCTAGGTTCGATTCTGGTCAAGGGCACATGCCTGGGTTGGGGGCTCAATCCCCAGTAGGGGGCGTGTAGGAGGCAGTGGATTAATAATTCTCTCTCATCATTGCTGTTTCTATCTCTCCTTCTCCCTTCCTCTCTGAAGTCAATAAAAACAAAAACAAAACAAAAAACTATACTGGATTTGACGTTACAGATGGCAGAATGAATGGTGAGAGAAGAAGAGGTGGTCTTTGCTTTACTTGGAATTCACAGAGATTTTCAAGAGAAACAATGCAGTAAAGCAGTGACATATGATTTCATTTAACTGTAATGGCTCTCCAGGAGTACGATGACAGGGTCACAGGGCTAGGTCTGCCAGCTCACATGCTCTCAGAGTTCATCATATCATTATCCTATATAATAAAAGGGTAATATGCAAATAGACCAAATGGCAAAACTGAACAACCAATCAAAGTGTAATATGCTAATGATATGTTAAGGCTACTCAACAGCTCGCTATGACGTGCACTGACCACCAGGGGGCAAATGCTCCGACCTGTAGATTAGCTTGCTGCTGGGGTCCGGCTGATTGGGACTGAGCAAAATGAGCCAGACATGCCCTGAAGCGCAGACCCTCCCTGGCCCGATCGTGCACTGGTGGGGACCCTCAGCCTGGCCTGTGCCCTCTTGCAATCCTGAACCTCTTGGGGGGATGTCGGAGAGCCGGTTTCAGCCCGATCCCACGGGCCACTGCCAGATGCAGGGCTCATGGCTGGCGAGCAATGCTGCAACAGTGCAAACCTCTCCTGATTGTAACTGATTGGGCGTGAGCCTGAGACAGGCACAGTGGGACGGGATGAGCGGGAGCAGCAGATAGGAGGAGCAGCAGGCGGTGCTGGACTGGGGGTTTCGGTCGAATCCCTGCAGGCCACCCAGAGGGACCCTACCTGTGCACAAATTCGTGCACTGGGCCTCTAGTTTTTCTATAATGGCCTAACCACCTCCTATCCCCAAACTAGTGCACTTTAAGAACATGAGACCCTCTTTCCACCAAAAACCATTTATACATGTTCTGGGGTTTCCTTGCAGTGAAATTTTTCTGTCACAGAATTATCCCCAGCATAAAATGGGTCTTCTTATAGACAGAGCACAGTATGGGCCCACAGCTGCCTTTGAAGAATGACATGTTGTGATTCGGGACTTCCAGAAATTAAAAAAAAAAATGCTTTCTGACCCACATTTGCACCCAAAACTGGGAGAAATTTTTCCTAAGATCTCCAGGGGAAATTTTAACAGGAACATAATTTTGCATTTAAAGTTAAGTTTTCAACACTACAACATTCTGGCACGTCAAAGGGTGATTATTAAGTCTCAGAGAGGTGCCAGGGTAGGAGATGAAAAGAGAAACTCAGGGGGGAAAAATACAAACTGACTATTCACCAAAGTTAATACAAAAATATATTTTTTTAAAAATTATCAAAACAGATGTGGAAAGTGCTTTGTCGGTCAATGTGAGAGTTTTGAATATTATTAAAATTGATTTTTAAAGTAAGATATGTCTTTAAATGAACAGTCACATGCCATTTCATCCAAGTTATTTGAGACTTATTGATCTGATCATTTGTGCAAGGACCAGACTGTGCCATCAGTTTGCTGAAAAGATAATGGAGCACACCCCAACTGTTATGATAGGTTAGATGCAAACAGCGCTCCTCATTTAAACACACAGAATAGCACTACAAGTGGACACATTCTAACCTCGGCGATTGTATATTACATGATAAATTAGCAAGTTGTTCTGCTTTGCCTCACATCAAATCCAATACCACAGCTATGTTATTTTAATTTGCAATCAGAGGTTGAGCACCAGAAGATGTACCTGAGGAACATTAAACCATCTTCTCCTGCTATGCTGTGAGCGGAGAAAGCCAACAATTACCAGCAATTTTATTTTACCACTGTAGGACAATACAAGAACAGTTAAAATGGTCTCCACGCAAGCAACTGGGCAAAATATACTTTAAATTACTTTATATGGAAGATTACATTTGGGGAGGGGGTTCAATGGTGAACATGTATCTTTCTGTATGGGCAGCTGAAAAATCTCTCCTGGTATATTCAAGCCTATTGTATAAAATACTCTCCCTATTCATCCAACTCAAAAGCAAGCTACATTCGTAGGCTATAATAGGTCACAACTAAGTACACAGTACCTTGCTTCAGGAATAATTTCGCTTTGTCTGTCAACTGTCAACAAAGCACAAAGAGCTCATGCAACCCAGCCATGTGCTGTGGATGTTAGAGAGCTAAGAAAATACAAATAATAAGAATACAAGGTTTGTGAGCGGCCCTGCTTTCATTTTATATGTGAAACGGAAAGCATTTTCCCCTCCACATTCCATTAATCTCTATTGTACTACAAATCTTTTCACAAAAGACTTTTGTTTTCACTATGTGGAGCTACAAGCGACTTGGGGATGTAATATTCCAACCGTGATGAATGTCCAACTTTCCAACATGAATGCTTATAAGTGGATGGTGCCAGTTAAGGCATATAGTCATTTCAACAAGAAAAAGGGGGAAAAATAAAATGGAATGGTAAAATGGCTACTCTGGTGTTTATATTATTTTAGTGATGAAGCCGCTAAGAATAAATTGTTAATTACTTCCACCACTGACCTTGCTCTCAAGTCTCACCCTTGGGGGGAAAAAATCATCTTCACTATATTACACAATGAAGAAATAAACTTCAACAGTAAACTCAAGGTTTAGTTTCATCAATATGTACTCAGAAAAAAGACTGGAAGGAAATACTCTGAAATGCCATCACTGGTTCCCTTTTGGTGGTTTCTTCTGTCTCTGTATTTTTTAAAATGTCTACAAGTGTGTATTTTTATAATCAGAAAACCGTTATTAATGAGGGAAGACAGTTTTGACAAGAGCTTTCAATATAATCAAATCACCAATCCATCTGAAAAATACCTTGAGCTATACCATGTTTCACTGTAACCAAGATGAATTTTCTGGGAATGTGCTTAGGGAAAAAAAGAGCACATTAAAACCGTTTTTTCTTTAAAACATTTTAGACTAGTTCAGAAATTTCAAAAAATAGGTCAATTTAAGCATCTAAGCAGTTCTCGAGTAGAAAGTGTCAGGGCATGTATTAGCGGTATTAGAATAATTTATCAAATTAAGCCACTCACTGAGCTCCACAGAGTCTTCGATGGAAGATGATTTGAACACTTTTCTTTATGATGCTGGATCTCTGAAGGTGGGTAGCAAACCAGTTTTAAAGAGAGATGCTTTGTTTCCACAGAGTATTTCCTTCCAGTCTTTTTTCTGGGGACATATTGATGAAACCCCTCCCCTGGCTTTATTCAGTGCACACACGGATCAGCATGTCCAGGGTGGGAATCAATTTTTTAAAAAATTCAATCAGGAAGGCATGCTCGAACCTTATTACGAGCAGAGTTTCTTTTCTCTGCTCAAGCCTAGCTAAAAGTAATTGTTATTATTTGTTTGTTTGCAGGCTAGATTGATTGGCATGGTTTAATGTGATCTGCCTTTGGGTACAGAGCAGCAAATGTTAAAACTGCACTATATATGCAACGGCCTCAAAGGGCATCTTAAAATCAGCATGGAGTTCAAACCATCACCAGGCAATGTTTGTTCATTTAACTTTAATTATTTTCTCCTTGAGAGTGGTACTAATGAAACTGAATATCTTTCATGGTTTCGAAGGGCTGTTTGAATGGTCTGTAAACAGAACTAAGGGTAGACAAGAGATCTGGCTGAGCCAGGGGGTTGCTAGGCGATGCCGAATGTAAACTCACAAACTTGTTAAGGTTTCCCTTGCTCTCATGCCACTTTCACACACTCTCAAAAGTTTTGAGAATTGATTTTTCAGGTGGCCATTAAAAAAAGAGACCCCCTCCCTTTCGAAATTCACTCCCCCCCGAGCTGATCTGCCAGCTTCAGAAAAGAAGAAATGCATCTTTGGATGTAACCAGGGAAACTTCGGCTATGCCATAAACACAGAATCATGTATTTTACGAAGGCCAGCGATTGCAGAAACAAATCCACGAAGGTGGATTTTTGAATTTCAAAAAGACATTTCTAAACTTACTGATTCAACGTAGAATAAAATTAAGATTTCCTTCCAGAAAAAAAAAAAAAAAAAAAAAAAAAAAAAACAGCTTAGAGGATTTGGGGCACAAAACCCCAAACCCCATGGCAAATACCTCAGCACAGATTATCTTCACGACAAGCCTTTGGGTTTAGCCACACATCTCCCGCCCGGCCTACACCAAGTGCGCCTGCCTGTGAGGCTCCTTCCTCCTGCCCCCTCCCTCAAAGCTCCTTTTAAAGTAGCTGATCAGAGATTGTCCGGTAAGAGCACTTTATTAGATCATCAGCCAGAGGGGTTCACAAGTACGAGAGCAATGGGCTCAAATGCGGCACATCAGTTTTAATAGACCAGGGGCTACTGGTAAACTGCAGACACTGCTGAGAACTTTCCATGCACTGAACTCTTGAAAAAGCACCGTCTCTCCAGCTTAAATGCAGCTGCCTCTTTCAATGCCGCAAATGGGTAAATTTGACAAAAAAGCCACCATTAAGACTACATGAAAAGGCTCAAGACAACATCCTTTCAATGCTTTGTACTTCAGTAATCAGATGTACTTACTCGCCACCTCCCCCAAACCCGATCAAGAACTATTTCTGAATGGTAGGAAATAATTCCACTTTGTACATCTTTTAGTTAATCAAGACTTTCTATTCAGCAATTTGACCTTTTGTTCAAAACAGGATTATCAGTTTTTTCGCCAGTTACCAAGGGCGACTCGCATGGTGAACATAATTGCAATAATTTGCAAAACACCATGGCAACCCACATTACAACTAGGTAAATACTGGGCTTTTGTGCTACATTGTTATTTTCAGAGATGCTGAAGTCAAAGAACGAATGACAAATGAACACAAAATTTATATTTGCTTTGTCTCAAAAGAGAAGAAAATTGATAACAAGAATTGGGGGGAAACCGACTACAGCTGTAATTTCTAACTTGATTAATTAGGATGGTAACAGTCCTTAACAGTATATTCAACAAACAGCCCTGACTTCGTCTCTCCACCCACCTCTCACTATACCACTACCACTATCCCCCAACCCCCCCTTGACAAATTTTTTCAGCCTGGAGAACAAACATCTCCCATTTGCTCTTTTCTTCAACTTAATGGAACCCTTAATTGCAGAATATTGTTCCCCCGCTCTTCAGGGCAGTGGAAATGAAAAGAAAGGAGGGGAGTGCCAGGGCAGACGGGGAGCTCCAGTCATTTTCCCCTGCCTCTTCTGGACACCCCAGGCTCAATGATGAGACGGCATTTTTCTGGTCTCAGCAGCTGTTTCGTAGCAGACAATGAAGTCCAAACTATTTAGCTTTGCAGAAAAGCCACTTCTTTCCTCTTGGCAATACAACAAGGTAAGTCTGTGCACTGAGACGAAGTTTCATCATGTCAATGCCAGAATATAAGACGAGAAAATAATGTTAATTAAAAAGCCATAAATTTCCCCCCGTAAATAATGATTAAATGTGGTCTATCCAAAAAGCTGGGGAAATGCATGTGGTTTTTGCCATTTGAGGAAGATGTTCAATAATACCACCAGTGTGCTGAAAACCACTTTATACCCAGAGAGAGCCCAATTCCCACAACAACCTAAAAATATAAAGTCGGTATTCAGAAATTAATACCAAAATGAAAGCCACATTTTGATAAACGTGGTCTCAAAAATAGCATTACCTTTCCTGTAATAAATGTGATGATTTCAGAAGTTACATCAGAATTGTTTTGGTCAGATATGAAAGGCAGGTCCTATTTTATAGTAAAGGCACAGTTTTGTTTTGTTTTTTTTCCAAGAGGCATACATTCTGTTATACGGGGCTAGCTTTTTGGAAATGATCAAAATTGACTTTCCCACGAAAATGTAGTTTTACGATGAGACAAGAAAAACACACACAGAAAGGGCTTGCAGAACTTATACTGCTGAGATCTGAAAAATAAGAAGCTCCCGATGCACTCAACACAGCCAGCCTGCTTTCGTCCGTCTGCCTTATAAACCAGGCAGAGCAAAAGGAGTTTCTCCAGGGATCTGCATATTTCCACTAACTTTTGAAAAATCAAATGAACCTGATACTATAATGAATCCGTTCTTATTTTGTCAGGCCTGAAAACTCCCAGACAGATCTCAAAGATTCAGCTTAGAGAAATCACAATATAACATTCTTCAGAATATGCCTTCGAAATTACAGATACTGTGATTTCTCTGGAGGAGTAGAAATCAAAAGAACATGACACATTAACTCCTTCTCAGTCAGTGCCAATCTCTTTATACTTGGAAAATGTATTTTATTTTCTGGCCTACCTCATTTCGAATTTACCATACCTGTATTAAAGTACATTCTTATCAAAAGTCCAAATGTCAAGAGGAAATGCATCCTTTAATGCCAAACAATAAAAGGTTGAACAAGCCTACATTACTTTTCAAATAGACTTGATGTTAGACCATAAAGTGGGCATAAACTCCCCATGACACTTGAACTTCTTTAAGAAGCCCAAATGAAAGATTTTATTTTTTAAAATATATTTTTATTGATTTCAAAAAGGAAGGGAGAGGGAGAGAAATATAAAAACATCAATGATGAGAGAGAATCATTGTTTGGCTGCCTCCTGCACGCTCCCCACTGGGGATGGAGCCTGCAACCTGGGCACGTGCCCTTGACCGGAATCAAACCCGGGACCCTTCAGTCCGCAGGCATCACTCTATCCATTGAGCAAAACCTGCCAGGGCCAAGATGCATTAATTGATAATTTATCTGGAATGTCTTCAACTTATAACACTTTACCTATACACTTTATCCCTCCTGCCGCAACCTTTTGTTGCTTCTGTTCCAGTATTTTGTTTGTTTTTCCTTTTCTCCTGTTCCCTCTTCCCCACTTTGGCCAACTGGATAGGATGCAAGAAATATTCAAAGTAATGAATAGCAAGAACCTACAACCAAGATTACTCTACCCAGCAAAGTTATCATTCAGAATTGAAGGGCAGATAAAAGCCTTCACAGATAAAAAAAAAAAAAAAAAAAAAAAAAAAAGCTAAAGGAATACATCACCACCAAACCAATATTATATGAAATGCTAAAAGGTGTTCTTTAAAAAGAGGAAAAAGAAGAAAAAAGTAAAGATAAAAATACATATCTATCAACAAGTGAATCTAAAAGCCAAGTAAATTAAAAATCTGAGGAACAGAATAAACTGGTGAATATAATAGAATCGGGCATAGAATGGGAGGGGATTGATAATTTTCAGGGGGAAAAGGTTGTCTGTGTGGGGGGTACAATAAGAGACTGGACAAAAATCATATACCTATGGATGAGGACGGGGGGGGGGGAGGAAGAGGAGTAAGGGCAGAGGGTGGAGTGGGGACCAGGTGGGGGGGAGCTATGGGGGAGGGGGAAAGGAGAAACAATTGTAATCATCTGAACAATAAAGATTTATTAAAAATAATAAATAAATAAATAAATAAAGTCCTTTGCATTAAGGTGGTAAAACACCCGAGGCATTTTCTGTACCAATATGAAAGGAGGAAGAGTGTCTGCTTTACTACAATTACAGTATCACTAGCACATTAATATAGTAAAGGTATGTGGTCTGGGTATGTGGAGTGGGAATATATTAATAGCTACTCACATGTCTGGCAAATTGATTCCCTAAGCAGAAAGGGTTTGGCTTTCATCTAGTCCACCTTCTATCCTAGCTGCCTATACTAGGAACATCATTACTGAAATAGCATTTGAAGTGACTTTTAAAATGAAAATCTCCCAACTGAGTTGTATTCTTCACATATTTACATGAATTAAATGGAATGATCCTATATAATAAAGATGTAATATGCAAATTGACCTTCACACCCTCACAAAGATGGCTGTCTACGACCAGGCTGGCAGGGGGGTTAGTGAGGGACGACCAAATAACTGAACAGTAGGCTGTGTGGGGTGACCAGGCTGGTGGGGGGAAAGTTGGGGGCAATCAGCCAGCAGGGGGTGTCAGTTGGGGGTGACCAGGTAGGCAGGCAGGTGAGCGATTAGGAGCCAGCGGTCCAGGATTGCAAAAAGGATGTCCGACTGCTGGTTTAGGCCCGATCCCCGGCACTGGGCCTAAACCGGCAGTCAGACATCCCCCAAGGGGTCCTAGAATGGAGAGGGTGCAGGCTGAGCTGAGGGAATCCCACCCCCCCCCACGCACGAATTTCATGTACCAGGCCTCTAGTCAAATAATCAAATCAAACATTTACGAAAGGCAAACAACATGCTGGGTCTGTATTTAAAAATATATTTTCCATTGTATCTCTTGGGGAATGGACATTTTCATGTAGGAGACCTGGAGTGCAAGAGATTGAGCAAGACTTTAAGTGTCGGAGGGCCAAAGGTATTATTATAAAAGACTAAAAGATATTTGGAGGATGGAGGAAAGAAGGGAAGAGGTAGAAGGATGACAGAAAAAGCCAGTCCCTCAAGTCCCCAGGGACTGGGATCCTACCATTCAGCTTTGAGCTTTATGGCCTAGCACAGTGTCTGATACAATGCTGGCGTTGAAGAGATGTTCTTTTAAATTTAAACTGATGGGATCAAACTCGAAAATATCAAGATTAATTTGAATGGCTGAACACTCCAGCTCCCCCCAGGCTATGTTGCCTGTGAGACTCCAATAGCCCTTCCCTTGCAGAAGGAAGATAAAGCCTGTGACCAGGTAGAACCAACTCAGAGCTCTCCCCTCACCGCACTGCTTCAGGAGCCACATGCTTTGGGCAGACTTCTTCACCTCCTTGGACTATTACAATTAGCACCTATCCTCCCTCTTTCATGGGATGATACAATAAGCATCATGTGGTTCCAATGTCAAGACTTGTGAACAAGTGATATTCTTAGGTCCTCCGTTCCTGACAAGATACAGCCCAGAATTTGTAGGCCTTCTTCTTCTTCAATATATATATTTTATTGATTTTTCACAGAGAGGAAGGGAGAGAGATAGAGAGCTAGAAACATTGATGAGAGAGAATCATCGATCAGCTGCCTCTTGCACACCCCCTACTGGGGATGTGCCCGCAACCAAGGTACATGCCCTTGACCGGAATCGAACCCGGGACCTTTCAGTTCGCAGGGCAACGCTCTATCCACTGAGCCAAACCGGTTTCGGCCGGAGGCCTTCTTCTTGAAGGGATATTTAAATGATTTCATCAAGGTAGGGCCTGCGCGAGTAGTTGATCCTAAATGATTTCATCAAGGTACTATGGAGCCATTGTTCAGTAATAGGTTACTCAAGGATTATGATGTGATTCGTTTTACTTGGAACAACACAACTTCTCTATGTCCCTTCGGAGCAGACAACTCAATGATGCTTGCTTTAATTAAATATTGAGTAGAAAGGCAAAAATGTATTTTGCTGGCTAATGAAAGATAAATCTCAAGTGAAATTACACTTTCAGAAAGATTACGCTTTAAGTTTAAATAGTATCTGCCATCCATTTTCTTGTGGGTAACTAGGCTTTTCTGCTGGAAACCAGAGTTTTCAGAAAATTCAAAGATATTGTTATTGCTCTCTTGCCACTTCTCAACATATATGTCTTTGGGCAGTAATGCCACATTTCAAGTTTTTTTGTGTTTTGTTTTGTTTTTAAACCCCGGGATGAACTGAGTTCCATTGCACAATGAGCAATTTATAAACTATTTGCAAGGTATGTAAGACTTGTCTGAAAACTCCAAAAACAATCCAGAACATCTATGCTGACCAAAGAAGGAAAATATGAGAACACACCAACTTCCACTAAAAATCCCATGCGGCTCTCTTTGCTCATGAAGAGAAGTCCAGCATTATTTAACCTTTTCCCTAACATGGACAACACCGAAAAGACTTTGCTTATGAATTTAGCAGACCAAAAGTTAAGCTGGAACTGGAAATGCCACAGAGGACCACCATTATGTTCATAATTCAACATTGTGTTATTCAATGCAACCTAAGGGGTAGCTTTTGTAGGCACAAAATATGAACTACACATTTCTGAAAGGTCATGGAAACGCTAAGGAAACAAGAATAAAGTGAATTAGTGAGAAATGAATTCAATGCAGATTTTTACGTTTAGTTTCTTACTAACAAGAAACCATCTCTAAAAAATGGCAAGCTCTAACATTAAAATAACATGCTAAATATTTCATCTAACAGTTTGGATTGTTCCCTCCACAGAGTATATGAAAAGTTCTCCTTTCCCTCTGTGTGTACACTTTGCTGTTCGCTTTTAAAAAGTAATTTCATGAAAACGCATTTTCCTTCTGATGAAAAACTCCAGTGACTCAACAGCTACAGAAAAGTAGAATCTATGAGAGTTGAAAAAGATTTAGCTTGATATTATATCAAGTATATTTTCATTGCCATTAAAATATATATTTTCAAGGTCAGTATAAATGTTAACGTAAATTACTACTTAAGGGGCATGCATGTATTTTTTGGATAAAATAAAATCTCATAATTTGTAAAGGTTTCGTATATTTAAAGAATACAGAAAGTCATTTCAAGTAGAAAATTAGCTTACATTCTTTCGGAAGAACAAAAACATTAAATTAAAACTTCAAGGCCAAGGAGATGCAAAGGAAAGAGCAAGTCCTTATAATGGTGACAGGAAGCCAGAAAGCATGGTACAAATGAGTCTAGACTTTTCCAAATAACTGTAGGTAAAAAATAATTCTTCCAAGCTAAAAACTTCATGGAATATATAAAAACTAGAAGATGGTCTATGCATATTTTTAAAAACTCACTAAATTGAAAAGAAGAAAAATGAGTCATTTTATTGCCCAACCTACTAAAATTTTTGAGAAAACACTGAATACATGATAATATTTTGAAATGCTAAAATATTAAGTCACCTATACAAATTTTAAGAAACAAAATAAGCCCGGCCAGCGTGGCTCAGTGGATGAGCGTCAACCTATGAACCAGGAGGTCACGGTTCGATGCCCAGCGTGCGGGCTCAATCCCCAGTGTGGGGCATGCAAGAGGCAGCCAATCAATGATTCTCTCTCATCATTGATGTTTCTATCTCTCTCTCCCTCTCCCTTCCTCTCTGAAATATATAAAAAAAATATCTTAATAGCCGAAACCGGTTTGGCTCAGTGGATAGAGCGTCAGCCTGCATACTGAAAGGTCCCAGGTTCGATTCCGGTCAAGGGCATATACCTTGGTTGTGGGCACATCCCCAGTAGGGGGTGTGCAGGAGGCAGCTGATCTATGTCTCTCATCGATTTTTCTAGCTTTCTATCCCTCTCACTTCCTCTCTGTAAAAACTCAATAAAATATATATTTTTAAAAATCTTAATAAAAGAAACAAAGAGTTTTATTGATATACTGATACTATATAAACAAGGATGAAAAATTTAAAATTAGTTAATTTAAAGTATTTTGTTTACTTTAGCTTCATTGTCAAACAATTAGCTCAAAATCTATGTTAATATTTTAAATCAAATGGAAAAATTACTTTGCCTTTAAAAAGTACATTCGGGCAAGTCTAGTCTATTTTATTAATCTTTTAAAAATAATTTAAAAGTGAGACGTATGAAGATAAAAATCTTAATATGCAGTTTGGTAAAGTTCAAGTCAATTTTGAACAACACATTTATCTATCCAGTAAAGCTTGTGTTAATGCAATGTAAGAGTTTGGCAAATTCAACTTTAATGGAGCATAAAAGTGCTTTTGCTTGAAAGTGAGATCATTTTTAAAAATTCAAAGCATGATCACTTTTTCTTTTTTTCATAGGAACAATCTGATACAAGCAGCAAAGCTTAAATAAACTAGAAACATTTCAAATGATCCATAAAGGATTAATAAGCACTGCAGGAAGTCCTATAGGCTCAGCGTATACATTTTCCATCTCTCCTACCTATGATGGGCATGATATGAAATTCTAAACAGAAGTGAAGTTTCAAAGTCCCTGAATGTTAAAGGACTGCCGTGTTCAGGTGAGAGCTAGCAACGCAGGGCTCTCTAATTTGAAATGGATCAAAATGGCGATGGTATTGGGACAAGAATCCTTCAAATTGGGATATTTCATTCTCAATTAAAAAGGTCTTTTTGCTGAGGGTAATCACCAGTGGTCAGAAGCAAAACTAAGGCAAAGGGGGTAGTAGTAAAATACAAGCCACTAATACAACAAGAACAAAATGACAGCTATTATTTTAGCAGAGATCATCTATGCTGAAACACAAAACACACACGCACACCATTTCTTTCAATACAATTTTCTTGTCTTCCCACTGATTTCTGTGATTACCCCAGAAAGCAGGGTTCTAAGCACATTTCTCAACCGAATCCTCAATCAATAATGGTACGAAATTCAGATGGAAGATATGGGAAAATGCATTATGGCATTAGGAACAGTTTGTAAAATAGTCTGAACTGATCAACATGCACAGAAGTTGAGAAGAAACCTTACATACTTAAAAAACCATGTTTTTGTTACTCCAAAGCTCAGTCACATTGCCTGTATTCATCAAACTGAAATTCTGTTCATTTTAGGTTGTACAATCTTCTTACCAATCCTCGTAACTACTAATTCTTCAAGAATATACTTCATAGAAATTCCTTCTTTATATTAAAATGTAAATAGTCCCCCAAAGGTAAAAAGGTCTATTTTCTATGAAACATAAAATGCCAAATTTTCCTTATTCATATGCAAAATTAATTATAACTTGGCACAGGATTCTAAATTGAAGTAAGGCTACAGTTTTTTTTATAAGAGCTCAGGTTTACTACTTGAGTAAACACTCAGAGAGAGGCAAAAATATTCCCTAGTTATTTGGTTTTTTAAAAATATATATTTTATTGATTTTTTACAGAGAGGAAGAGAGAGGGATAGGGAGTTAGAAACATCGATGAGAGAGAAACATCGATCAGCTGCCTCCTGCACACCCCCCCTCAGGGCATGTGCCCGCAACTAAGGTACATGCCCTTGACCAAAATCGAACCTGGGACCCTTTAGTCCGCAGGCCGATGCTCCATCCAGTTTTGGCAATTCCCTAGTTTTTAATATCGGGTCTAGTAATAATTAATGTCGTTTTTAAACATTCGTTTAAAATCTTGCTTGGCGTTGACTTGTATTGACATAACCTTCAAACACGTGGTATCTACAGAACGTGTGAAGTGCAATTAACAAGTTTTGCTTGAAAAAGTTTGTGTTTGGTTTGGTTTTTGTTGCAAACCTAGGGCTAAGAAGATGGCGGATGAAGAGCATATTCGGCACTGCATGCTTTACGAGTTCCAATTAGGAAGAAAAGCAAGTGAGGCTGCAAAAAACATCTGTAGTGCTCTTGGTCAAGATGCAGTTAGTGCCAGAAAATGCCAGCGTTGGTTTGAGAAATTTCGTGAGGGAAATTTTTCCTTAGATGACAAGAGTGGTCGAGGCCGTGTGTCCAATTTTGATCAAGAAGCTCTTCAAGCTCTTTTGGTGCAAAATCCTCAAATTACCCAACAAGAGCTTGCGACAACTTTAAATTGTTCACAAAAAACAATTTCCAATCAATTGCATGCACTTGGCAAAGTCCAAAAGTTTGGAAAATGGGTTCCTCATGAGTTGACCGACAACAACCGTAATCAAAGAGTCACAATTTGCAGTTCACTCCTCTCTCGTCAAAACCGTTTGCCGTTTTTAGAGCAAATTGTTACCGGAGATGAAGAATGGCTGCTGTATGTTAATTTGAAAAGACGGCCTCAATGGTTGGACAAAAATGAGGCTCCGCAGCCCACGCCAAAACCTGACTTGCATGCGAAAAAAGTGATGTTGTGTGTTTGGTGGAATTTTAAAGGAATTCTTCATTATGAACTTTTACCATCTAACCAAACCATTACAAGTGCAGTGTATAGTGCCCAATTGGAAAGGTTAGCCCAAGCTTTAAGAGAAAAAGAACCCGCGCTGATTAATCGGAAGGGCGTAATTCTTCACCACGATAACGCACGACCGCATACTGCAAGAATCACTGCTGAAAAACTGCGCCAGTTGGAATGAGAAGTTCTCCCTCAACCTGCATATTCTCCTGATATTGCCCCTTCCGATTACCATTTGTTTCGTTCTTTGCAAAACTTTC
Organism: Pipistrellus kuhlii; assembly: GCF_014108245.1. Taxonomy (NCBI): domain Eukaryota; kingdom Metazoa; phylum Chordata; class Mammalia; order Chiroptera; family Vespertilionidae; genus Pipistrellus; species Pipistrellus kuhlii. Next base: position 10,329,710 of record NW_023425471.1, on the reverse strand, counting down.
TTCTTGGAAAAAAATTTAATAATGAAGAATGCCTCAAAAATGCATTGACTGAATTTTTTGCATCAAAATCACAAGAATTTTACAACAGAGGGATTAAAATGCTTCCTGAGCGTTGGGCACAAGTAGTAGAAAACAACGGCAACTATATTGTTGATTAAATTTTGTTGTATTGTTTAAATAAATTCGATTTAAAAAAAGTATTAGAAAACGACATTAATTATTACTAGACCTGATACAAACTTTACAACATGCACATTTTTCAACCCCAGTGGTTTAAAAGTTCCTTGACAGAAGAATCAATTATTCATGCTACTACAATCAGATTTACTTTCTTAAAATGAAATTGAAATACTAAATGACAAGAGTGACATTTAACAATATCAATGAATATAGGGATCAACAACTGCTTAAAAACAGATACACAAAGATAGAATTTGTCTCAAGTAAACAGTGTATCAGCCATGGCTGAGAATACAAAGAGCCCTTAGTAAGGCTTTGGCTAATTTACTGCTAATTCACATTACCATTAGCAGATGGGTAAAAGAAATGAACCTGAAGCTATTAGTCTTCTACAATGATAAATTTAATCATTTATTGAGCACCTATTTAGTTCTTTGGATTTTCTAAAACTTAAGGGAAGGATGCAAATTGTCATTCTTATGTGGAGGAAGCTTCTTTAAAAAAAAATACACACACACACACACACAGATTGGCCAGATCATTATGATCTCTGAATGCATAATAATCTGGCCACTCAGTGTATATCCTATATAAGAAAAGGCTAATATGTAAATTGTCCCCTCAACCAAGAGTTTGACCAACAGGCAGGCCTGACAACTGCCCATGTCTCCTCTCCCTGGCCAGGCTGGGCGGACCCTACCCATGCACTAATTCATGCACTGGGCCTCTAATACATACACACACACACACACACACACACACACACACACACACACACTTGATTTTTACAGAGAGAAAGGGAGAAGGATAGAGAGTTAGGAACATTGATGAGAGAGAAACACCGATCAGCTGCCTCCTGCACACTCCCTACCAGGGATCGGGGATCTAGCCTGCAACCAAGGTACATGCCCTTGACCAGAATTGAAACCAGGACCATTCAGTCTGCAGGCTGATGCTCTATCCATGGAGCCAAACAGGTTAGGGGTGGAGGAGGCTTCTTAAAAAGAGGGTATGAGTTTTGAACTGGGGGTCCAAATTTAAATCTCAGCTCTCCAAATGGTTTGTCTGCTTAACATTGGCTGAGTTGCTTCCTGTCAGATTCAGCTTCTTGATTTATAAAAAAAAGAAAATATAACTTTCACTGCACAGGTTTGCTACAAAATTTAAACGATACCATGTAGGTAAAATAAGTGTTAGACAGATAGCTCAGAAAAGATTAGTCTTTCTTCTCCTGTTCTCCAGAAACCTTATAGGGAACAAATTCTCTGTGTTCCAAATAAAAGAATATACCTAATGAGATTGTATTAAATAAATTGTGGGAGAAAGGTTATACATTCAAAGTTCTCTAGGATTCTAGAGGCAGATAAAAACCTTCCACGTGGTAATGTCAATGAAAGACTTGCTGGAATCGAGACAGGTTTGGGTACTGAAGGCTGAGAACTGAAACAGATTAAGATGGCAACCGAGTGAGGCCAATCCTGGCAGTTGTAAGAAAACAAGCAGGTCTGTCTGGAAGGTTAATAATTTGGATAGTATTCCTGAGTGGCAGTGTCTACAGGGAGGGAAGGTTGGATTATACAATGTCTCAAATGCCAAAAATAAAGAGTTGGGCTATAATTATGATTAAATTAAATTAAGCCACAGTAGCACCCACGAGTGTGTACAAATTGTGTCCATTACATTTCATGTTAACCATAAAAGAGGACAGAATGCCACCTATGGAGCTAAGGTAACAGAACTTTCCAAATCCATTTGGCTTAACTCTAGCATAATCTAACCCACAAAGGGCAACCATGATTTAAAAATAGGGGTTCAGAAAAACAAAAATTAAAGCTGAACATTTTGAAGACATGAGACTGAGTCATCAATTATAAGCTCGGAGAAATGAAAGGGAAATATGAGTGATATTTACAAATATTAAAGCAAAGCATTAAAAAAGCGATTGTAGCCGAAACCGGTTTGGCTCAGTGAATAGAGCGTCGGCCTGCAGACTGAAGGGTCTGGGTTTGATTCCGGTCAGGGGCATGTGCCTTGGTTGCGGGCACATCCCCGGTGGGGGGTGTGCAGGAGGTAGCTGATCGATGATTCTCTCTCATCGATGTTTCTGACTCTCTATCCCTCTCTCTCTTCCTCTCTGTGAAAAATCAATAAAATATATATTTTTAAAAGAGCTGTTGTATTCATTTCATGTTCAACACAGGTGTATGGCAGGCAGGAAGGCCTAGAATGGAGGACGTTCAGATTAGCCATGGGAAAAACTTCTGAACGTGGAGCTTGTAAGAACTAGAGGACAGCCTAGCAATAGACTGCTGCAGTAGCATTAATGCAAAATATTCAAAGGATTTTCAAAAGCACAGTGGCAGAAAGATAGATTTTTTCGAGATTTGCTGTTTTCGCCTGAGTGACCCGCAGACATTCGTTCTACCATTTATGACTTTTGGTTTAAAGCGGGGGGGGGGGGGGGGGGGGGGGGGGTCCTTCCAGACATGGAGAGCCCTTAATGACAGTGCAGCTTCAAAACCGCACAGTGATCAAGAGTTACTGAACTAAGAAAAACCTCAGCAAGTGCTCCCTCAATTATTTCGGCCCTTGGGCACTTGGATGGGAAAGGATTCATTGATATTATTCTTTTTCCAGCATTTCATTTGATAGAATATCGAGACAGAGTCAAATGTTGACTTACTATGGTAAATAGAGGGGAAAAAAGGCTGCTTTGATTTCCTTTCCTTTATTACCACCTTGGTTTTGTGTTTTAGAATGTCGATTATGTTTGAAAAGAGGCTGGAGGACGGGAGGCAGGCTCATCCCTTCAATGAAGACAAAAGACAGCAGCTATTTCATTCTGCTGTGTTACCCCCCCCCCCGCCCCCACCCTTAATTCTCTCACCATCATATTAAACTGTGATTTTTCAACAGCCGCCTGAAAAAGTTATATTTGATTTGTTATGCTAAAAGAATTAATAGGCAAATATAGGGACAGGATCAAAACAGGGCAAAAGATGCTTTTGTGCTCTTAGACCAGCTAAAATGTTCAGAGCATAAAATAACTAGAAAGGCAAACTGTTAGGTATTCATAAGGGAAATGTGAATGTTTTCCCAAAGGCATTATTAACAATTAATAATCATTACACTGGTGCCTTGTTTACCTGACCTTGTGTAAATTCAGCAGCCTGGTAATTAGACCCATATTTTGCACATTTGTATATTTCCATGCATAGATTTGACTCATTCATTCATCCATTAAAATTTGCTTGACAGACGTAGATGAATAATCAAGCTACAATTTGTATTTACTGGATTATAGAAAATTGCCCAAACTGTTAAGTTCAAGGAAAGCACATTCTTGTCTCTCTCTTGTGACTGATGTAAAAGCAATTACACATCACAGGATTGCCCAAAGCTCTTGAAGAAGTGGCGCTGCTTTTGCAATCTGGGGTCTTTAACAGCATCTTTTTTTCCGAACATGGAGACTGTTTAAAGATTAGTTCTAGCCCTAACCGGTTTGGTTCAGTGGATACGGCATGGGCCTGCAGACTGAAAGGTCCAGGGTTCAATTCTGGTCAAGGGCACATACCGGGGGTTGCAGTTCAATCCCCAGTGGGGGGCGTGCAAGAGGGAGCTGATCAATGATTCTCTTTCATTATTGATGTTTTTCTCTCTCTCTCCCTCTTCCCTATTCTCTAAATATATATATATATATATATATATATATATATATATATATATATATATATATATATATTTTTTTTTTTTTTTTTTTTTTTTAAAGATTAACTCTAACAGAGGAAAGGAAATATCCCTGGGCAAGTAAGTTTATCATTTAATTCATTACACTGTAATTTCACATAAAAATGAAGTTCCGATCAACCTTCTACACCCCAAATAAACAATGCAGCCTTATTCCACTAAGGCAGCATAGGCAGTGGAAGTTTTGAAAAGGAGAAATAAGGAAACTTTTCTGGAATAGATTTATGATACACACTCCTCCCCCTTTCCCCCTAGAAAACAAACATCAAACAAAACCTGAGCAAACCTCTTCCTACCAGCAATCAACAAGAAACAAAAGCACTGTATGTAAGATTTTATTATTAATGCAGTTTCTTACAAAGAAGCAGAACACATTTTAGTGCCAACTGCTTCCTAAAATGAGATACTCAGTACTCCCCAAACATGCTGTCATATGGAACTGTATTTTTCACTCTGGTATTTATTTTGCTTTTGCAGTCACTAACCAAAGCATCGCTATTACACATTTTTGGGTCCAAAGTACAGTACTTCTTTTACACAGCTAAAGATTCAACAATTTTGCTGTCTTAAATCCATTTCTTCAAACTGCTTATTTTGATTGTCTACTTTAGAAGAAGAGGAGGGATTCCTGACTTTTAAAAAAGAATGTGTGTGTGCATACAACCAGCATTAACAGAATTTTAAAAACCTCTTATATAATAAATCAAATTTTATAAAGATATGCATAGCTCTGGCCAGTGTTCTAAGTGGTTAGATCATCAGCCTGCACCCTGAAGGGTCTGGAGTTCGATTCCCAATCAGGAAATGTGCAGCAGGCAGCCAATTGATATGTCTCTCTTTCCCACCTCCCACCTCCTCCCTCCCTTTCTCTCTCTAAAAATCAATGGAAAAAATATCCTCGGGGCGAGGACTAACAAAAATAAATAAAACAAAAATATACATAAAGATGCAACTATACATTTTATATAAATCTTTACTATGGACATTACTATGGACATCCATGATTTTTTTTTAACATTACCAAAACCTAACTGGTTTCTTCCTAACATTTAATCTTTTCTTCTCATAAAACAAACATTAACCAGGATGTCAGATATTAATTTCTGTGGTAATTGCCTGTAGTCACCTAAAAGATCACAGAAATAGGAATTCAGATGCTTCCAAGTGTGTGAGACTTGACATGAAACTGAGTGTATGGTGATCCATGGCATTGAAATAGGCATTTTTTGGGGTCTGGTGTCAAGAAAACACAGTCCTGGCAGTTAAATATGATGAAACAACTTTGATTTTTAAATTAAGTCTATTGGGGTTACACTGGTTAATAAAGCCATACAGGTTTCACGTGCACACCTCTATAACACATCATCAAAGTCTAGTCTCTTTTCGACCCCATTTACCCCCACTTTGCCCTCTTCTATCTTTCCCCAATCCCCTTCCCCTCTGGTAATCAGTATGCTGTTGTCTGTGCCTATTAGTTGTTTGTTGTGTTTTTTTGTTTGTTTGCTTTTGCTTAATTCTTTCACCTTTTTCACCCAGCCCCCAACCCTACACTCCTCTATCGGTTGTCAGTCTGTTCTGTGTGTCTATGAGTCTGTTCCTATTTTGTTTGTTAATTTATTTTGTTCATTAGGTCCCACATATAAGTGAAATCAGATGGTACTTGTCTTCCTTTGACTGGCTTATTCCACTTAGCAGAACACTTCCTAGGTCTGTGCACGCTGTTGCAAAAGGTAAGATTTCCTTCTTTTTTATGGCCAAGTAGTATGCCATGGTGGAAATGTACCACAGCTTTTTTATCTACTCACCTACTAATGGACACATAGGCTGCTTCAAATCTAGGCTATTATAAATAATGCTGCAATGTACTAGGGGTGCATTTTTTTTTTTAATTAATGTGTTTCAGGTTTTTTTGGATGCATTCCTAGAAGTGAAATCTCTGGGTCATAAGGCATATGATGACCAATAAAGAGAACAACTCTCCAAGAGGAAGCAAAAGCCAACTAGGCTGGCCCATATCTCTTCTGCAAGAATGCATTTGTGAATATTGGGGCTAGGAAAAGAGCACACAAAATCAGACAAGTCTGGGTTATGGTATTTAGGATAAAGATATGACCATCCATTATTAAGAGAACCTATGGCAACAGCAGTTTGAAAACCAGCTCTTCAGCTAAGATATCAGCTTCTTGGTCACTGTCTGGGGCAGGAAGAATGCTATTAGACAAAAGGGAAAAAATCAACACCACACCTTTGGTTCAAGAAGCAGAGACTTGCCGAAACCAGTATGGCTCAGAGGGAGAGCGTCGGTCTGCGGGCTGAAAGGCCCCAGGTTCGATTCTGGTCAGGGGCATGTACGTTGGTTGCGGGCACATCCCTGGTAGGGGGTGTGCAAGAGGCAGCTGGTCGATTTTTCTCTCTCATCGATGTTTCTAGCTCTCTATCTCTCTCCCTTCCTCTCTGTAAAAAATGAATAAAATATATATATTTTTTAAAAAAAGCAGAGACTTTTTTTTAAGGAGAAAATATGTACTGAGTGTATCTTATATAATAAAAGGCTAATATGCAAATCGACCAAATGGCAGAATGACCGGTCGCTATGATGCTCATTAACCACCAGGGGGCAGGCACTCAATGCTGTAGCTGCCCCGTGGTGGTCAGTGTGCTCCCTCAAGGGGAGTGTCACTCGCTCAGCCAGATGCTGGGCTTACAGCTGGCGAGCGTAGCGGTGGTGGCAGGAGCCTCTCCCGCCTCCGTGGCAGTGCTAAGGATGTATGACTGATGGTTTAGGCTTGCTCTCCAAGGGCTCCCATCTATGAGGGTGCAGGCCAGGCTGAGGGATTCCTCCCTCCCAAAGTGCAAGAATTTTTTTTTTTTTTAAACATTTGCCTCTTTTTTTTTTTTTTTGAATATTTTATTGATTTTGTACAGAGAGGAAGGGAGAGAGATAGAGAGCTAGAAACATCGATGAGAGAGAGTCATCAATCAGCTGCCTCTTGCACACCCCCTACCGGGGATATGCCCGCAACCAAGGTATATGCCCTTGACCGGAATCGAACCCGGGACCCTTCAGTCCCCAAGCCGACGCTCTATCCATTGAGCCAAACTAGTCTCTGCCCAAAGTGCAAGAATTTTGTGCACCAGGCCTCTAGTATGTACATAATGCAAGAGTAAGCTTATCTTCTTGAGATGCATGAGGTGACTGAAATTTAAATAGAGAGATTAAAGATGATATCCCAGAAAATACTGTCCATTGGTATGGAGTCATTAATAACAAAAATATTCTAGGAACTGGTCATTCCATTAAACATAAATGCTACACAACAGAGCCTTTTGGAAGGTTCCAAAAGCCATTCCCTTGCTCAAATAATCAAGTCCAATGCCAGCGATGCCCCTGGTACTATGCTCTGCTGAGGGGACATGAAACTAAACACATCACTACACAGCACAGCTTGTGGTCACAAGGAGCTCGCAGTCTGGGGAAGAGAGCCACTTAACTTGGTGATGGGTGTCATCGCAAGTATTTACAGGGTGTTACGGAGCCCACAGGAGAGAGGAAGACCTTCTGCCTGTGGAGAACTTAGTGAAGAAAGCTTTCCAGAGCCTGTGTGTGTGATGAGAAAACCTGAAATCTCTCAGGAAATTTCCATCTTCAATCCAGTATTATTAACCACAGTGATTATGCCATGCATTACATCACATTTCTAGACACAACTACAACTTTGTGCCCTGTGACCACTTCCTCCCTACCCCAGTTTGATTTTTGGGTCTTGCTCATGTAATGCCAGGCATAGAAAAAAACTAGGCAATTCCTACATGTAGGAGGCTGAAATTACTCAGAAGGAGATTATGATGAATCATAGTTTGAGAGGGTGGTGACAGGACTACAGATCTCAGAATCACTTTAAAGTGCTATAATGAAACTTAATTTCTCATCATACGCAGGATCTGATGATGTCATAAAATCATTATATGGGAGATTTCCTAGAAGAGAATCAAAGAAGATGACATTTCTATGCACAAATACTCCTCAGCCTAGGTTTATATAATCATATCCACAACCGAGAAGAGACAAGGTTTGTGCAATGCTAATTATGTGCCATTTGTCAAGTGTCAGCAGTATGCCTGAACACTTCACAATGATGGTAAATTCCCATGAAAAATCTAGAAATACTAAAACCTTTTCTTTTCATACCTTCATATATAACCTATATGAATATATGCAAATTATACACTGAGTGGCCAGATTATTATGATCTCTGAATGCATAATAATTGTCCACTCAGTGTATATCCTGTATAATAAAAGGCTAATATGCAAATTGTCCCCTCGACCAGGAGTTCGGCCAGCAGATAAGCCGGCCAATCACCCATGTCCCCTCCGCTGGCCAGGCTGGCTGGACCCCACTCATGCACCGGGCCTCTAATATATACATACATACATACACATACATATACATACACACACACACACACACACACACACATATATTGAGTGGCCAGATTATTATGCATTCAGAGATCATAATAATCATCATCACTCGGTGTATATATTAATATATAAAATAATCATATATTTCATATATAGAAATCACATTTTAAGAGCTTAGTAATCCCATGGGGAACTTTTAAAAACACCAATGCCCTGGACCCACCCTCAGATCCTAATCTAACTTTTCAGAGTGGACTGATCCATCAGATACTCTTTAAAAATCTCACTCAGGTGATTCTAATGTGCAGCGAAATTTGAGACCCATTGTCTTAGCCTGATAGAGACAAGCATGTGACAAAAAATAAATGCTTTGGTGAAGAAAAATTCTAAACCCAGCATTCTCAGAACATTCCAAGTGTTTTGAAATGTTCCTTTGGTTTGCAATATAAATTTTTAGAATCATAAAATGGCTGGGTCAACATCAAAGTTTCTAGGATGCAAATAATTCTCAGATAGGACTTGAGTCTGTACCACCCTCATTTACTGGCAAGAACCCTATTACAAGTCACTATTTTATTTTTCTTTTCTCTTTTAAGTAGCTTCATTGTTCTGATAAAAAGAATACATGCCTTTTGTGAAATATTCAAATAAGGAAAAGAAATATGAAAAGATACCTAAACTTTTCACTACTCAAATATGATTTTTGACATATGGTAAAGATCCTCCTAGAAATCTAAGCATACACAGGAAGAGATGCGAGTTTTACATAAGTGACACTATAATAAGCTGGTGGATGTATTTTAAACAACTTGGCACTATTATGTGGCCAAATATTTGGCCCAATAAATGTAGACTAATAAAATATATTTGAAGGGTTGCATATTAACTATGAACTTATGTAGGTTATTTTTAATCAATACTCTACTGATTCACTTGTAACTCTGTGAACTAAAGCAATATCAAAACAAAATATTGTATAATTGTATTTTTATACTAGAGGCCTGATGCACGAAATTCATGCAAGGGGCTTGGACCTCGCAGCCCCTCGCAGCCTTGGCCAGCCCTCGCAGCTCCAGCTTCATCCGGAAGGTCATCCAAAGATTGTCCGAGCAGTCTTCCTGCTGTTCAGTCTAATTAGCATATTATCTCTTTATTATATAGGATATTAGGGATATAATTAGATACAAAATTGTTTATAAGTATAAATTTTCCCCAAATGAAACTTCTTAGATATAAATCTAAAAGGTACAGGATTTGTATGCTGAAAACTAAGACTAATAAAAGAAAAAATATAAACAAATGGAGAGATATACTATGTTCATAGATTAGAAGACAACACAAGATATCAATTCTCCCCTAAGTGATTATATATTTAACACAACTCCATTAAAAACCCCAGTGGGATTTTTTTTGTTGATAAAGAAAAAGTGACTAAATTTATATTGGAAGGCAAAAGAATTGAAACATCTTGAAAAAATAGTTTGGCAATGTCTTTAAAATGTAAACTTACACTCACCACATGAGTTAGCAATTCTACTACTGGGTAGAATGAAAACTTACCGTATTTTTCGGACCATAAGATGCACTTTTTTCCCCCCAGAAGTGGGGGGGAAAAGTCCCTGCGTCTTATGGTCCAAATATAGCCTACACATATACTTAAAAAAAAAAGTTTTTTTACTTGCCCGGCTCTGTGTGGTCTCTGTGTGCTTGCCCGGCTCTAAAATGGTTCTAAATGCTGCTGTTTACTTTACAGGGTTGATTACATGTGTTTATGACTGTGATGTTGGGTTTTAATGCACATAAAATATTTTAGGACACTATTTGTTTCAGAATCTTTTTTTCTTCATTTCCCTTCTCTAAAAACTGGTGCGTCTTATGGTCCAGAGCGTCTTATGGTCCGAAAAATACGGTATATATCTAAGAGAATGAAAAGTTATGCTCACACAAAAATTTATACTCAAATGTTTATAGCATCTGAATCATAATTGCCCAAATTGGAAATAACTCAAACACCAATGCGTGAATGAATCAAACTGCTACACCCATACAATGAAATACTCATCAATAAAAGGAATGAACTAGGTGAAATAAAAACAGTTCTAAAGTCTGCATACTGTATAATTCCATTTCTATGACATCCTTGAAAAGACAGACTATAGTAATAAGAACATATCTATAGTTGCCAAAGTTAGGGGTAGGAAGGAAAGTGAATACAAAGGGATAGCAAGAAGGAGTGTTTGGGGACAATGGAGCTATTTTGTATCCCAACTGGAACTATTTTGTATCCTGATTGTGGTGGTGGTTATATGAATCTATACAGGTGCTAGAAGTTGTAAAATCACAAATTGCTATAGATGGGGGTAGGATAAAATGGATACACATATGAATATAGAAAAGTAAAGTTATACCTTTAAATGGTTCAACATCTAGGTCTTGTTTCTAGAAAGCTGGAGGAGCAACTACTACCCTGTTTCCCCGAAAATAAGACAGTGTCTTATATTAATTTTTTCTCCCAAAGTTGCGCTAGGTCTTATTTTCGGAGGATGTCTTATTTTCGGGGAAACACGGTAGTATAATTACTTGAGAGGTAGAATCACTACTCATGCTATTGGGATTTTGACTTCATGACCCATTGAAAGAAAGTAATAAGTTGAGAATATGAATTAGTTTTCTTTCTCACATCCCCAGAGCTAAAATTTATCCTGTGATAAAGTTCCAATGGAAATGTTAAAATTTTTCTCCATTTCTTATTACGTTGGGGGAACTGTCCTTAGAATTTCTTTTTTTTTTTTAATCCTCACCCGAGGATATTTTTCCATTGATTTTTTTTTTTTTTTTGAGAGAGAGTGAAAGAGAGAGGGAAAGACAGAAATATCGATGAGAAAGAAAAACAATGCTTGTTTGCCTTCTGCACACCCTGACCAGGGCCCGAGCCAGAAAGAAGTCTGCAACCAAGTTACATGCTCTTGACTGGAATTAAACCTGGGACCCTTCGATCTGCAGGCTGATGCTCTATCCATTGAGCCATATCAGCTAGGCTAGATTTCATTTTATATTCACAGATCAAGTACATACATTCCTAGCTAAGCAAATAAGCACATACATACATCACAAGTTTTCTTCTGTGCATCTCTGGAAATGGCAGCACATTCAGTAGGGTGAGTCCCAGGTGGAAGATAATGTCAGAAAACATGACACTTTGTAAGCAAAAGTGATGCGAATCAATGCGGAACAGAAGAAGAGGTTAGCCATCTGAATGAACCTCTTTTAAAACTGTAACTCACATTAGTAGCACAAGGGAATTGTGGGAACGGGGTGGGTGATGGCAATGTTCTGTATCTTGATTGTGGCAGCAGTCACTCAACTCCATGTATTGGTCAACACTCATGGAACTGTACACCAAAGACTCCATTCTATTCTATGTAAAAGTTACTCACTGCTTTCCAAAACCAAAGCTAAGACCAACACATTACAAGTGCTGGGGTGAGCATATGATAAAGCCACTATTGATTTATGCCAAGCACAAAACAAATGAACACCTATCAGGCAGAAAATACTGCTGCTCTGATTTTTATTAGCATTATTATTATTTTTTTTTTTGAGTCAGGCTTTTGAGAATCTGTCTATGGTTCCTCGGAAAGGCAGCTGAATTAACTTCATCCTGAACAGGAGTATGGCTGTTCCATTTAATAAAGAGTAAGCGACATAGGGAGATCTGGAAATTCATATCTAACTATCTGCAAAGGGCTGACTGCCGCATGTGAACGATAATGCGTACACTTTCTAGGCAAACAAAGTATAAGACACAGCCATGTCTGTGGTGCTCTCTCGTTTACATGTGCAGCAGAGAACAGATAGTTCCATTTTGTTCCCTGAAGTCAAGGTCAACGGTGTGAAAATGAAATATGTTAAATGAAATATGTTCTGGTTCAATTCTGAAAGGTTAAATGAAATATGTTCTGGTTCAATTCTTACTCTACTACCCGTGTTTCCCCGAACATAAGACATCCTCCGAAAATAAGACCTAGCGCACAGAAAGATAAGACATCCCCTGAAAATAAGACCTAGCGCAACTTTGGGAGAAAAAAATATAAGACACTGTCTTATTTTCGGGGAAACAGGGTACAAGACAGTAGCTCCAGAAGACAAGTTAGACCTGAAGTTGAGTTTTTCCTAAATACACAAGGGTAGAGAAATCGAACTAAAGGAAGGAATTCTACTGTTTTGGCACAAGTGGTTTTCTGTTTTCACCCACTGGTTTGCAGATATTTGACAACTCCTACGGGATTTCCTCAGTATTTCAGAGAACCTCCAATTTTCCCTTCAGAAGAGGCAAACCGTATCAGAAGTTGTTGAAACCTCAGGATTCCCTTCAATGGCTGGACTAGTCCATTGCTGGGTGGTTCTAATCAGCTCTCGGGACTCATGTCCCCGCCAGTCTACTGGCCTGGACTAGCTTCTAATGCTAATCGCGGAGGCCTTGTGGCATCCAAAAAAGCTGACCATAGTGAAGATGGAGAGCAACTTGTTATTCATAAGCAGCTGTCTCAACATATATGATGCACAGAATTCTGGACTAGGGTCCCCAAGTATGGTTGCAGTCATGATGTCCCTATTTATGACCTGAGAGTCGCTTGATGGCACCAACATCTCAGAATATCACGAACTCATTCAATTACCACTTCCTGAGCACATGCAGGTTAGGTACACTACGGGGTGCTGACCTCAAGGAAGTATAGCCCAGTGTCCTTTCCTTGCCTTTAACCACTAGCCCTCGCTGCCCTTAGCAGTGTCCTTTCTAAGGCTGAGTGTGAGAACCTACTCACCAACACTGAAAAGAAAACTCCCACACTGGCAGACTGCAGGGAGGGCCATGAAGAAGCACAGTACATTATGACGTCATTCTGATGCGACAGGAGAGCAGCAAGACAGCAAAGGCTTCTAGATGGACCCCTCAGAAAGACTGGGGCAGCAAGGTCCTGGCCCAGATCGGAGTCTCTGGGAGTTCTGAGCACACAAAAGAACAAAGCCTAGTGATGTTCATCTACCATATCTCAGATTGGAATAACGGGTGCTTTCTGTGCATTTTAAATGCATCATCCCACATAATTCTCCTTATGTGCCAGCTATCATCACTGTTGTCATTTAACAGGCTATGAAACTGTGGCTTGAAGAAGGTCAACAAGTAACCCAAGTTACTGACCTGGTAAGTGACTAAACAAGAACTCTAACCTTGGTGATTGGGTACAAAAGCTATGAGTGGATGGTCTCAAAATTGACGTAACTGAGTGCTAAACTTGCAGAGTGTAAGAAAAGGACAGGCAAGGGCAGTGGCTAGAACTGCCTCCACCTCCGATCAAAAACTCAGAAAGCGGAATATGTATATGCGGAAAACAACAAGGCCCAAATACAGCTCTTAAAGGATAATAGTGTTTTCTATGGCCAGGGAACTTCAGAATTTGGTATGGGTCCCCTGTTAGTTCCTCACAATCATGCTTTTGTTCTGAGTCTCCACAACAGGGTTCATGCCATAAGGTTTAACATGAAATGAAGTCAAAGGTAAAGAGGTGTTAAGATAAATATAGAGAGCACAAGTAAATGCTGGTTATGTCATAAAGAATAAAAGTCAGGAGGCATATAAGGCCATATCTGATCCCATTTGCTTATTAGAACTCCTCTATAACAAATAAATAGGATTCATACCATGAGCTGCTTGTGTAGGGGCACTGGATTCTATTACTCACCTATATTTTATCAATAATAAATTTATTTACAATGAGATTCTCTTCCAATCATCATCAAATCCCTTGTTATATAGTTTTCCTGTGAGAACACACCTCAGCATAACACCAAATCTTATCACTGACTCAAAGTCAGCTTCCTTGATATCCATTCCGAACAAAAATCAGCCATTCATCACTACAGGCACACCAACTCCCTGTCGTTGGGCTCCGGTTTTAGAACACTGCATTTCTTTTTTTTTAAATATATTTTTCAGAGAGGAAGGGAGAGGCAGAGATAGAAATATCAATGATGGGAGAGAATCACTGATCTGCTGCCTCCGGCAAGATCGGGGGATCGAGTCAGCAACCTGGGTATGGGCCCTTACTGGGAATCGAACCATGAAGTCGACGCTCAACCACTGGGCCACCATGGCTGGGCTAGAATACTACATGTAAAAAAGGCATTTGGTGTCCATGGTGTTCATTTATGCTGGGCTTAACTGGTGTGAAGCAAAAAATAAATACCAATTCTCAATATATTATTTTGTTTGAATCGGGTTCAGGATGAGTTCTATGGATTCCTAAAGAAATGATCCTTCTTTAAGCACTGCTGAGCACCATGGGTTGCACTGCCTGTGACGCTGAAGGGGTGGGATGGATATCTATTGCTTCTTTGCATGCCTTCTGTACCACTTATAATTATGCTGTTAAGAGTCTTTACAAAAAAGAAACCCAATTTATTCTTTTTAAATGTTCTAAATATAAATGCAGAGGCAAGGAAATAAACAATAATTCCAATGGTGCTTAGAGTTTAAACTATTTTGAACTAATGTACCCGGGAGTCTACTGCATATTGCAACCTATCACCTAAAAACTATCAGCCCACATCACCACAGGTAAGAAATGAGAAATTTTGTGGGTTATTGAACACCAAATATTTGCAGAACAGGAGACGGTTGCAGAACATCACTGCGCGGCTCTAAACCCCACAGATCCATCTGCACAATATCGCTCTGTCATGTGCTCTGCTGTACTGGAGAGTGAAGGACAATGGCAAGGAGAGTGGCCCCGTTAGTGCTTACATGGATGAGGGTGGATGGGGTGTGATGGGGTAAGAGGCTACTTCGCCTCTAATTTGCCAGATTTAAGTACTAATCGAGCTCTGTGAATTCCTAAAGAAATAATCCTTCGTTAGGCACTGTTGGGCACCCTGAATTGGGTCGCCTGTGATGCTGAATGGGTTTGCATTTTGGTGGAGGACATGTTTTCTGCAATGCTTCACCCTGCCTTCTTTACACTGTTAATTAAAGGTATCTCCTGCCTGGCTAGTGTGGCTCTGTGGTTGAGCATTGACCTATGAACCATGAGGTCACGGTTTGATTCCCAGTCAGGGCACATGTCAGGATTGCGGGCTTGATCCCCATTAGGGGGCGTGCATGAGGCAGCCAATGAATGATTCTCTCAATGAATGATTCTCTCTCATCACGGATGTTTCTGTCTCTTTTCCCCTCTCCCTTCCTCTCTGAAATCAATAAAAAAAAAAAGATATCAAATAAATAAATAAATAAATAAATAAATAAATAAATAAATGGCAGCTCCAATTTAGTTTCTGGCTTAAGATTATGGTTGGAGGTTATTAATTTTGTCTTTGAAGAAGGCAGATCCATTCCAAAATTAAGCATTTGGGGGGACAAAGAGGAAAGCATAAGCTGAACATGGATTCTTCTACAAAGCATCCTGCTCCACCTCCTAGATGTGTGCAGTCTTCCAGAGGAAGCCACAGCCAGCAGCACACTGAGGGGTGGCATCAGTGGTCAAATGCTCCCTTATTCATATGTGAGCATAAGAAAGTCTCTGCATCATGAGACAACAGACACTGCTCATTATTTTCGGAATTTCTCATAGAAGTGGATCCAAAAGATATATTTTTTAAATGTGGCTTATGCCATAATTAATATACCAATAAGTAGCAGAGAAAAATACAGGAAGCAGACAGGAGTGAGTGGAGTGGCATCCACTGTCTATGCCACCTTATGGAGTCAGAGATGGACTTCTGTATCAGGACAATGAGAGGATGTCCATGCAGGATGGGATTTTGTATTATAATAAAAACATTTCTGGTCAATGCCTCTTTGCCTGATGCTTGGTTGGGGTAGAAAACAACTTAAAGTTATGAAGTCAGAGAAAGGCATATATTGAAATCAATAGTTATCAGTGATGTAAAATAAAGAAGACAGAGTGACAAAGGACCTTATTTGTCAATGCGGTCATGACCTTAAAACTGTGGAATTTTGTGTTAACCTGAAAATTCTGTATACCATTAATGAACTTCCTTCCAGCACTACCCAAGTAGCTCAGTTGGTTAGGGTGTCATTCCTATATGCTAAGGTTGTGGGTTTGATCCTTGGTCAGGGCATATCCAGGGTTCAACCAATTAGTCCATAAAAAGTGGAACAACAAAGAATCTCTCACCCCCCCCCCTAAAATAAAGAAATTAAAATAAAAAAGTAAACCTTCCCATGTGACAGCAGTGTGAAAAGGGGAAAAAGTTTAACATTTAGTTGGTTCCTTCGGCTAAACATTAAAATGGACACACCACTGAGAGCAAAGGCTGAGGCACAGATCACAGATGAGACACAGAACAAAGAACCGTCTGGGTCCTCAGAAAGCTTACTTCAGAAAAATTCTGAGACTGTAAAACCAATAGTAAATTTATAAGCAATTCCACCACCAATTTCTGGTCCTAGCTATTAATCAGTGATTATCATAGGCATGGCACGGTCCAGTTGTTCACTGTCAATTTTTCTTTGTTTTCTTATATATATTTTTATTGATTTCATAGAGGAAGGGAGAAGGAAGGGATAGAAACATCAACGATGAGAGAGAGAATCATTGATTGGCTGCCTCCTGCACGCCCCCTATTGGGGATTGAGCATGCAACCCAAGCATGTGCCCTTGACCAGAATTGAACTCAGGACTTTTAGTCCATAGGCCAATGCTCTATCCACTGAACCAAACCATCTAGGGCCACTGTCAATTTTTCTAGATGGAAGGCCAGAATATCTCTATGTTTAAAGATCACAGTGAAGTGATCGAAGTAATACTCCACTATAAGTGGCTACAAACTGTAAGGCTGGTGAAGAATCCATTTTGCCCCATTGGTTGGAACACTCTAAAACCTGTATTAGCCATCAATAGGAGCATATTTTAGTTGACTACCCACCTTTAAAAACAGATGGCTCTTTAAGTATTAACATGAGGGATTACTGTACATTATAAATAATAGTACTTGAGATGAAAGTTGATGACCCACTACCCCCCTCGCAGGTACCAATAGGGGTCAGATTTCCCATTTATGAACAAGTGTTCAGAGGAGGCAGCACCCTAATCTCAGACTTTCTTCTGCGGCTGCTCCATGGATGGCTGAGGGGAACACTTCAAAAATGAACCAGCTAAACAAACTTCCTAGCAGCACTTGACAGAGCTATACCTATTCTTCCCATTTCCAAAGCAGTGGAGAATTAATTACCAGTTCTATGGATCTATTGTAAGTATAATAGACTAAAGAGCTATCACAGACACATTTATTGTAAAAGCACAATCCCAAGAGTGTCTAGTGGAGGGCCAAAACGATTAACACAAATGCTTTGTCAGATCAAAGATAAAACCTGCACCGCCCAATTGAGGAATGAATTAGAACAGTGGGTTATCTTTCAAATTAACCAGGGCAGTTAGTGAGGAAAATTTCATGAAAGTGTAATTCTTAGCCTTTGTGAATCCACACAGCAGGCATTCTGCCAGCTGACAAGATGATGAAATTTTCATGCTTAAAAAAAGCCCTCTTCATTTCCCAATTTAGATTAGCTAGTGTTTCTCTCCCTTTTTGTGTATTTGCTCTGCTGAAGCAGGATTTAAGGGGAGGGGGAACACACATCAATTTTTTACTCTAAAATAGAATCTTTCAAAAACATCCCTAAAAGCTTAGAGATACAGTCTTTAAACTGGTTTTCTGTGATTAAAAAAAAAAATACAAGTTCAATTTTAACTTGGTACAGAGGGACCAACAAGGACCAGGGCAGAAAATCAACTTTGAATTAGAGGTTTCTGTGCTACCTCTAAGTCTTTCAGTGCTTCATCAAATCTTGGGATAAAGCAGTAGAGTTTTTCTTTTCCTTAAAGAAATTAATATTTACTTAAAATATCCTGCTTGGTACTTTCAGTATTTCTATGTATATTGAAATTTAAATGTTCTAGGAAATGAGAATTCGAGAGAGATAATCATTGCTATATGGGGAGAGAGAAATAAGCATTTCCTCTCCTGTTAAAAGAGTCAGTATTAAAACATTACGATATGAGCCCAGCCGGCGTGGCTCAGTGATTGAGTGTCAACCTATGAACCAGGAGGTCATGGTTCGATTCCAGTCAGGGCACATGCCTGGGTGGGGCATGCAGGAGGCAGCTGATCAATGATTCTCTCTCATCATTGTTGTTCCTATCTCTCTCTCCCTTCCTCTCTGAAATCAATAAGAATATATTTTAAAAAAAACATGTTACGCTATCATATAGACTGAGTCTCAGATACTTACATTTTTAATATTTATTATATCATATTTATTTACTCAGTACTGTTTATTCATGACAGAAAATACTAGAATATGTGATGCATTTTTTGAAAATAAAAGAGATTTAGAAAGATATTTTGTTACTCTAAACTTCTGTTCCTTTGTTCCTGACAATTCAATTTATTGGTAACCTAGAATGGTTTCTTGGCATTGTACAGAGTTTGGTCAATTACCTACTCCTCCACTGTCTTCCTAAAGTTCCTTTTTAAAAAAATACACATTTTTATTAATTTCAGAGAGAGAGAGAGAGAGAGAGAGAGAGAGAGAGAGAGAGAGAAACATCAATGATGAGAGAATCAATGATTGGATGCCTCCTGCATGCCGCCCACTGGGGACTGAGCCCACAACCTGGAGAGGTGCCTGGAACTGAACTGTAACCTCCTGCTTGATAGGTCAATACACAATCTTCCTTTCTCAGTGTAGGTTGTACTTTCCCTACAGTGATTCTAAGACTAAAATGAAGGGGGGAGGGGGGGGAAATTGAGACTTGCTCTTAATTTACTAGTAACTTTTATGTCCAGTGGGTAGTATTTTTGAACTTGCAAAACAGGAGGAAACCCCTTTGGTCATTGGCTTCAGAGAAGAGTCACTAAATGTCAGTATAGGCATACCTCAGAGATATTGTGGGTTCGAGACAGTATTGGGCTTTCGGTTCGGAGGAGGCTCAGGTGCAACTTCCTTAGGTCGTCCAGAATCTGGGTTCATCCAACACCAGCCCCTCCACCATGTCACTGAAGTTCAACTCCAATGAAATCAAAGTCGTATACCTGAGGGGAACTGGTGGGGAAGTAGGTGCCACATCTTCCCTGACCCCAAGATCGTCCCCCCACCGGACCTGTCTCCAAAAACTGTTGGTGATGACATTGCCAAAGCAACCGGTGATTGGAAGGGTCTGAGGACTTGTGAAACTGACAACTCAAAACAGACAGGCCCAGATTGAAGTAGTCCCTTCTGCCTCTGCCCTGATCATCAAAGCCCTCAAAGAACCACCAAGAGACAGAAAGAAGCAAAAAACAAAACAAACAAACAAACAAACAAACCAAAACCACATTAAGCACAGTGGAAATATCACTTTTAATGAGATTGTCAGCATTGCCTGACAGATGTGGCACTGATCTTTAGCTAGAGAACTCTCTGGAACCATTCAAGAGAACCTGGGCACTGCCCAGTCTATGGGCTACAATGTTGATGGCAGACACACTTATAACATCGTAGATGATATCAACAGTGGTGCAATGGAATGTCCGGCTAGTTAAGAACTACAAAGAAAAATGTTTCAATTAAATATTATTTGACAACCCCCACCTCAAAAGAGAGTATTGGAATAAAATGAGTGTGATCTTTCTGCTGACCGAGAGTCTTGGCTTCAATTTGTAAAAAAACAGACAACATTGGTGGATTACAATAAAGCAAGTGAAAAAAAAAACAAGGTATGCCTATACTTACTATCAATATCCTTGTCTCTGGTACACTTGATGTATTAATCTCCAGCTGGACTACCACCACTCTGGTACATCACCCTGAACTAACTGGAATCACTATCACTTGAGGCACAATACAAAAGAAGCTCAATGCCCTTTACCTGCAGAAGTTCTTTTAAGTCTGGGTGAGGAGGAAAGAGAATAGTTTTTTTGTTGTTGTTGTTATTTTTTAAATATATTTTATTGATCTTTTACAGAGAGGAAGAGAGAGGGATAGAGAGTTAGAAACATCGATGAGAGAGAAACATCCATCAGCTGCCTCTTGCACACCCCCTACTGGGGATGTCCCCAAAAACCAAGGTACATGCCCTTAATGGGTATCGAACCTGGGACCTTTCAGTCCGCAGGCCGACGCTCTATCCACAGAGCCAAACCGGTTTCGGCAGAAAGAGAATAGTTTACCAATGAAGTAGAACCTAGAGATGCATGAGCTCTCTTATAAAAGTTCTTATCTTGACAATGTTTGAAACATTAATTTACCTTGAGGCCATGAAAAGAATAATGGGTTTCTTCCTCTCACATCTAATCATATATGACTAAGATCAGACAGTAGGGGTACAGGTCCCTAATTTTGAGGATAGTCATGTTAATCTTCAACTTTAAGAGTGACATTTGGTTATTTTCCTAAGAAATCCTTTAGGAAAATTAACCACGTGGGCAGTAACAACAGGAAAACTGTTACTTGCTGGTAGTGAGATGGCTGGCAGAGAAGACAATGGAAACAAAAGCTATAGAAACCCTGGGTTGAATGTCTAGATTCATAAAACTAGGTAATTTAGCTTAAAAAATATAACTACTACCACCAACACCACCACGACACACAAATAATTGGGTTAGAAATCCATCTTTCAGTTAGGGCATATTTCTAACTACAAAGAAGATCATTTTTCTGCCCATTCCCAACTTAGTCAAAACAGATCATCCCTTCTTATAGAAGGAAATAGATGAGTTTCTTCTAGTATTAACATTTCCATGGTGAAGATTTTGATAGACTAAACACAGAGAGAAAACTTGGAATTCTTCACAAGAGTCAAGAATCATGCTCTACTCCATGAGGTCTGCAAATGAGGAGCTGAATAGTTTTGATTTGGGCTTTTCATGCTAAATAAAGGCCTAACATTTCACGTGCGGAACACTTCATCTACTGGGGAATGTGAACCTAGGAATACGCTTTATTCCCATCCAACTGTTCATTAAGCACAGCACAACATATTCACTAAAATGTTTCAGATTTCCCAAAATGTAGTCATAATTATTATTTTAAAAATATCTTCAGACAAACCTATTTTTTTTTCTACAAATACAAGTTATTCAACTCCAAAATCAAAATACCGGAACTCTCTATTTTCATTCTTCATCCTAATGATCTACAATAATACTCAGTTTTCATTTAATGAGATCCATTTTAAAAAAGAAAATGCTATGTTAATTAGCATACAAGTAGAAATTATAGAAAGATATTGAACAAAGTCATGGGCCTTCCCTAATAGAATCTTGGCATTTTTGGAATGCCTTGCCAATGTAGCTTCTTTAAATAAGTTACAGTGACCTTTCAAGTAATAGCAATTTTGCTTAGATGGCAAATGATATAATGAAACACTAAGAAAAATCAAATGGTCAATGTGGAGTTTTCAATTTTAATTTTTGAAGAGAAAAGAACCCATTCATATGTAATTGTTAAAAAGAAAACAAAAACTTTGATAAAAGCCTTTCTAACACAGATCACTTACTGTTCTGGTATTTTAACTATACTATGTATTTTAAAACTCAGATAAGCCAGACAAATTGCATTTAAATTTAAAGGATATTTAGTTTTATTTCCTGGGACAACTAGGCTATGAAATGGTTTCGATTACCACATAAACACAAAGTTTTAACTTACTAAACACATCACACATAATGTTTATGGCTCTACCTCACAAAGATAACCAATATTGATTTTTCCTCCTTTGCCCAAAGATGTGAGTGGCCACTTAATGTGGTCTTATTTAGGTAACAATAAATTTTTAAAACTCCTGGTTATAGTCTCATT
This sequence comes from Pipistrellus kuhlii, assembly GCF_014108245.1. Classification (NCBI taxonomy): domain Eukaryota; kingdom Metazoa; phylum Chordata; class Mammalia; order Chiroptera; family Vespertilionidae; genus Pipistrellus; species Pipistrellus kuhlii. The sequence continues at coordinate 10,307,500 of NW_023425471.1, read as the reverse complement.
TTTCCTTAAAAGCAAAAATTTTACTATTTAGAATAATCTTCATTAATGAAAGAGATGTAATACCCAATAGAAAGTCAAACCATTTTCCTTTCAAGTCTTTAAAACGTTTTTGTTTCATAAAAAACAGCAATACAAAGCTACATTGTTTCATTTTCTAACAAGTTCCAAACTTAGATAAGCTGTGTATGTAAGAAAGTTATTATGGATACTAACCTCATAGTATCTCCTAATGCAGCGTCTAATATCCAAGATCAATTTGTTGCTCAGCTGTACAATAAAGTTCAGAGGTGAAGCTTTACAATTGATGTTACTGCAACGATACAAGCTGGGCTCCGTATCGGTTCCCTATAGAATTCAAGTCAGACAAGCACACAAAAGATTATAAAAAGATTTCTTGTGCTTAAAAGCTTATATGCTGTCCTGGTGCACAATATTCTTCATTTAGCTCTATTTCCTCAACTGCTTTCCTCCCAAAGATCTCCTGAGTCACATATAACTTCCACTCTTTTGCCACCATCATAATGGAGCATGAAGTCAAAGGGAAAACCCTAATATCACTTTTTATTAAAACACTCAATAAATGACAGACTCTCTGGATAAATGAGTTTTCCCTGTGAAAATACCAGTGAAGTGACATTATCGGAAAGAAACATCCTTTAAAGACATATCAAAATTTTAAATTTGCCCTTATTCATTACAAACTGGAGGATACAGCAAGTGCGCTAATGACATTAGTTTGCTTTCATATTGTCATCTTAATTTTAAGAACAAAGCCTAAAATTTAAGTGTTATACCACAAAGCAATCAGTTTTTGTCAGCTATGAAAAAAGAAAATTCCTAACCCCCTTAAAACGCATTTGGGGGAGGGAAAGCAGGAGAAGTAGACATTTGCAAGAATTAACTATCAGTATCTGGAGAAAACGTCTTGTGTTGTTTTGTTTTCAGCAGAGACAAAGAAAACATACAGGGAAACTGTTGGGGTTTCTGGACCATGTGTTTTCCTTCTTGATACTTAAACATCTTGGTTTCTGCTCCAATCTGGTACATAACCCTACCACCGCGCTAAGCAATTCCAGGTGGAAGAGATTTGAGAGCTTGACATCGGCACTTCCAGTTAGCCCATCTGCAAGTTGTCAAGCCTCCATGCAATTAACTATCTTATTTACAGCTGTAATGAAGCAAAACTCAAGGATTTAGCATGTATTGCTGATCTGCGTCTGCCTCTTCCTTGCACTTGCTTCCAAAGACCGCTTTGTTTTGATTCAAAAAAATTCAAAACATCTGCTGTTTGTCCAAATTAACTTAAAATAATTACTTTTAATTTAGATAAAGGAAGCATTTTCTTTCAGTTTCAAGGTTTTCCATGGTTCTGCTGCCTACTCAGGGTTATATGTACTGCCAATGGCTAGTACATATAACCCCGCAGTGGAATCAAGTAAATTGGCCACATTTCAAGTTCTGATCCAAGGTCAATGATACATTTTTTGGCAGTACTTCTTGAAAGGAATGTCTCCCTGTGACTTTTTAAATGTCTGACATGCAAAGACAGCAGAAACGATAATCGGAGTACCTTTGTCAAAAAGGAGGCAAGTGGGATGTGTAAAGATAAACAAAAACTTTCCAAAAACACTTAGTTCCCATTAACTTGATTTAAGATACAGAAAAATATTGCTCTAAGTCTTAATAAATTGGGTTGGGAGTGGGGAAATACAGGTTACTAATTAAGGAATTACAATAAAAATACTTTAAGATAATTAGATCTTTTTAAGAGATTCCATTTAGAAACCAAGGCCAAACACTCTAGGAAGCCAAAAACAATATTGAATACATAAAAGCAACGTGTTTCTTCTTTTTTAGACAAATAGGGAGGAGAAAAGGCCTTTATGTCAATTTGCTCACAAAATGAAAAAAATAAACAACTAACCGAACCCTCGAAGACACTATCGTAAATATTCTCAGTCCCACATGCAGGGCATGGGCATTTGAATCGCTCACAGTCCCTGTACTTCTCTTCATCGGTGAGCTGTGCTGGGCCACCAAGTAGAACATCATTCTCTTCATCTTTATGATAATGATGAACTCTAAACTGGGTGGGATCGAGTCCTATTAATGCAAAAGAAAAAAAAGCAAATTTAGAAAGGTACAATTCCTTTACCCAAAAAATAAGCCCAAGGGAAAAAAAAAACTCACAAAAGAATAGTTTTAAATTCACACACACAATCATTTGAACTCAAGATAGTCTCCTATCACATGGACAAAGGACTCTTTTTATAAGAGATTATAAATAAAATAAGTAAGCAGCATTAAAACAATGCAGGTGTATGCTAGTGGACATTTGGGTTTGGAAGCAACTAATGACTTCTCCAGGATGGTTTTAGTATTTTCTTAAAGTTATAAAGAAAACCTCAAATAAATGTGCACTGTGGTAAAGAAAATCTCTTAAAATCAAAGAATCATCATTAAAACTGAAAATAGAGAATAAAAACCCCATTAAAGAAAACAAGTTCACTGCTATTACAACTCCTTCAAGTGCAGACACAATTGCTAATCCTGATTTCAATGCAGTGGTCGATTCCATCTTGGCTCAGTAGTTAACAGCATGTAGGTTGCAATCTAATTCAGTGGTTAAAATTCAGTAGCAGCATATAAGACAAAACGTGACATGGTTTTTTTTTGGTATTCTGAATTCAAAAGTATAGAATATGTGCAAGAAAATGATTTTATAGATTCTATGGGCCAAAATGTCCCTAACAATCCTGGAACCAAATATATCTTCCATATTTCAATCAAAATGACACAATAAATCAATTGATATATAGTTTATGCTATCTTGTTTGCCCAGTCTATTTGAGAAAATAAATATTTTTAAGGCCAACCAATTTAATTTACCCTTGGTCAAAGCATCTCTCTCAAAACTCACTATCTGAATTGAAACTTCAAGATAATTATTCTATACTACAATATATCTTATAATATTTTCTTTAAAGTACCCCTTAGTAATACCTAAGAATTCTAGGCTGTTTAGAAGTCTAAGGAAAACAAGCATACCTATTTTTGTATAATGGTAAATAAGAAACATAAAACTTCACTAAGTAAAAATTTCAAATACCAAAAATATCTAAAAATTGTTTTGACTCTATCAACAGCTGCATTGGTAGATAATCTAACAGATGTTTTCAGAATTCGGTGACAAGATGCTAAATCTTCTTTGGTCAATTGTCAAGTGACATCTAGTAATACATGAGGTTAACTCTGACACAGTGGAAGGTGCTGAACAAAGAATAAGTTTGGAGTCTCAGCTTACTCACCTGCAAAATGGATGTAGAACCACCAATCATGCACTTTTACAGTTTAAATAAGACAACAGAGGACAAACTGTTTTAAATAAATACTTAATGTCATACAGATAAAAAATTAAAGAGTGGATAAACATCATTTAGTCTGGACTAGGTTCACTCAAAATGAAACACATCTTCATGCTGCACAGCCACTTAATAGCTGCTCTTTGTAGGAATTCATCAAAGTGAGTATTTTCTAAGAAGCTAGTGCATAATAAGAACAAAAAATACACATTCAATAACAACTTGAAAAAATTGTTCTTGGTGCGTGACATAAATTACTGCAATGTAAGTCACTTGGCCCCAAGACTCACTGTACATTTTTATTTTACAAGTAAGCGATCCCCTAAGAGAAACAGCAAATGAGTGAAGGTGTGAGGGAGGGGTAGAGGAGTGGATGTTGGATGATGCCATTTTGTCTCTGTAGTAAAGAGCAACTTGCAAAAATGTCTTAACTCTAGTTATGAATCCAACTGAATTCACATAATGTCTTCCTTTATGAAGATGCAGCTTCATCTTTTCTCTGATGACACCATTATTCATCCATTTCCCAGACCATTACTCAGAAAGTAAGGGAAAATAATAAGCAAGGATTTTCCAAAAGGCAAGATACTCTTACAACCTGAAAATCAAGGAACGGAATGACCCTAGCTTTGCACATGTACAGAACTGGCCAGGCTGTGACAGGGGAGCAATGAAAGCTTTCTCCAGGCCCAGCCAGGTTCGCTTAGTGCCTGCGAGGCACGGGCCAGGCTGCCTGCTGAAAAGCCAAAGCTGGCCACAGGCTACCTCACTTGTTACAGTGAAAAGCCCAACAAGGGGACAAAGTTATTTTAATTATTTTTATTTTTTTATATATTTTATTGATTTTTCAGAGAGGAAGGGAGAGGGATAGAGACTTAGAAACATCGATGAGAGAGAATCATCGATCACCCGCCTCCTGAACACCCCCTACCGGGGATGTGCCCGCAACGAAGGTACATGCTCCTGACCGGAATCGAACCCGGGACCTTTCAGTCCACAGGCCGACGCTCTATCCACTGAGCCAAACTGGTCTCGGTGACAAAGTTATTTTAAAAGTCAGGTCTTACAAAATGTCTCCTTTAAACACCCATTTCCACAAAGAACACTTATCTGCCCCTGGAAACAACAAAGCCAACTGGCCTAGCTAATTACTTTAAATTTATTCCCGAGCTGATTTTTTTCAAGAGAAGGAACTTTTTCATCTCAGCACTCATGGTCATAAGTCAATGTTAACCTTTTAATATATAAAGAGAAAAGACACTAATTACCTTAAAATATTAGGTATATAATGATCCTTGGACAAGTTGCTTGAATACAAAAAATGTCATAAAGATTATTTTATTGGGAGGACAATTATAAGTTCACCAGGCAAATCACAGAGGGCTAAATGAAATATTTTTAAAAAAACATATAATGTCATGTTAGAAAGTAAAGATCACTGCCTTCAGAATGTTTTTTAAGGTCAAAATCCAGGCTTAAACAAGCCCCCAACTTACTCAACATAATTTTTGTCCTCACAAAATTGGCAATAAGCAGCTTATTTTGAAGTTTTGGGAGACTTGAAAGTTTCCCGGCTTATACATAACTCATTAAGGCTGTAGTGAGACAACAGGAAAAAGTATCTGGTGCTGCCACCTAAAGGTAGAATCTGAATTTTTAAATGTGCAAACTAGAGCTGTTGCAAAGAACTCTATTTGTAATTACTGTCTCTCCAAAATTAGACACTTTTGTCAGAAATTAAAGCAAAAATCTTTATGATTGCAGTTGGCATATACTTACATGTGCATTGTATAATCAATATTAAAATGCTCATCATACAGCAAGTAATCCTGTTAGCCTTTGAGCAAGAGATGCAAAACTGAATTCCAAATTCCTTCTCTCTCCTGAGAGCTTTTTCGAAATAACTGGCTTAAAAAAAAATCAACTTTATGCCCCATTTGAGGAAAAGAACTTCCACTTTTGACTAGCCTCGCTCTTGACAGGTGAGTCTGACCATTTGGTCTGGCACAGAATAAAAGGAGGCAGACTGGTAGGACTTGGCACCAGTTCTCCAGGGGAAGAGCAGCAGCAGTTTGCCCCACAATAAGGAGAAATGGTATGTGCTGTCATTCAACACTGTGACTTCTAGTGATCTAGCCACACCATTTTTCTCTTGGGGGTGGGACAGAAGGCGCAGCAGAATAAAATTAAACTACTGTCATTTATAATTAGAAAATTTATAGGGTCTCACATTATTTTGGCAACAGGATCAAAGCTGTTATGTTTCAAAAAGTATTTATAGAAAGTAACATCACAGGCATTCGGGTGGAGGAGCTCGGCAATACTGTTTGTTTTTTTACTTAACATCACCATATTCTTATCACACACACCTCCAATGTGGTATTTTGCACAAAATTATTTTTCTTATCACTGTACTTTCTAACCCTTGTAAATGTCTTTTTAGAATGTTCACATGCCCCCAATAAAGGAGTATTTACACTGTTCAAAACTCAAGTCCCTAAACATGGCTGAGAGAGGCTAATACATTTGACCAAGTAATTTTCTTCCTCCAAAAGACTGTAAATAACTACAGTAAAGACAATATATATGTTCACACAAGTGAGGAAGAGGGAATAATCCATATGACTGAAACTCCAAATGGAGTAAGTAACTGATATTCCCAAGTAGGTTGTTTGTAGTATGACTCAAACCACTAGGAAGCTAATTAATGAAATCCTACAGTAAATTTCTTCTAAAATTCTATTTTAGGAAATAAATCATTTATCTCTTGCACAAATTCAGGCTTTCATATATGTATATATATATTTAAAATATATTTTATTGAGTTTTTTACAGGGAGGAAGGGAGAGAGATAGAGAGCTAGAAACGTCGATGAGAGAGAAACATCGACCAGCTGCCTCCTGCACACCCCCCACCGGGGATGTGCCCGCAACCAAGGTACATGCCCTTGACCGGAATCGAACCCGGGACCTTTCAGTCCGCAGACTGACGCTCTACCACTGAGCCAAACCGGCTTTGGCGGCTTTCATATATTTGGACTTCCTAGAGAACAATACAGAAACTAAAAATTTAGTGTGATTAAACAAAAAGTTAATGAACTTTTAAAAGGTAAATGCTACATTCACAAAAACCTTGTACAAGAATGTTCAGCAGCTTTATTAATAATAACCAGAAATTGGCAACAATTCTGTTCAGCTGCCCATCAACGTGAGAGTCTATAATAATAAAAGTGTAACATGCTAATTAGACCGGATGTCCTTCTGGACGATGCCGGGGCTGTGAGGGAAGCCCGGTCCCGGGTGCCAGTGGGAAGCCGGTGCCAGCAGCCAGGGGAAGGAAGGCCTACTCTTGCACGAATTTCGTGCACCAGGCTTCCAGTGAATAAATTATATACTACTCAGCAATGAAAAAGAATGAATACTGATAGATGCAAAAAGATGGATGAATCTGAAAAATAAAGCTGAACACAAAAAAGATATACCATAGGAAATAACATATAGAATTCTAGAGTAGGCAAAACTAACCCATGGTCATAGAAATCAGATGAGTGACTGCTTTTGGGAGGGGGTGTACTGACTGGGAAGGGGTACAAGGGAACTCTCTAGGTCAGTGGTCAGCAAACTCATTACTCAACAGTGTGAGCCACATGCGGCTCTTTGGTCCCTTAAGGTTTTAGCAAAGGCCAGCTTAGGAGTACCCTAATGAAGTTAATAACAATGTACCTACCCATATAGTTTATGTTTAAAAAATGTGGCTCTCAAAAGAAATTTCAATTGTCGTACTGTTGATATTTGGCTCTGTAGACTAATGAGTTTGCCGACCACTGCTCTAAGTGATGGAAATGTTCTGTGTCTTGATAAACTGTATGATACTCTGAAGATTGTAGCATTTCTTGGTATGTAAATTACACTTGAAAAAAAACATGCCAAATAGAAGGTATCTGTGATATATTATTTCCAAAAGACTCATTTAAAATTGATAAGAAATGACTGCAAGTAAGTAAAAAAAAGACAACCCAACAGAAGAGTAGAAAAAGATCAACAGCACCTCACAAAAGGAGATATCCAAATGGCAATTAAGCATGTGAGCAGGTACCGAACATTATCAATCATCAAAGAAATGAAAATTAGAACCACAACATTATGCCAACACATAAGAAGAAAAAGAGAAAACACCAGGTGCTGGCTAAGAATGTGGAGCACTCACATACTGCTGGCAGGGTGCACATCAGAACCACTTTGGAAAACTGGTTGTATCTACTAAAGCTGAACATAGACATCCCCTATGACCTAGGACATCTTCTCCTAAGTATATACCCAACAGAAAATACATGCAATTGTTCCACAGAAGTCATGTGCATGAATGCTCACAGCAGAACTATTCAAAATTGTCCCAATGTGGGAAGAACCCACAGGTTTTACATTCAGTCACACCGTGTGGCATATTCAAACAATAAAATACTGCACAGAAATGAAGTATAACCACATGGACCCATCTCACAAACATATTGAATGCAAGCAGCCAGGCACAAAAAAATACAGACACAACTTGGGTAACATCCCAAAATAAGAAAACCTCATCTATGATGTCATAAGTAATGATGTCATTTTCTGGAAGGCGGTGGATAATATCTAGGAGAAAGGGGACTCCTGAGGGTGCTTCTTGAACTGACTACAAAGGTATGTGTTTGTGAAAACTCATTAAACTGTTCAGTTAGGTTTTGCGTACTTTTCTGAATGCACATTAGATAAGGACATTAACATTGGAAAAGGTGAGAAAAGTGAATACTGAGTATTTCTTATGATATACCTATAAGGTTGTTATAAAATGTGTTAGATTCCAACTAGATATTATGTACCTCTTCACAGATGTACACACTATTTCCTAGAAGTAGCATTCACAAAAATGAAAATTGAACTGAAGTATGGGCAAGACTTCAGAGCTAACTACCACTTTACAGGAAATACAGGGGAGAGGATACTATTGGCAAACTCCAGAATATGGAAAATTCTATAGGGCAGAATACCCAGTTTATTTAACAAATAAATCAGAAGGATGAACAAAAAAAGAGAAGATTAACTATCATATGGACCCTGACGAGATTCCAATTCAAACAAAGAGCTTTTTATAAAAAGTGTATTCATAGTATGATCAGGAAAATATAAACACTTATTGGACATTTGATGAAATAAAGATTTCCGCCCCCCTAGTAACAGCATTGTAGCTATGTTGTCTTTTAGAAATGCAAAATAAAATCTCTGTCTATATAAAAACCTAAGCAACCGTCTGACTGGTAGCTATGATGTGCACTGACCACCAGGGGGCAGATGCTCAATGCAGGAGCTGCCGAGCTGCAGTGACTTGGCAGTTGCGGTTCTTGGGGAACCTCCCTATTGCAATCTGGGCCCCCTCACCAGGCCGAGGGACCTCACCTGTGCACGAATCCGTGCACTGGGCCTCTAGTTTACAGATAAAATGACATTTTCTCTAGGATTCACTTCAAAATAATCAGAAGAGGTGGAGAAGCAGAATAAGATCAACCACAGTTGCAGACTGCTGCTGAAGCTGGGTGTTGAGCACATGGGGGCGTCTGACAAAATTCTCTCTACTATTGTATATGTTTAGAATTTTCCATAAGACTTTTTAAAATACTGGACTTCTGACCTAAACAACTGACTATACAAGTGACAGACAACTGAAACTGCCTCCATAAGACAAATGGAAAATTTTTATTGTCCTGTACAAAATAACTCCCAAATCTTGGCAGAAAAAAAATACTAAATGGTGGTGGAAGGAGACTTGACTTAGGGTTAACATACAATACAATATACAGATGATATATTATAGAGCTGTACCTCTAAAACCTATAATTTTATTAACCAATGTCACCCAATATTAAAAACAAAAACAAAAAGGAAAGAAACTCTAATGAACAGCACTTTTATGACCTCACTTGATTATTTTTAATGCCCTTGTTGACAGCTCTGAATGTGAATTTTAACTTGGTAAGACGTGTACCTCTGGGCAGGAAAAAACTTTAGAAGTGTCTTTTCTATTTTTAAATATGAGAAAAGATAGTAACTATTTTTAAGTCTGAGAAAAAATACTTGGAAAATAAAATAATAAACAAAAAGTCACTTCTCTTACAACTAAGACCTCTGTTCTCCAGCGATGCAGGCAGATATGGCGAGGAAATAGTCAGGCAGGAGATCCGTAACACCAATCTTTTAGGAGTCAGTAAGTGTTAAAACTGTTTTTCTTCTTCAGCTATTGTAAAAAACTATCTTATTTTTATTAATAAAATAATAGTGACTTTTTTTTCAACAAGGAACCTATACTTCACCACCTTCACCCTTTCATGTCTTATTTCTACATATATATTTAATATCACCTAAGTATCTGTGTACAATCCTATATTAAACCATTTACATTTATTCTATCTTACCCATTTTTCATGGACTACATAATCCTGGTGTCATTTTGATGTACTTAACTGAAATAATGAATCTTTAAAAAAATGGTCTATAATTAATAATATGGCAGTGTATACTTAATGCTGAGATTAGATGTTAAGCATTCTCACCACAAAAAAAAGTTAAGTATGTGAGCTGATGAATGTGTAATTGATCTTAATAATCATTATACAATGTATATCAAATCATCATGTTGTACATTTTAAGTTTATACAATTATACTTGTCAATTATTCCTCAATAAAGTTAAAATTTGTAAAAAATTGATCTAACTTAAATAATTCAAAAACTTCTCATTTTCCTTTGAATACTCCAAGTACTACAAAGCCAGAGTTAGGAATTACTAGTCCAACTGATTATTCCAAACATGCTCTAGTTTGGTTCCAAGTTCTCAGAGGTCTCTGCTTGAGTTAGGAGAGACATGTCACTGCAGGCCCTCAGAATTACAGGCTACTGAGACAGAAACAACATCATGGGTTTGCTTTGTAGGGACTGAGGTGCAAAGTTTTGCGGCTGATACTCTTTAAGAGGTTCTCAATGAATTCCCTAATGTGTCACGAGGAGTGGCTGAGATCGCGTGGGCTACCCTGTGAATGAGGTCGGGACCCCTGACACTGCATCAATGGGCTGGGAAAACTGGGCAAGGTGGGGTAGACAACCATTCCCAACCCCACACTGGCCCCTCCACGGCACATTCCCACAATGCCTCAAATGCTTCCATTTCTATACACTCTTCCCAGTGAGGCTTTGCTTCCCTTGCCCATCAAAAATCCTTTCTTTTACATCTTTTGAGGCATGTACTGTGTTCCCAACTGGAATTCCCCAAAATAGTGAATCCACAGGGCTGTAATTTGAGTAAAGGAGCCGTGGCTGACTCAACTTTGTATCACCTACAAGACCCATTAATTGAGCACAGCAAGTATTCAACATCAATCCATTCACTGAATGAAAAAGTAGGCCTAGAACATGAGCCATTTGATAATACACTTGGAATGGTGCTAAATCTTGAAAGAGGCAGTTCTCATCAGCTGACAAGACTTACTATCCTACTTTGCTTTTGGTATGATCTTACTTTTAAAACTTTACCATTATTTTATAGAACATATTTAATGTTTGGAAATGACGGTCAAGTATGGGCATTCTTCTAAGAGTTTAATCATGAAAAAAGACAAAAGTCTTGATAGATACAGTAATACCTGAGACACCTACTGGTGTCATCATCCTATGCCCAACCACCTGTACTTCATCTCACTTCCTATCTTATGTAGATATAGCTCTCCGAGCCTGACAAAGGTCCCCAAACCCCACCTGGCCCACTGTTGCACTTACTTCTTAGAAGATGTTACTGGATCCCATCTTCTGAGATAATAAACTACCATCCACACTGTGCGTGATATAGCCATTTTTTTAACAAGGGAATTTTTACTTTCTAATTTAAGCCAGGAACACATTGGGTTAAGTGTGTACCGTCTTGTTTTAAACACTACTTTCAGAGACTAAATTAAATTTTAATTTCTCACATTCTTCAGACATCTATAATTTCTCAGGGCCAATGAGAAAACTGCCCAGATAGATAAATGCCTTAAACTTTATCACTGACCATGAAGAAATATACTTGACAGCTATTGTACAAGTCATCGCTCATTAGAGGAAAGACATTATCCTATATAATAAAAGTCTAATATGCTAAGTGTCCGACCATTTGGTTCATAGCTATGATGCACACTGACCACCAGGGGGCAGATGCTCTGACCGTTAAGTTAGTTTGCTCTTGTGGTTCAGCTGACCGGGAATGGACAAGACTGGCCAGACATGCCCTGGAGCACTCCTGAGGTCCCTCCTTGACCCCAATCATGCACCAGTGGGGTCCCTTGGCCAGCCTGCGCCCTCTCTCAATCCAGGACCCCTTGGGGGATGTCAGAGAGCTGGTTTCAACCCAATCCCCTTAGGCCAGGCCGAGGGACCCCACTGGTGCACGAATGTGTGCACCAGGCCTCTAGTATAATTCAAAGTGCCAATATAGATGAAATACAGTGGAACCCTGGTTCTCAAACTTAATTCGTTCCAAAAGGCTGTTTGAGAAGCGATTTGTTTGAAAACCAAATAATTTTTCCCCTTAGAAATAATATAAACTGAATTAATTCCTTCCAGACCCACAAATGATTCCGTTTTAAGTGACCAGTTGTACATATGTCCAACCAGCCAGTATGCAAATTAACCCATCTTTGTTGGGTTAATTTGCATACTCCTGATTGGCTTGTGGGCATCGCGAAGGTACAATCAATTGCATCTTACTCTTTTATTAGTGAAGATAGATTTCAGAAAAGAAGGGAGAGGCAGAGAAACAGAAACATCAGAGGCCTGGCTGGTTTGGCTCAGTGGTTGAGCATCAACCTATGAACCAGGAGGTAATGGTTTGACTCCTGGTCAAGGTGCATGCCTGGGTTGTGGGCTCCATCCCCAGTGTGGGGCATGCAGGAGGCAGCCAATCAATGATTCTCTCTCATCGCTGATGTTTCTATCTCTCTTTCCCACTCTGAAATAAAAATATATTTAAAAAAAGAAACATCAATAATAAGAGAGAATCATTGATTGGCTGCCTCCTGCACATCCGATACTGGGGATTGAACCCGCAACCTGGGCGTGTGGCCTGATCGGTAATGAAACCGTGATCTCCTGGCTCACAGGTTTACGCTCAACCACTGAGTGACACCAGCTGGGCAAGAATGAACTTTAAGACTATTCTCATCACTGGCTTATTTTGCCAGGTACAGAAGACTATATGGATGTTGGCGCACACTGTGAATATTTCATCCACAGACTATAAAGAGCTTTCATTAGAACAAGAGAGAGAAAAACCTATAGTCTGGAGAACAAAAGCTAAGAGTTCCAAGTTTTAGTGGCCATGTTTCCCAAAGGGCTATTGTATAAAAGCGTAATACTATATATTTTTTTCTATTCACAGATGGAAAAGAGTAAAATTTTGCTTTATTTAAGCCCAAGAGCAATAATCTTGCATGGATTTCGGAAAAATGATACTCATTTTACGGTGGGATAATAAGGACCATTAGTTATTAGAGAGAATAAATCATTCTCTTTCAATTCAACAGACTTATTCATTCCCTCATTTAATAGACTACCCTCTCTCCTTTTCATTAAAATGTCCTTCCCATACAGAACACCTGGCCACACAACATGCCACCAGACAGACTTCAGGAGGTATCTTGATGGGGAGAAATAGAGAATTTCCAAAGGGAATCCACGGGATAAAACCAACACTTGATGCTTGCCTTTCATTTCAAGGAAAGCAATATAAAAGCAATAGAAAAAGGAAAAGGTGGCTGAAAAATATAGTTGCTCTCCACAAAAGAATCTTAAAAATAAAAAATCATGAACTTAATAATTTTCCTAAATGAAATTATGCCATTATTCTTGACTTCTTTGTGCCCACTAAAAGGACAAAGTATCAAACTTCAGTAAAGTTTCAACACTATAATACGTTTCATTAATCAAAGATAAAAACTGCATTAAAAGCAAGAGAATTATTTGATGTCTGTGATTAGGCAGTCGGAGGGCTTGCATTCTATGTATACATTTTTACACTTCAACTTATTTAACAGTGTCAGTTCGCTAACTGCAGTTTTTTTTACATAAAGAAAACAGATTTAGAATTTTAAAAACAAATTATAGTAATTTGGTGCCTACGGCTTGCACCTCTTAGAAACTACGCACCCCCTAACACTCCCCTTACTTTGCCACCACTTCCCCATCTCCACCCTCCTCCTCTCTAACACCGCAGGCTAAGTGAGAACTGATAACAGGGACCTCACATTCCCTAATGAAGGACAGCCACCCTAATTTTTCACTTGGAGTGGAGGAATAAAGGATGCAGATCAAAGTACAGCTCCTGAATACGGCAGAGTGCAAATGCAGGCAATGTGTGCCTGGGGAGCTGCAGTGTTTCCTACAGATCTTCATGGTGCCTGGCACATACTGTCCCGAGCTCCATGAATGTGGAGCCTCCTAGGAGGAGACAGGGAGATAAGGGACCATGAGATTTATCACTTCGGTAGATAGAGATGTGGATACCGCTGGCGATGGCTGTGGGAGAAGAGGGTGGGCAGGGGAGGAAGGGGACTGCAAGATAATGACAACCTCATTCGCCCTCAGTATAAAAACTGCTATCAAGCCAAAACCAGTTTGGCTCAGTAGACAGAGCATCGGCCTATGGACTGAAAAGTCCCGGGTTCGATTCCCGTCCAGGGCATGTACCTTGGTTGCGGGCACATCCCCAGTGGGGAGTGTGTGGGAGGCAGCTGATGGATGTTTCTCTCTCATCGATGTTTCTAACTCTCTCCCCCTCCCTTCCTCTCTGTAAATAATCAATAAAATATATTTAAAAAAAAACAAAACTGCTAGCCAGTGGCAGAAGATAAAAATGAGAAAAATATGATGGGGGGCTGAGGGCACAGGCCCTTCTGGCACCTCTAACTGGCAACCTGGCACCAAGAAGGAGCTGACCAGAATAGTGTCCGGCCGAAACCGGTTTGGCTCAATGGATAGAGCTTGGGGACTGAAGGGTCCCGGGTTCGATTCCGGTCAAGGGCATGTACCTTGGTTGCGGGCATATCCCCAGTAGGGGGGTGTGCAAAAGGCAGCTGATTGATGATTCTCTCTCATCAATGTTTCTAACTCTGTATCTCTCTCCCTTCCTCTCTGTACAAAATCAATAAAATATATCAAAAAAAAAGAAAAAAAAAGAATAGTGTCCGTACAGTCAGGGCTGCACTGAGAACGGGCAGGTGATGAGATAGGAGAGATTGGGGCATGGCAGGACCATGGACCGTGCATGAGCCCAGAGGGTTCCCTCTGTTGACTGCGATCTGTCAGTAATAACATGAAAGCTCTGAAGATGGAACCTACCAGGACCATTGGAATCATGTGTGAAAACTGGATTCCTAAGGCAGCCTATGACCAGTAATTAGGATCAAGTCTGGCTTTAAGCAAGTCAAACTCTGCCCAATGCTTAATTTATATAAAATCCATCTTTAGTCCTGGCAGGCATGGCTCAATAGTTAGAGCTTCGCCGTGCACTCAAGAGTCTTGGGTTGATTCTCAGTCAAGGGCATGTACCTGGGTTGCAGGTTTGATACCTGGCCCCAGCAGGGGCACATGCAGGAGGCAACCAAAGGATGCGTTGCTCTCACACAGATGTTTCTCTCTCTCTCTTTCTCCTCTCCCCCCTCCCTTCTATTCTCTCCCTAAAAATCAATGGAAACATATACACGGGTGAGAATTAACAAAACAAACAAACAAAAGATCTTAACTACAGCCCCAGAACCAACAAAATCAGTCTGGTCCCCACTTGCTCTTAAGCTGAGCTGGCATCAGGCTATCCCCTGGGCAGGCCCCACCACTCTTTATTCTACAGCTCTTTTGCTTAAATACATGGCTCCACATTTATCTGGTAAATGTCATTCATGGGACGGGGCTTATTCCTTTTATCCCTCCTCAGCACTGGAAAATCCAAAACCAAAAAAGGAAAGGGTAATGGTCAGCATTTAGATCAGGTTCTTGATCATACAAATGGAAAAACTGGGAGATCTACTCTAAACAAAAGAATGGTTTTGCTCAGGGATTTTCAGTGGGGAGGGGTGGGGCTTACAGTGAGGAGAGGAGGGAGAAGATTAAAGCTCTTGAGCCTTCACATCCACGCCATCCCACTCCTGGTTGAAACATCTATCATCACCTCTCAGAGCTAAGAGGGGGCAATACAGTTCAGCCCAGTGGTTAGGAGCACAAGTTTTAGAGTCACGCAGAGCTGGGCCCCAATTCAGTCACTGCCAGCTATGTGACAAGACCAAGTTAGTTACTCCTCTAAGCTTCGGCTTCCTTCTCTGTAAAATGGGACAAATACAATGTAGGCGCACGAGGCTGTTGCAAAATTAAATGATAAATATATGCAAAATACTTATCGCAGCATCCGGTAGAGTAAGCACTGAACACAGAGGCGAGAGAGAAAAAAGAAGGAAGCTAAAAAATACTGTGCACTCATGCTCCCACCTCCCAGCTGAGGATTTATAAATATCATCAAATACAACTCAACTTTGAGAATACATTATATGATGATTCGGGTAGCAGAATTTTTATCTCCCTAATTATGTTTTGCTTAGGCAAATGTCAAAAATGAGCTTCCACTTCCAGAGCAGATACTGATGGGATAGTGGAAACAGGACTTGTGGGAAGAGCTCAGACACATACTCAGCAGGAGCAGGATGGAGAATATGTGACTTGATAATTCATCTGTCTAATCTCAGTCTACAATGCACACTGAGCACTAACTATGTGCAAATCTCAAGGACTGGAGGAGTTTGCTATATTTATGCAGGAGCCTGGCAGGAGGGTGGGATGTGGCTGCTAACAGCACTCACTAAGCACTCCCTCTGCTCCTGGGCTATGTCAGCATCTCCCATGCATCATCTTTTTAAAATATATATGTGTGTGTGTGTGTGTGAAATTGGTTTCAGAGAGGAAGGGAGAAGGAGAGAGAGAAACATCAATGGTGAGAGAGAATAATTGATTGGCTGCTTCCTGTACGCCCCACAACCCGGGCATGTGCCCTGACCGGGAATCGAACCATGACCTCCTGGTTCATAGGTCGATGCTCAACCACTGAGCCATGTTGGCTGGGCTCACCTGCCACATCTTACTGCTCCCTCAGAGCAACTGTAATTTAGGACTTCAGGAACCAGGGTTTAGACAAGGATGTGGAGGCTTGTAAAAGCCACAGAAGTACAATCAGCACTGGTACCCAAGTGCCTATGATGCAAAAACCCATGTCTTAAGCTAGACATTTCAATGAGAAGAGGGGGAGATTTTCCATGAAGCAGGGACAGAGTGAGCAATGCCATATTTAAGAGACCCTGAGTATACTGTTTAAGAAATAAGGCTACAAATACAGGTTGGAGCTAGCGGGCTAAGAGTCTATAACTGCCCAAAATGTCAGTGGCTGGTTCTAAACTTTACCTGTAGATAGTGAGGAACGATCTAAGGACTTTATTATGCATGACTGAAATCTGTGCATAAAATGGAAGGAATAGAGCCGAGACCTTAAAGCAATGTAACTCTTACATTTCTACGCAAGAGATGACCATCTGGTGACAACTACGAAATCAAAACATTGAGGTTTGCGGGTTGGCTGGCACCTCGTGGGATGATGAAAAATAAGGACTCAGCCAAGTCCTAGAAGTTAAAAATGAGCCCGATTTTAAAAGAATTTAAATGAACGTGAGACTAGGGTACTCACAGGGAACTGAATACCACAACAAACTTTTTTAATGTTAAGAAAGCTGTTTTCTTACTTTCTGTGAAAATATCTTTAGAGATAATCAATCAAGATACCATCGATCTCCTTAGTAATGTAAGTTCACTAATAGAAGCTACAACAATGAACTCATAGACTTACAAAGGTGCCCCAAATCTTCTCCATCCTTTCTATTGCCTTCTCTCTCCCATCAGCATTTACTGACTGAGTGCCAACTATGGAGCAGGCATGTGGCTACAAGTATGTGGAATTTGTAGTCTATGAGCAGAGACAGACATTAACCAAAGCACTACAAGAATGAATGCCCAGTTTTAAACAAAGGAGTGCTTGGCTCAGCACTGTGCCTATAAAAAGGCCCATAACAGTTAAAGGAGAGAGGACGGAGAATGTTGCTATTGCTGGGGGAGGGGCTATGTGAACTCGGGGCACTTACCCAGCCATGTTGCTATGAGGACAGCATCAATTCCGTCTATCGGCTCACAGATCCGGGCCACCACTGGGTGGATCTGCTGGGCCAGGTAGTATTGGGTGTCAATGGTTAAGTTGTCTTGTTTCTGCAGCTGCTCAGGGGCATAGGCCCTCTGACTCGCACTGAGATTGGACCCATCCTGTAAGAGGACACAGTACAAGGAACGTTGTAAGAAATTCATCCCTCGCTGAAACCGTTTGGCTCAGTGGATAGAGCATCGGTCTGCGGACTGAAAGGTCCCAGGTTCGATTCCGGTCAAGGGCATGTACATTAGTTGCGGGCACATCCCCAGTAGGGGGTGTGCAGGAGGCAGCTGGTTGATGTTTCTCTCTCATCGATGTTTCTAGCTCTCTATCCCTCTCCCTTCCTCTCTGTAAAAAATCAATAAAATATATTTTTTTTTTAAAAGAAAAGAAAGAAATTCAACCCTCCACACACTTGCTTGGTCAAAAGAGAAACAAGAATTCAAATTTTGTGTATTTAATTCTAAACACCAAGAAGTCCTTTTTTAAAAAAAAAAAAAAAATCTCATTATTGATGTTCAGAAAGAGAAGAAGAGTGAGGGAGAGAAAAAAAAAATCAATGAGAGAAACATTGATTGGTTGCCTACTGAACGCCCCCCCACCAGGGATGAAGCCTGAAACTCAGGCATGCACCCTGACAGGGAACGGAATTGGCAACCCCTTGGTGCATGGGACAATGCGCAAACCACTGAATCACACCACCCAGGGCATCGAGAAGTTCTAACCTACTGGTGAACATTTCATAAGCATCTAAGAGTAGGAAGATGAAGGAGAACATCTCGCCCACTGCTGAAGAATGTAAATCCAGCATGTGCTGTGTTCTATTTTTTGTGGATACATGAAACCAACAAAATGGCATGCCTAGATTAAATAATTCCACCTGTCTCATCACAGAAACACATTGAGAAGACTTGCTAACAATTAGCCTAGTCAGAGGGCCTTTTAGGAGTGATGACAAAAGGCATGTGTGGTCCTTTTATTATGTTAATGCAACCCCTTCATGAAGGCATGCTAGTCATGGTATCATCTTAAAGTCCCAGGAGTAGCCGGGACCGCTTTGGCTAAATGGATAGAGTGTCGGCTTGGGGAATGAAAGGTCCCGGGTTCGATTCCGGTCAAGGGCATGTACCTTGGTTGCGGGCATATCCCCGGTGGGGGTGTGTGCAAGAGGCAGCTGATCTATGACTCTCTCTCATCGATGTTTCTAACTCTCTATTTCTCTCCCTTCCTCTCTGTATAAAATCAATAAAATATATTTTTAAAAAAATAAAGTCCCGGGAGTAATACTGTCCACAAGAACTGCATATATCATTGAGAAGCAAATAAGCAAGGGGAAAAGCTGGGAATGAAACCCACAGGGTAATCACTTATGTGCAAGATATAACAGGTAAGAGTAAAATTAATGACGTATCTGGTGGAGTTGGCCTAAAGCAAAATATTTGGCCCCTGGAACGAAAGGCATGCCATTTTGCACAGTTTATATGGTTCTTCCTCAAGGCAAGGAGGATGGTCAGAGAGCCTTTTAAGGAGATTTCTCTTTACTCTATAAAAAGAAAAGCTGTGAAATTCTATAGAATTGGCCCATACACAGTCCTGTGGGTGATGTCACCATCATCTGTGAATCAAAAAGTTCATCACTTTACTGGACCAACATCCAACAGCTCACTCCACTCCTCCTCTCATCCGCAACAACAGAATTTAATATTCAGACTAGTAAATTATAACTATTCACAGTGCTCAGCTGCTCTGCAAAACTGATTATAATGTGAATCCTATTCTTTCATTCCTGCTACAATCAGTCCCTTCTCAGCTCAGAGCCCAGCCCAAAGCAAAAGCAGCATTCCACGCCGCTGTCTTTACCAGAGACTGGAAGTGGGGGTCTTTTTCTCTGGCTGGGCTCCTGACGGAAACAAGCTGGGATATTTATCAACTAGGTTCTACCTATTCTAAGATATAATGAAATATCTGAAAAGGGAGCAAACCTCAGATCAAAAGACTTGCTTATATTTTTCAGGAGTTTATAACACAGTAAAAACAATTGGGCAAAATTAATCAACTTTAATTGTTGCCCTTTCAGAAGTTTGAATTTTTAGATGAGTAAAATTACACTGACGAAATGAGTATGCATATGAACCAGGAGGTCAGGGGTTGCGGGTTCGATCCCTAATGGGGGTGTGCAGGAGACAGCCCATCAATGATTCTCTCTCATTATGGATGTTTCTGTCTCTCTTCTTTTCCCTTCCTTTCAGAAATAAATACAAATATGTATTTTTTAAATGGCACTTGAGCCCTAGCTGGGTGCTCAATGGTTAGAGCACTGGACCATAGACTGAAGAATCCCAAATTCAATTCCGGTCAAGGGTACGTACATCAGTTGCAGTCTCCATCACTGGCCCTGGTCGGGGCACATGTAGGAGGCAACCAATCAATGTTTTTCTCTCTGACACTCCCCCCCCCCTTCCAATATCTCTAAAAAAAAAATCAATGAAAAATATCCTTGAGTATTAAAAAAAACCGGCGCTTGAGTTACTTTCTAATATACCATTAGAAGATGCTCTCATCAGCAGTTGAAAATGTCCAAGCATATTCTCAGTTGAAAAAGTTTTTATTTTAAATATTCACATAAAAATTAGTTTTAACAGTGACCCAAACACATTTCTTAATGTATTTTAAAAATCTGAGCTTAAACCTAACTAAATGCAAAAAGAATGGATAAATAACAGGTTTTGCCGTGTTGTATTAGAAAAATACTCAGGCTGTGACATAAGACCTAATTCATCTAGCAAGACCCCCATGGTATATGCAATAACATGCAGCATATACCTTTAAAATCAGATTAAGGAACAATGTTGGTCTTGGTTGAAGTACCCATGAACTTCACAAAGTACATGCTTCACAGAAACAACTGGGTACAGTCAATTCACTCAAAACTATGTAGTCATCTTTAGTAAAAAAGTAATGGGGAAAAATTTTAAACAGATGACAAGTGGTCCCCTGAAAGTATTAAAGTCATGCCTTATGGAAATGATGTCCACCGAAAGTTAAATAAGTAAGCATTTAAAACTTAAGCAATAAGTGAATGCTGATTTAAGATATCAGCAAATAATTCGTGTAGGTTTTACAAGACCACATACTACAACACAAATTAGATACCAGAAACATTACCCTGAACTCATCTAAAATTATAGTTTGAGTAAGTTATCAGTAGAACACTGTATTCTAAATGTAAATTTTAAACAAAAGAGAACCTGTTTAAGAGATAGGCTCTACTTGGAGGGCACTTCTGCTTAGAGCAATAAACAATTCTCTTAAAATGTATGATCATACATTTTCAAAAACATAGTCTAAAAATATGCTTGTGTAGTAAAGCACAGAAAGAATAATATGAGCTCTGAAAAGCAAAAGAGGTAGGCAGCTTTGATGAAAATGGGCATGTCCCAGTGCTAGGGGACAAAGGCAAAATAAAGGCCTCGAGCATTTCTTGGGATACAGTGAGAAGAATAAGTTAATAAAAAGAAAAATAAAC
This sequence comes from Pipistrellus kuhlii, assembly GCF_014108245.1. Taxonomy (NCBI): domain Eukaryota; kingdom Metazoa; phylum Chordata; class Mammalia; order Chiroptera; family Vespertilionidae; genus Pipistrellus; species Pipistrellus kuhlii. The sequence continues at coordinate 10,286,324 of NW_023425471.1, read as the reverse complement.
TGTAGTTTCAACAAGCAAGTTAAGGTCCAGTACCAGTGGATAAGGGAAATGTTGAAAAGACAGCAAATTGTATTTATTGTAGTATGTTAGCATCAGCACTTGAGCTTTTCTGTATCAATAAGCCCTGAGAAGAAGAAATCATAAGACCTAAGAGTTACGTATTTTTTCATTGATTTTTAGAGAGAGGAAGGAAGAAGGATAGAGAGATAGAAACATCGATGAGAGAGAAACATCATCTACTGGCTGCCTCCTACATGCCCCCTATTGGGGATCGAACCTGGGCATGTGCCCTGACTGGGAATGGAACCAGTGACTTCTTGGTTCATAGGTTGGTGCTCAACCACTGAGCCATCCTGGCCGAGCAAGACCTACTATTTAGATATCAAAAAAAACATAACTTTGACTTTTAAATACATCGGTCATACTACCATACATCTCCATTCTGCTTTTAGCTAAAACATAACTGTGGCTGGGTTTCATTATTAGCTACTATTTAAAGTTATATGCTGCCATATTGCTCCTCTCATTAATAATCCAAGAGTTTTTCCATGTATGTGAAGACAATAATTTTAAAAAACTGGCCTATTTATCAAAATCTTTACTTGCATAATATGAAAATTGTTGTGGTTTTTTTATTCTTTGAGATGAGATTTGTCAGAGGCAATATGCAAAGCACATTAAGGGCTTGAGCGAGTCAGACATTTATGGAAATATTTTCCTGCAGGAATTGGTTTTCTGTAACAGTTCTTAATCAAGGGTAACCCTAGGAGGGAGACAGAATCCAGTCCATGTAGTTAAATCATGAGTTATGTACATCATCTACAGTACTGAGCAGATATTAGCAGATGACTTTTAAATTTTGAAAAGACTCTATGATTTAAAAACACATTGAGTATAGTTCGACAAAGATCAATGCTACTGCAATGAAGTTTAAGGCTTATTTATCTAAAACTTCTTACTGTCACAACACAATGCAATGATTAATTTAAAATTAAATTATGCCTTTTGGTAGATAGGCCAGATCATAATCATTTTAAAGAATCTGGATAGAGGCTATGACTGACTGACTTTTTTTTTTTTTTTTTTTACAGAGAGAAGGAATGAGACTTCTCCTTTGTTCCAACTGAAGTGTTTTCAAAGAAAAGAAGTGCTCTTCTGTCCTGTCCAATCTCCCCATCCCTAATTGTCAGAGACATGCTACTCTCAAAAAAAAAACAAAACAGCGATGTCAAGCTGTGCTCTATAAGGCCTAGAGGTTCCTCAGAGCTGCCTTGTGGAACTGGGAGAAGGAAAGAAAAGAAAAAAAAAGGGGGGGGGGAGGAAACTTTGATTTGTGTTTTCTCGATAAGGTATATTTTTAGGATATCTCATCTTTCTCCATATAATCATGCATTTCATATTTCTTTCAAGTAATTATTTGAACAAAGACTATGGAAAATGCATTTACTCTCTTATTCTACCAATATTCATAATGGAAACTGGTGGCAAAAGGAATGATACATGACTGCTGCTGGACATATGACCATACCTACATACATTTTCACTGAAGTTAACCGTAGTTGCTGTCATACACCTGTCTCACCAAATTAATTTCAGTGACCCAAAACACAAGTCTTTGTTTTACAAAAACTTTAATAAAATATGCCATATCCTGACTGATGTTTTTAAATGCTATAAAACCAATCAGACCAAACCATCTCTTGACAGCATCAATTATCTTAAAGTCTATTAAAGAAAAGACACTGTGGCCATCTGGCTTTTACTTTGTGTCATAAGTGGTATGAGTCTTAATTATGATATTTTTACCTGACAGATGACATACGACACAGTATCTCCAGCTTTCACCTTTCTGCCTCCTTGAGAATTTATCCAGAGAGCGACATGTACGTGAGGTAGGCTTTTTTTATCAGGGTAATCCTGAGGATCCTTTGTCAACGCCTAAAGGAGAAAAAGAAGAACCAAAATGCCCCAAACTTTAAAATAAAACCCTTATCACACAGCCATACACTAATGCACCTTTGCTAGAATCATACTAGCCACATAAACATAAAAATGACATTAAGATATATGTAGAAAACACTGTCACAGAATCTCTAGACATTCCATCCTCCTGCATTAAGTAAATAATGTAACCAGATGCAACCTTGACAAAAAAGAGAAATACAAGTTTATGGGCTATGACACATAATACTTACACATAAAAATTAAGACTATAAAGTCAATCTTAGAGAGTTTCTCCTAGTGTTTGCAATTCTCTCACTGAATTAACTGATCAGTTAGGACTGATGGATGATGGATAACAGCTACTCTGACTTACGGATGTGTTTCTCAAAAGCTTTTCTAGCCGAAATAAATCCCAAAGGTACCATAAATCACTGGATTTACTCCCACTGTCAACTTAAGCTTTACAAAGGCAGAATGATGAGTCTCTAACAGAAAGTAAGTGCCAGGAGAGCAGGAACACGTCAGCCTTACTCACAGCTGCATTCCCAATGCTCAGAAGGATACCTGATGTACGGTAGCAACCAAATGTTTGCAGGATAAATGATGTCACTCACTCTAAATTAATTCACTAAGTTCAAGCATAATGTCATGCACAGATCAAACAGCCAATCAAAGTATAACACTGACCAATAGAGTTTAATGTAAGAGAGCGTGCAAAGTTCATTGACATGTTGTCAGATTTCACATTATAAATAAACTTTTAAAAAATACTACTTAGAGAGTCTTGGTGTAGAAAAAAGAACATGCACAATTATCTGAAAAAGTTACTAAAATACACTGAGTGGCCAGATTATTATGATCTCTGAACACATAGTAATGTGGCCACTGTGTGTGTGTGTGTGTGTGTGTGTGTGTGTGTATTAGAGGCCTGGTGCATGAATTCGTGCATGGGTGGGGTCTGGCCAGCCTGACCAAGAGGAGGGGACAAGGGCAGTTGGCTGGCCTGCCTGCTGGTCACACTCCTGGTCGAGGGGACAATTTGCATATTAGCCTTTTATTATATAGGATATACACTGAGTAGCCAGATTATTATGCATTCAGAGACCATAATAATCTGGCCACTCAGTGTACATCTCCCTTTTCCAACCTACATATTTGTGGAAACTGGATTTTCTTCCTATACTCAACCTAAGCCACACAGATTAGATGCACAAGCACATGAGAATCCAGTTGTATTCTCCTAAACTGGACATTAAAAAGATCTGCAAAATTGGAAAAGGATGCCACTCCTCTGGCTAATTTGTTTATGTTTTAAAATAGTTATTTACAATGTTATTTTTGTAATCCCATGATGGGCTTATTGCTGTTAAACAAATTAATAAATGCTCTTAAAATTTCTCAGTTTTAATTTCTAGCACAGTAAATATCAACACAAGCCACATAAACCAAAGCTCTTAGACGTCTCGATTATTTTCAGAGTGTGAAGATGTCCCGAGGCTAGGAAATCTGGGAACTGTTACAGGAGAATAAAGCACGTCCTCAAACACGGCTGCACATACCCACATTATATACACTTTCCAAATCAAACGCTCAGGGTAGGAGAGTGCCTAGGAAACTCTCCAAGTATTTGAATCTCCTCAAACTTGAATTATGCGAAGTCTTGATTGACTCAGTTGGGTAATAGTGCATAGAAATCTTAATCAATATAACTCTACTTGAGAAAACCATTATCTTCTCCAATTGACTATACTTCAGTGCAATGTTAAGAAATTCTGAATTTCATCTGACATACTTCCCAATTATTAAATTGGGACTATTGGGGGGGTTTACAAGCTAGTTTTAGGTGCCTTGATTTTTTTTTTGGGGGGGGGGGAGAATCCTTTCTGGTGGTTTAGGCTGAAATTAGCCAGGACTATAAAAATCAGCTGTCAGAGATATAGAGACAGTAAAGCAACAAGCAGACTGTCAAATTACAGTGGGGAGGGGAGGAAGATCTGGGGGAGATAATAGATCAACCGAAGGACTTGTATACATGCATATAAGTACAACCAATGGACATAAAACTCTGGGGAGGGAGGGAATGTATGGGGGAGAGGGAGGGGGGCAAAAAAAATCAATAAAATATATTAAAAATAATAATAAAAAAATAAAAAATAAATATTTTTTAAAAATACATCTGGAAATGTTTTACAAATAGTAGATTATATAAACATCAGGGTATGTGTGAAATAAATTTGTCAGGAAGCTTAAAAAAAATCAGCTGTCAGATTTTGTGTTACTTTATGAAATATATTTAAGCTAAGATTGCAGTACTTCAGAAAATCAGTTGTTTATGGCAACTAGGGCTAAAATTTCTATAGTGGTAAATATCACCACTTCATCCCTGCACCCTAGGCTAACCTCCCATTTTCAACGCCTACCAGCATCATCTATAACTACTGAAATTTTATTATCTATATCTACATCTACATCTGTATCTATATCTTATCTATCCATCCTGTAGTAAGACCATCCACAATCAGTCACATACATAGACTCTTCCATTCCACTGCCTTTTCAAAGAGATAAAATGTAAAAGCCGAAATGCTTACAAGTTTTAAATAGTATTAATATTCAGACAAATGTTATTCAGGACAAATCATGCCTGACATATAAGCAGCTTACCGTAAACAGACATAGGAATAATTATGAAATAGAGAGAGCTTTCATTAGAATTTATTGTACTTACATTTGCAGAAATTATTTTTTATTGAATTTATTGGGGTGACATTGGTTAATAAAAGTATATAGGTTTCACATATACTATTCTACAATATATCATCTGAATATTGCACTGTGTTATGAAAAATAAGTATAAAAACAGAGGACAATAAATATCTTCAAGAGACCATTAACACCTTGAAAATATAAACCATGCTCATTCGCTTTTATAACCCAGAATCTAGTACTGTGCACATAAGAAGTACTCCATATTTGATGAATAATTAAATAAGCAAATGAGTTCTTTTATAGCTCATTTTAAGTGAAATGGAGGATATATAGATAGTAAGTCACAGTTTCAGTTCTGCCACAGGGAAAAAAAAAAAGTATGCACAGCCCCATCACACTAAGTAGGGACTGTTATCCTATATAATAAAAGCCCAATATACTAAGTGTCTGGTTATCCGTTCAACCTATCAAAGAGTAATATGCTAATGATATGCTAAGGTTGCTCAACAGCTTGCTATGACATGCACTGGTCATCAGGGGGCAGATAGTTGATCATTCAATCAGTCACTATGATGTGCACTGACCACCAGGGGGCAGATAGATGGCTGATGGACCAGTCGCTATGACGTGCACTGACCACCAGGGGGCAGACACTTCAACCTATAGGTTATCTTGCTGCTGGGGTCTGGCCGATCAGGACTGGGTGAGACGGGCGGGACACACACCTAGAACCCTCCCTCGGTCCCTGCCTAGCTGGCACCAATTGGGACTGGGCGAGATGAGCCAGACACACCTCAGGACCCTACCATGGTCCCTCCCTAGCTGACCAACCTCCTGCATTCCTCCCTGGCCCCAATCATGCACCAGTGGGGACCCTCAGCCTGGCCTGCGCCCTCTCGCAATGTGGGACCCCTCAGGGGATGTCAGAAAGCCGGTTTTGGCCCGATCCTGCAGGCCAGGCCGAGGGACCCCACTGGTGCACGAATTTGTACACCAGGCATCTAGTTAATAATAATAATAGGTCACTTTTAAGTTGATAATTATCAAAGCTGAATGATGGGTACATGGGGATTCATGATACTACTCTACTTCTGTATAAGTTTAAAATTTTCCATAATAAAAACTTTAAAATAACAAAACCGTAGATTGTTCATGAGAACACAGAGATTGCCAGTATGTCTATGACTCTAGGTTTCTTTGCACACTACTAATACTGTCTCATCATTCATATGAGATGACGGTGTGGGCCTACTATCCTAGAGGACATGTGCTCAGTGTTGTTTTGCCAATGATGTATTCATGTTTAGACTGAGCCTTTCAAACTCATGCAATCACACACTTCTAAGAAGATAGACAGTGTCAAGGATACAGTCTGTACAATAGATGCTAAAATTTATCAGAGGCAGATTGAAGTAATAACTCTTAATTCAAATTTTTGAGAGAGAGACAAAACAAAATCTAAAAAGTAATTTCTAGATGGCACAAGTGATTCCATGCCATTGCATCACTTAAAGTAAAGAGCTAGTGCTAAGGCACAATAATTCAATATTTTTATGTATAAATAAATGTCTTCTTTTGTGACTAAAGATATCACAGGTCAAAATATAATGAACAAGTGACTTACCTAAGACTAAATACAAATCATAAGGACATACATAGAAAATATGCATTCTCTCTGGAAATCAAAAAAATGTAAATGAAATCCAACAGTGAAATTTTTTTTAATATCCAATGTTTTATTTAAATATCACCAATGATTGCATCGCCAATGAAATATCATCAATACAAGCAAATCTGTGGTGAAATTGGCACATATTTTCTTATTATCAGTTGGTATCACCTTTTTGCAAAGCAATTTGACAAGAGCCATACAGATCTTCATATCTTTTGACTCAAATATTCCACTTCAAGGACTCTAAACTAAGAAAGTAATTGATCCAAAAGCAAAAAGGTAAATGGACAAAGATGTTTAATATAGTTATTTACAATAGCAAAAAAGTAAATTAAATAATCAAAGGAAAATTTTAAATAAATATGTATCAGTGAAATATAAGATTAACACACTGCTACACAAGATGGCTTTTAAAGTAATATAAAAATATGAAAAAAATTGCTTATGTTAAGTGAAAATAGATTTCAATATATTAATATTGTAATTGCTTCAATGTAAAAATGTTTTCAAGAGTAAAATGCAAAAATGCCAAGCATTACTGTTTTTCTTTTGATAGCATTTCTTTTTTTAAATACATTTTTTATTTTTAAATTAGTTTATAACCTATATTATTTTGTATTAGTTACATGTGTATAGCATAGTGGTTAGACAATCATATACTTTACAAAGCCAGGTGGGTACTGAAAATATTGGGACATTACTTTTAACATAAGGGAATTATAATTGAGCTTTAATTCTAAAATTTTCATTTAATATAATAATTATATTCCTTTTTATTAAAATTACATTTTATGAGTTTTGACAGCAAAATCTATTTATCACAAAACTAGTAAAATAGTATTTGCAAAATTAGCTTCTAAGTATGTAAGGGTACTTATTCTTTCTGAATGGAAAAAAAATCTGTAACCTAACATCTTGTAAATGAGGATTTTATTTTTTCAAACTAGGTAAGAAAAGAAGTATTCCCTATTTTCAACAACTAAGACTGCCCATAAAATGTAACTTATATCCGAGGAAAAAGCCTACATACAGTATCTCTAAGGATCACCTTCTGTGATGTTACATGCAAGCACGCACACACCTCCCCCTCCTCTCTCTCTCTCTCTCTCTCTCAGCTGACAGGCCTGACCCCAAACAACTATAACTTAGAAGGACTATGAAGAAGGCAGAACTCTCTAGTCCCTGAAACATCAACTATATCATTCCACAGAATCTCTAGGAAGAAGGCTTCCATGAATTAAAGTAAGCATGAAGAGAGAAGGCCCTACAAGCAGACATGGAGTTACCAGTGGCTGGAACAGGAAGTGTTATGCTAATGTTCAGTCTGTGAGACAGTTATTAAGCAGCTTTCATCACCAGCTAGAATTTATTTCAATTGCAAGGATGAGGTGGTTCTTCAACTATCTGAAGGAGGAGAAAAACACGTGGCAACAGCTGGGCTCAGCAATAAATGCTACATTTACCTTGTTAATTTCAAACTGGCTCACTGGGACACTGCCATTTAGCACATCTTCTCCAATTTCTATTAACCTCTTCTGAATATTTTCTACTATAGTGTCCCGGCTTTGATCAGAAAGAATCTGGCCAATGACAAAGCTGCAAAAAAAAAAACACACAAAAAAAGGACTGATTTTTTAAATATCATACTTCATTAATAAAGGAGAAAAAAAAAGGAAGATAGATGCCAATAGATTAACATGTGGACAAGAACTGTAATAAAAGCTAACATGAGGGTTAAAGTCTAAAAGGTCATTGCTATTTGTTTTTTAACATTGACTCTGCCAAAGGTTTCCCAACCTTGGAATGTCAGCTTTGCCCTTAGACATACAGATAATTTTTTATGCAGCATCTGATGCATCATACAAAATACAGACAGAAAAGGTATGTATTCCATTGAGTTTTTAAGCAATTACAAATTTCATAAGCAGTTATACTTTACTCATAAGTTAAAATGTCAGACGATAGTAGTATTTCACTTTCCTCATAAAGCATCAAGATGTTATCTCTGATATCAGGATATCGTCTCTGCCTAAGATCATTAGCTAAGTAAGAATATACAGCTCTCTATGTAAATTTAAAAAACACAAATTTTCAAACTTTTCTTTCTTCAGCTTCATTACATTGCTCAGTGTTCTTCTCTAACTTTACACTATCCCTTAAAAACATTGTGTTATTCCACCAGACTCCCACAAAAAAAAAAGAAAAAAAACAAAAACGAAAAGGAGTAAGGAAGCCAATATTTTATCCATTTCTGAGAAAAATGCAGAGCGAGGGTTTGACAGCTGCATTATAATTTGTCAGAAAAAGAACCCTGACAAAAACATTTGTATAGCTTTAATTACTAATACATTTCTAACTCAGAGAAATTTACTTCTATTATGATGCATCTTTTCTTGGAAAACACAAAGCCGAAGAGAACACTCTAATCGACAGTCTATACAAAGTACTTTCATCTTTGGTACATTTGGGGGCAATGAAGCATTTCAAACTACATTTCATAAAAGGCGAACAGTGACCTATACTTGGACGATCAACTTTGCCTAATCAAGAGTAGTTTGCAGAAGCAACAATTGCTCACAATCTCCTGACTTGAAAACAAGAGGAAGAATGGAAAACAAGTAAAATATGCTGATAGCCAGCAATGTTAAAATTAATTTAACATTTCGTTTTCAAGAAAGAAATTTCTTCTATTTTCAGAATTGCTCAGGATCAAAACATAAAGTACCTAACACTTCATTTTCCAAGTGGGTGTTTTGCAAATTAATATGATCCTAAAAAAATAAAAAAGGTCTTAATTCAATCTTTAGTCTCAGGTGCAAAGCCAGGAGGTCACACAATTATTTCTGAGGTACATAAGGTATTTGAGAACTAGCTCTTAAATTAACCTGAGGTTAGTAAGAATATTTGCACACAACTTATACTGATGGGAACAACGTCTCATTCCATGGTCCACTGTGAATTCCAGAACATTTTAAGCCATAAAATGGAGATTCCTTAACAATCATGTTCCTAAAAGGTTCTAGGATAATACAGACACTCTAATAGGAATATTAAAGCAAAACAATACAACATTAAACAAAACCAACCCTGTAAGGATCAAAATATGGAAGTTTACCCTCACCATGAGTAAAAACTCATGAGATGAATTCTACAGCAAGTGTGGCTTTTTAAAAATGTATCAAACTCCACTCCAAATAAGTAAGAGTTGTTAATATGTAATAACAATAAGAAAAAAGAAGCTGTGTGCTCGTGCTTGGCAGAATCACAAGCATTGTCCATGTCATTCATATCTGAATTTTTAAAAGGCAAACAACAAAATAAAAAAAACAAAGCAGAACTCACTTTCCAGTTTCTTTAGCAAGATCACACCAATCTCTTCTAACTATATCTAATCCTTTCAGCTCCTGTTTGGTGACATAATTCCCATCCGACGTTGGTTCTACAACCAGAGCAGCATATTTCTTTTTCTTTAACAGTAGCAGAGACTTGAAAATTCCATCAATGTCGATTTCAAGCAGCTTGTACAATTTATTCACTTCACTTTTCACCTGTGAAAATTTCAATCATTAATATTATATTCTCAAACATCTAGTAGAAAGAACATGAACATGCTATAAATTCCCAGGAGTTAATCTAAACAGAACTTGAAGTTACCTGATACTAGGTTGCATTTACTCAGCATATATGGAACATGATATTTTGTTGGATTCGATGCAGAACACTTAAAAAAAAAAAAAAAAAAAGCACAGGGACAGAACTGGGTCATCCTAAAAATTATAAAAATTATGACATATTCTTTTTAAAATCTAAAAATCTAAATGCATATGTACTTACCTTCAAACTACTGAATTAGTTAAGAGATTACACAGTCCAGAAGTAAGTAAAACTTGAACTATTGAAATAATGTCTATAATCTTGCTTAAATATAAGCAAATAAATGTATGCTGAACAAATAAATGAATAGTAACCTGCTCTTTATTGATAGGGACACGGTACAGACCATCAACTCTAGGGAAAATACATAGTTTTTCAAGGTCCAATATGAGTTCAATATGCTAGCTTACTCTCAAGTGAAGACTATAGCTCAAATTTCATACATTTCATAAAAGACAGATAGGAAGGTGTAAGTTTGTAAAATAATACCTTATTATGTATGTATATGTATGTAGGTAGGTACTTATTCCTATCAAATAGTGTATGAAAAGCATCTGAACACTACTAGAGACATTTCTCCTTATGAATGACACTGTGATAAGTACTAACTTGATGACATCTTAAAGTTATCACACTTAGACTGTTCTCAGAGCCAAACCATATCTACCATTTAAGGGGAAAAAAATTTTCTTTTAATTTTATCCTCAAAATAAACAATTGGATAAGAGGCTAAGAAAAATAAAAGGATGAAGAACTGAAGGCACTAAGTTTATTGTTTCCAGAAGCACACAATGTACATACACATGAATTTATAAAGTTCCAAGTTAAAAACAATTCACAAAAATAGATAAAATAGGTAATCTTTTCAAATTATCTCACCTTGTTTCCCAATTTAAATACTTCTTCCAGATTGGTGCTATTGGTGTTTATCATTATTGAATCTGTATCTCCATAAATAACTTCAAGATTCATCTAATGAAAAGCAAGAATTATAAAAATTAACAACTAAAACATGGTGACCATTATGCATAATGAAACTAGAGATTTTCCATATTACAGAAATCACACATTCCAAGGATTTTTCCAAAGGTTATATTTACTCTTACCCATATTGTGAGGGTTATACAAATGAAGATTAAGCCCCAATATATCAGAAAAGTGAACACTGCCACATTAAAACATCTCCTTAATTTTCTTAAAACTGATATTACAATGGCAGGGGAAGTGTCCAGTTTCAATGGAAACAAAATGCGTAACTGAATAATACAAAGGAGGATAAGAGACTAGGAAAGGGGGACTATATTTACTCACTGTACCACAAGCTTAGTGGTCATGGCGATTTATGGAACAGAAACATAATAGGATTTTAAAATTCAGAGGCACAAATCCATATTAAATTCTTAACAGTTTCAAACAGTATTTAGTGGAACACGAAGAGTGCCAAAAAAAATCAATCATAGCAAACAACACTAGAGCACATACGGTACAAGGCCAGGAAGTAAACTCTAATTAGCACTGTTACTAATTTGCTTGAAACACTCACATATAGGCTTCAAGCAGCGGCTAGATCATATCAGTGTTAGTAAAAAGAAAAAAGCTATAATCCATTAGGAGGGATTATAAATGTAAACCAGACATCCTAAGAAGCCATTTCCAGTCTGTTTGGGTTGCAATTTTCCTTGAATACAAAAATGTCACTAAGTATGATGTTTAAGAGATGAAAATGCTCAGCATTACCTTCTGGACCATCTCTTTCGTATGCATCAAAATCTAAATGAAACAGAAAGTCAACATTAATGCATTACATAATTGCAAAAACATAAAATATAAACACATACATAAGTAGCCCGATGATGTTATTTCCATACATTTTTAAAGCTCTTGGTCATTTTCTAACTATAATTCTCAAAATAACAATTTCAACGTAATCTAAAAATAAATTTGCTTCTATGTTGATTCTTAGAGATATGTAAAAAGATCTGTTGTAGAGATCAATGTAAACTCTATGAAAGCAGATCTATGTAACGATCTCTCTTTAATAAACATGCATAATAAAAATACAGTAAGTCTGCTGAAACCGGTTTGGCTCAATGGATAGAGCGTCGGCTTGGGGATTGAAGGGTCCCGGGTTCGATTCCGGTCAAGGGCATATGCCTTGGTTGCGGGCATATCCCCAGTTGGGGGGGGGGGTGCAAGAGGCAGCTGATCGATGACTCTCTCTCATCGATGTTTCTAACTATCTCTCTCCCTTCCTTTCTGTACAAAATCAATAAAATATATATTTTTTTAAATACAGTAAGTCCTCACTTAACATCATAGGCTCCTGGGAACTACAACTTTGGGTGAAATGACATACAGTAGGTCCTCGGGTTATGTTGGAGATCTGTTCCCACAGTGTGATTTTTCACTGTAAGTCAGAATCCATCTACATAAGCACCTACGTCACTCACATGGATCATACACAGCGGTAATGAAGTGAAACAGTAAAAACAATTTAAAAGAAAGATAACAATTCCTGACCTTTAGTTGTGGTAAATAAATAATAAAAAACAAAAAGCACATATGTACATATGTTGAAATGACAGAACTTTTTTTTATATAAATAAATAAGAGATGATGACATAACCCGAGGACTGCCTGTATAAGGAAACCAATTTTCCCATAGGCTAATTAACGTAAACAAGAGTTAAGTTCCTATGGTCACAAAAATATCACCAAACTTTTAAATAAACACCCAAACACTTCTAACAGTAAACATTGAAATAAAGATGAGCTACACATACAATTAAGGAAGATGAATAAAAACAAAAAAATCCTTTTCTGCCGAAACCAGTTTGGCTCAGTGGATAGAGCGTCGGCCTGCGGGACTGAAAGGTCCCAGGTTCGATTCCCGTCAAGGGCATGTACATTGGTTGCGGGCACATCCCCAGTGAGGGGTGTGCAGGAGGCAGCTGGTTTATGTTTCTAGCTCTCTATCCCTCTCCCTTCCTCTCTGTAAAAAAAAAAAAAAAATCAATAAAAAAAATATATTGATATATATTTTTTAAAATTCTTTTCCACGGGCCTATTCCAGCTTAGGGTCACCAGTGGCCAGAGACTATCCTGGCAGCTCAGGGCACAAGGTGGGCACTCACCCTGGACAGGACGTCTTTCCATCGCAGGGTGTGCTCACACCCACACCCACACCCACACCCACACTCACTCAGACTGGGACAATGTATAGATGCCAATTCACCAAATATGCACATCTATGGGATGTGGGAGGAAACTGGACCAAAACCCACACAGACATGGGAAAAACATGCAAACGCCACACAGACAGTGGCCCCAACTGGGAAGATGTTTTTCACATCAATGTTATAATGAAATGACAAAATGACATTATTCAAGAACTGGCTGTCTCCCTTTATAATATAATAGTTTGCAAAAAGGCAAACTATTCTCATTGCTAATATTTAAATAGAACTGCGTGGCTGAAAAAAAATCATGACAGAGGATTTCAAATCTGCCAATTCTTACTCATAGTATTCAGAAACTTTAAAAAGTAAAAGCAAAGTATATATAAAACACATTAATAGATTTGAATTTCTTCTCTACACTAAATTTCTTGAAGGCAGAAAGCAGATCTTTATAGGCTGGGAAGCTAGCATAGTGCCTCGTACACAAGTGGAGTTCAATACACATTCAGTGAATGAAGACAATCATATAGGTAATATCTGTAGAAAGGTCTGTCCCAAGACCTGTATAGCTATAAGATTAGACACATCTAATTTATAATATGGATATATACCAAAACAGATATAAATTATCAGGGGTCAGATCAGAAGTAATACAAATTTAATAAATTTTGCTTGGGGTGCTGGGTGCAGGATGCAGTGTCCAGATGATGTTTTATTGAGTTGTACACTTGAAATCTGTCTAGTTTTTGTGAATCAATGTCACTCCAATAAATTAAAAAATAAAGAAAACATATCATGCCATGTGAAAAAAAAAGTAATATAACATAATGAGCACTCAGAATGTGTGTATGGCGGGGGGCACATACTCTACTACAAGCATCTCATGTATTTCCTCAAGTTATTCTTCCAAGTCCCCAAGAAGTAACCACCATTAATATCCCCATTTGTTAGATGCATAATAATAATGATAATAATTTGTTCCAGTAAGTAGCAAAGCAAGGATAAGAACCCAGGTACCCTGACTCCAGAATATGGGGCCTTAGTCACTCCAGGCTATTTTCTCTTTACTACCGCCCATTTTTTCAAAGCATCAGTTTAAACCAGAAGTCACTTTTCCAATGAGCCAAATAGACTTACTTCACTTCTATTTTTCTATCCACAATAGTTCTGTCAACTAAGCTCAAACCTCATGTAATTTCTCTTTCTTGTCCTTCATATTACAGAGCCCTATAAATCCTGATCTTAGAATATCTTTTATTTACCCATTACTTTCCATTTCCATTGCATCCCCCCCCTCCATTATTGTCTCCCAATTATGTTCATTCATTGTCCTACTAGTAGCCTGGTTCACTAAAATCATGCACGGGGTGTGAAGGGGTGACCCTCAGCCCAGCCTGCACCCTCTCCAGTCTGGGACGCTTCAGGGGATGTCCGACTGTCAGTTTAGGCCCAATCCCACAGGGACTCGTGGTTCCTAACTGCTCACTTGCCTGCCTGCCTAATCACCCATAATACTCTGCCTGCCAGCCTGCTCACCCTCAACTGCCCCCCTCTGCTGGCCTTCTCACCCCAACTGCCCCCCCCCCCCACCTGACAGCCTGATCACCCACAACTGACCCCCTGCTCTGGCCTGCTCGCTCCCAAATGCCCTCCCTGCCAGCCTACTCACCCCAAATGCCCCCCCATCAGCCTGCTTGCTCTCTACTGCCCTCCCCCGGCCTGATCACCACCAACTGCCCACCCCTCCTGACCTGATTGCCCCTAACCTTCTCTGCCTCGGCCCTGCCACCATGGCTTTGTCCAAAAGACATCCTGAAGGTCTCCCTATCTAATTACCATATTACCTTTTTATTAGTATAGATGTCTTAGGGAAGGAAGCCCTTCCCCTCCCCTGGGGGTAGTGATAATACTGATTAGGCTAACCAGTGGTTTTAATAATGACTACAGTGGAATCATCTGGGAATCTTTTTTTTCAAAATCAAACAAACACCATAACTGGTGCCAATAAGGTTTCTAAATAGCTCTCAAGATGATTCTTATGTTGCAAGTGGGGTTAAGGACCACTGGCCCAAGATAATCATGGTAATGCCATTCTGGAAACAGTTTTTAGTCCATTCCCAACTAGACCGCAAGCTCCGAGTGGTCAGAGGACATGTTTGTGCCAGGCTTCACATGTAACAGGCATGTAAGAATGTTTGCTAGCTGGGCCAGTGTGACTCAGTGGTTGAGTATCAACCTATAAACCAGAAGGTCACAGTTCAATAGAGCCCAGGTTGCAGGCTTGATCCCCACTAGGGTGGGTGCAGGAGGTGGCCAACCACTGATTCTCATCATTATTTCTATTCCTCTCTCCCTATTCCTTCCTCTCTCTGAAATCAATAAAAACATTTTTTTTAAAAAGATTGCTAGTTGATTGGTAGGTCTCACAGTAATCCCAATTACTTTTCTACTAGACATTAAAATTCACTTAACTCAGAAAAAAACATTCACTTTCCTCCACTCCATCTTCATTTTTTATTTTTTTATTTTTTAAAAATATATTTTATTGATTTTTTTACAGAGAGGAAGGGAGAGAGATAGAGAGCTAGAAACGTCGATGAGAGAGAAACATCGACCAGCTGCCTCTTGCACAGCCCCCATTGGGGATGTGCCCGCAACCAATGTACATGCCCTTGACCGGAATCGAACCCGGGACCTTTCAGTCCGCGGGCCGACGCTCTACCCACTGAGCCAAACCGGTTTCGACGTGTTTCTTCACTAAGCAGCTCTACCCCAGTGTCCTATCCACTCCAAGTGCTAATGAGCAGGATCACCACAAAGCTGCCCTCAATTCAAACTGCTCACTGGGGAAGGCCCAGCTGTTGGGAAGCCAGTGGACTACCAACATCTCAAGATCTAGCAGAGGGCCCACTACACGGTAGCTATTACTGGATATTTGTTGAGTGCCAAATCTATAATTCTAAGGGGAAGGCGGTATTATAAACCCCATTTTAAAGAGGAGGAAAATCAGGCTCTGCAATTTTGCCCGAAGTAATAGAGCAAGTCAAGAACTTGATCTCCTAGCTGGATCTCACGTTCCATTTTCTTTTCACTGTGTCTCGTTGCCTTGTTAAAAGGCCTACACCACATAAATTTTCTGGAAGGCAACAATAAAAGACATGCATTACAGATATTTTCCCCATTAAGGAAATGCATTTTACAAAAAAAGCCACAGGTATTCAGAAAGGTCTACTAGACGCAAGGTAGTGTGACTGCAAGATGACCGCTCATAAGTTCACTTTAAAGTGACAAGCCTAATATTAAAGTGACCCATTCTGACAGAAAATCATTTTGTGAGTGCTAACAGCTAGAAAACAGGGCTACAAAGGGTTGCTAAATTCATTAATAAGGCAGTCTGCAGTTATCTGATTTCACAGCAACACCTGCATATTTATCTACTCATTACCAATTGGATGATGGAATTTTTCAAGCACATTTCAAAAATCTGCCAACTTCAAGTGCAAAAAAATAAACTTTGTGGTTAATTTTTCCCTTAACAAAGTACAGCTGTTGAGAATAATTGTTCAAGATCTTACCCTGTAATGTCAACTGCAGCAGAACAAAGAGTATTTAATTAGCAAATCTATCCAGTAATTCAACACCTATTATATAAAATGCCTTCGTGATTTTATTCAGGATAATTTGCTAAGAGGGTTATTACTGACATTCAGATGGAATTTAAAATTCCTACGCAAGTCGAGTCATAATAGCAGTAATGATCTCCCCAATCAGGAGATTCGGTGTCACACAAGGCTCTCTTGCAATGCAGCAGTCGATTTCCTGACTTCTTAATTCTTGGGCTCAGCTCAGTGAGAGCCCTTCATGCCGATATTTCAGTCAGCAATACATCTTTAATGGGACTCTATTAAAATAACTAGAACAAAAATGACTTTTTTTTTGGTTAAAAAGAATGACAGCACTGCCATCATATCAATCATCGCAGGCTTTGCAGAACAGCGCCGTTAAGGGAAAAGAGGAGGGGGGAACAGGAAAGGAGCAGGGGCCGGGAAAGCAATAATTAAAATAATACGGAAAGGTGTTTTAACCCCAACTTGAGGCTCTGAAGGCTGGGGAAGGGTGATGGGGACTAAAAAGGAAATGGAAATATATTTCACAAAAAGGTATTCTCGAGAAAATAATTTTTGTCAGGAATACACCCACAACGCAGTTTACTAAGCAGGGAGCATGTTTTGTTTTCTGGATTAACTGCAGTGACCTAAGAACAACTCCCACAGAGGTGTATATTTACAGGGTCCCCTAACAAGACCAGGAGAAAGCTGAGGTTTCATTTTTTGTTAGGACAGAAAGTGGTGTCTTGTAATGCATTCAAAGGTTATAAAATGTTTCTAGGTGCTATTACGGACGAAAACAGTATTTATTAATACTAACTGAGAGAGAGAAAACACTAACTTGCCACAGTTAAAAAAAGTTTCAAGCTCCTATTCCAAAAGCACATGCCTATTATAGTGATGGCTACCATTAAGAAACCCACTTCGGTATACGATGCAGCTAAACACAACAGAAATCCTACTGGCTAAGCATGATGGGTAAGGTCAAACCTGCACAAATAATGTCTGAATAGAATGACAACTGAAATCTCTATGGCTTTAGAGTTCTTCTGTTACTGATGACAAAATTAGAAACAAACTGGAAAGTTTTTTTTATAATACATTAGCATAATAGGGGTAGCAAATGAATGGTTTTGAAGGATAGGGAAGAGAGACGTATTAGAAATATAAATATTATGATTTTTGGTAATCCAACCATTATCTAAGCTTTCCCTTCTCCCAATTTCAGCAGTTTCCAAGCAGGACTCAGTGCTACTCACTTCTCCCACCTGGCTAACATTTATTTCATCCTCATTATATTAGACTAGTGGCCAGGTGCATGAAATTTGTATATGGGGGGAGGGGTGCCCCCAGCCCGGCCTGCACCCTCTCCAATCTGGGACCCCTCGGGGGATGTCTTACTGCTGGTTGTGGGATCAGGCCTAAACCAGCAGTTGGATATTCCTCTTGCAATACAGGACTGCTGGCTCCTAACTGTTCACCTGCCTGCCTGCCTGCCTGATTGTCCCTAACCACTCTGCATGTTTGCCTGCTCGCCCCCAACTGCCCCCCCTGCTGGCCTGCTTGCCCACAACTGCCCACCCCACTGGCCTGATCACCCCCAACTGCCCTCCCCTCCTGGCCTGATCACCCTTAACTGCCTCTGACTCGGCCCACCACCTTGGTTTTGTCTGGAAGGATGTCCGGTCTAATTAGCATATTGCCCTTTTATTAGTATAGATTACCTTTTCCCTATATTCCTGAAGTGTCTGTCTTCTGTATGAGATGCTCAAGGAGCAGGGCTATGGATTTAATGAGCACCCTACTTTCTCTCTCCACCCCTTTAAAATTCCCATGACACAGAGTACCTTACTGCCCTTAAACCTTACTTTTCCCTCCTTTCAATTTGGGGTTTTATACTACCCACCACCTAGTACCCCAAACTAGGTGGGAATACAAAAAACTTTACACTGAAAACATGCTTCGTAAAGATAAAACACTATACAAATGTAAGTTTAAAAATAAGTCAGGGGTCTGAAAGCTGAGTACTGCCAGTTACTAGCTAAGTGATTTGCGAACAAGCTGGCTTCCCTCTCTAGTCTTAGCATCCTCATTTATAAAATGAAGAGGATGAGATTCCTCCCAGATCCAAAAATCTGAGAACCCAAGTTGAACGTCTAGAAATATCTCTCCTTTATATCTGGTTGTTTTGCATTTCAACCACATTCATCTCTTTAATATTAGGCAAAGGGGGCACTAATATGTCCAACGCAGATAATTAGCACTACAAGAACATATTTCCATATTCAGATTGCTTTTGAGGACTATGTGGTTGCAAAGTAACTAGAAAGATGTAAGTGCTCACAAATTTTCTGCATACATCTTTATGCATTTAGTATAAAGTGGCTAAGTGTATTTTCAGTACATAAAAACATCTAACACCTTCTGTTGAGTTTTTCCCCCGGCCCCCACCCAGGAAAATATATACACATCTGCATATACAGGGTGTCCCCAAAAATATATACACACTTTAACAGCGAAAGCTCAATTTTGAAAATGAAATTTTTTTTATGTATGTATTTATGTATGTATGTATTTTTGTTAATCCTCACCCGAGGATATCCCCTCCCTTTTTTTGAGAGAGAGTGGAAGGGAAGGGGAAGAGACAGAGAAAGAGCATCTATGTGACACACATCGACTGGTTGCCTCCTGCATGCGCCCCGAATAGGTCTGGGGCTCGAGCCTGCAACTGAGGTATGTGCCCTTGATCAGAATCAAACTCAATACCCATCAGTCTGCAGGCCAATGCTCTAACCACTGAGCCAAACCAGCTAGGGCTGAAAATGAAATGTATTTTTAAAAGCACTGCCTTTATAATTCTTCAAAGTGTGTGTATACATTTTGGTGGGGGGGTACACTCTATATATATCAGGGTTTCTCAACATCAACACAATTAACGTTTCAGGTCAGATAATTCTTTGTCATGAGAGGCTGTTCCTGGCCTCTACCTGCTAGATGCCAGTAGCATGCATGTGGGTACAGATGTGCACAGATATACACACTCTCCAGTTGTGACAACCGAAATTGTCCTCAGATATTGTCACAAATGTTTCGTGGAGGGGAAACTGCCCCTGGTTGAGAATCAGTGATATTACAATGATGACTCAACATTTTCTCTCTCCGGGCCCATACTCAATGATCTGTCCCATAAGCATTCATTCTAACTCCCCCCCTCCCCATCACCTCCAAAATTGAAAACAGCTACTAACATGACAAATGGCCTTTCCAAAAGCCTTAAAACAAAGGGCTGGCCGAAACCGGTTTGGCTCAGTGGTAGAGCGTCCGTCTGCGGACTGAAGGGTCCCAGGTTCAATTCCGGTCAAGGGCATATACATTGGTTGCGGGCACATCCCCGGTAGGGGGTGTGCAAGAGGCAGCTGGTCGATGTTTCTCTCTCATCGACGTTTCTAGCTCTCTATCCCTCTCTCCTCCTCTCTGTAAAAAATCAATAAAATATATTTTAAAAAAACAAAAAATAAATAAAACAAAACAAAGGGCTGGTTTTCAGTCTGATCCAATGAGCTAACAAGTCTCACTGTAGCTTTCCAGTGTGGCGTCACCCCCACCCCCACCACCAATATGCTATCCCACTTCCGGGCCCTCACCGCTCTTAGCCTAGCACCTGTCTCCGGCAATACTGCCTCCCAAGCCATTCTTCACACTTTCCCAGCGTTCTTTCTAAAACGTACTCTTTGAAATGCAATTCAACCCCCTTAGTTTGACCCAAGATCTGGTTGAGGCCCACCTCATCTTCTAATGCTTCCCACATTCATTCTCTAATCCAGCCTTCCTGAAAGGTTTTGACTTCATTGAACAAGCCATCCTCTTTTCTTGCTTCTGTACTTCTGTACTTTCCACACACTGCTTCCCCCCAGGGGCTAAAAGTGTGGGTTCGGAAGTTAGGCTGTGTGACTGTTAATTTTACCTACCAGCTTGGCTAGGCCATGATATACAGATAGGTGGTCAAACACCAGCCTACATCTATGTATTTATGTATGTATGTATTTTTAGAGAGAGTGGAAGGGAAGGTATTTTTTTTTTAAATATAAGATTGGCATTTACATCAGTAGACTTTGCGCAAAAAAGATTATCCGCCACACTGTGGGTAGGCCTCATCCAATCAGTTGAAGGCCTTGAGAGAAAAAGACTGAGATTGCAGACTGACTTTGGGCTCAAGCTGAGATGTCAACTCATATCCCATATGATTGGGTCACCAGGCTGTCAATCTGCCCAGCAGATTTCAACTTTCCAGTACCCACAATCACATGAGCCAATTCCTTAAGATTTCTCTCCCTCCCTTCACACACACACACACACACACACACACACACACTCTCTCTCTCTCTCTCTCTCTCTCTCTCTCTCTCTCTCTCTCTCTCTCTCTCTCTTGGTTCTGTTTCTATGGAGAACCCCAACTATGACAGGCTGCCTGAGTTCAAAGCCTAAAAGTATTGCTCATCCACCACGTAACACCGGGCATGCAATACAATCACCATAATAGCTGCAGCTTCCTTACAATAGGGCTATTGTGAGCACTAAATACAAGCACATATGTAAATACTTCTACTACATAAGAGTTCAGTAAATGTTAGGTATTATTATTAGCTAACATCTCATTTCACAAGGAACTTCATACCATCAAAAAAGCCTCTCCGGCCTCCTTGACCCAATATTACTAAAAGTATGTTAGTCCACTGCCCCAAAGGACTGTGTATACTGCAGCACACCAGTCTATTATAAAAGGTAAGATTGAGCCGAAACTGGTTTGGCTCAATGGATGGAGCGTTGGCCTGCGGACTGAAGGGTCCCAGGTTCGATTCCAGTCAAGGGCATGTACCTTGGTTGCGGGCACATCCCCAGTAGAGGGTGTGCAAGAGGCAGCTGATCAGTGTTTCTCTCTCATCGATGATTCTGACTCTTTATCTCTCTCTCTTCCTCTCTGTAAAAAATCAATTAAAAAATTATATACATTTTATATATATATATATATATATATATATATATATATATATATATATATATATATATCTCGTATTTTTCGGACCATAAGACGCTCCGGACCATAAGACGCACCAGTTTTTAGAGAAGGGAAATGAAGAAAAAAAGATTCTGAATGAAACAAATAGTGTCCTAAAATATTTTATGTGCATTAAAACCCAACATCACAGTCATAAACACATGTAATCAACCCTGTAAAGTAAACAGCAGCATTTAGAACCATTTTAGAGCCGGGCAAGCACACAGAGACCACACAGAGCCGGGCAAGTAAAAAAACTTTTTTTAAAAAATATATGTGTATGCTATATTTGGACCATAAGATGCAGGGACTTTTTCCCCCCACTTCTGGGGGGGAAAAAGTGCGTCTTATGGTCCAAAAAATACGAGATATATATATATATATATATATATATATATATATATATATATATATATATATATATATATAAAAAGTAAGATAGAGAGACTACAAGCGAATAATAAGCAAAGATCGCGTCTTAGCCATTAAGCCTAATAGAATGTCTGACACATATAGTGGTAATTAAAAAAGTATTTCTTTATTAGGCTCTAGTAAAAGTAGGCAAACCCCAAGTGGTCCGGTTTGAGAAGAGCAAAGCCGAGCATTGATAAGCGCATCCCCAGAACAGCAAGACCCTAAAGCTGGTTACAGAATGTGGCAATTAAACCCACACACTGTACGCATTTAAATGCTATCTCTTTCCATGCGAGAAATGGAGTGAATCGGTTTTAATCCCACTTTCGAACACAACGCGTGCTAAATAAACAAATGTTCACTCAAGAGAAATGAATTTCTACCCCGATGATAAAGACCCGTTAATTATAAACTTGACTAAAAGTGTACCTCTCCCATACAACTCTTGATTCCAGATAAACTGATTTTGTTTTAAATCCTTTATTTACAACCCAGACCTTCTGGTAGCTCATGTGTAAAGAATATAAAACACGTTGAACAAACAAAGCTTTCTGAAAGGTTTCTCCTCCCCAACAGACACATTTAATGAAATTTATGAGTCTCTTTCAATTACTGCCCCACAATTTGACAAGGCTCTAATTTTCATCTACAAACTTCAAATACCATAAAACTATGGCTCTGAACATGTGAAAGGAAACGTGGACTTCTTTGTCTTCTAATTTCTTGCCCTGAAATATTTATTCATCTGGTGGGTTTTTTTAAATCCACTTTACATTTTTACTTTGAAAAAAAAAACACAAACAACCAAAACTGGTTTCATCTTTAAAGAAATCTTCCTTGCACAACATTCTTACTCCTCTTCTCCCACCTCCAATTTAGAAACTCGCATCTCACACGTTTCACTTGAACTTACATGCGTTATTGCCGCACTTGGGATTATGTCTGACATAGTACCTGGAGAGCTTGTAGATTGGCTTGAAAACGCACTTGAGCCAAATATACTCACTGACACAAAAGTTCAAGTAGGAGCCTGTGCTCTTAAATATTAAATTCCCAGAAAGAAAGAAAAAATCCCTGACACCAAGATGAAAACTAGAGCAGAAGATATTAACCCAAGGTCAAGAAATATGAAAATCCCTCCAACTCTAAGGAATACCATGCATTTTTCTAGGAAGAAGATTCACATATTTTTACAAATTTAAAGTTTTTATGAGTTGAAATATTAGTAGCAGTGCAGATGCTCCACTTAGCCATCAAAATAGTGCTTAAGAATTCTTTGAATTCTCGTGACATCCATGAGACTGGAAACATCCCTGCCCAAAGGTCTTTGCTTCTTGCTTTGGCTTCTGGTGTCTGGCCCCTAAGGTGTATTTTCCCTCATGGAAAAGCATGTACAAGTCAAAAGGCTCGAAGATTTGGTTCCGACTCCTAGGATAACTCTGCTGGGGGGCTAATGAAGACATGGCTAAAGTATGTCCGTGCTTTAGTGAACATCAGTGCTCGGGCAAGTTTCACACAACCTGATTAAAATTGACTCAAAGTGTCTTACTTCAGTAATCACTTAGACAGAATGAATTTTACATTAGTGGGATCAAGCATGCACCGGGCCTCAGTGGAAATGAAAAGGGCTTATAGTAATAGGATTTATAAATCCACCCATTAGGTTAATGGCTAAATGATTTACATGTAACATTCTCCCCCACTCCACCTTCCTTCACCCTTTAACTCAGTAAAAACTATGCTTGGCATTTTCCACTGCAGTGCCTTACGCTAAGGAAATAGCCTTGCTATTTTGGGACATTCTAATTTCTAATAATGGCTTGGGTAGCTACCATTAACTCTTTCAGAGCACAAATAATTGACTAATAAATTGAAGTAGTCTATGCAGCTAAAAGTGCTTAGTTGATCATAACTGTCTATTGGAGAAGAAGGCGTCAGGCTGGCTAGGCTCAGATAATGAAGCTGAGCAATTCCAAAGCACTGCAATCAAGATAATACAACTAAAAAGAGCATTAGCATTTTCTAGAATTCTGCAACATTTTCTTTGCAACTGAGGTCATCTAACTAGAAAAGTTGGAGTTTTTGTCATTACTAAGCTCCTGGCCTGAAGCTCAACCCTAGAAGACAACTCACTGGTGGGTCTGAAGGACTGCCTGGAGTTGGATGCTGATGGAAGCATTTTTGATTTCTGGAAAGTTCTGATTTAGGACTGGTGATAAGGTAGTCAGGGTGATATTCATCATTACCCTCAGCTCTGAGGGAGTTCCAAAGAGGGAGAACTTTTTAAGCCCAACACCTCAGGGGCAATTCTTTGCTAAGTAACAGGGCTAAATACTAAAGTCTGTTCTAGAATGACCATACTGTCTTCATGAACTCCTACGGCAACTTTATTTCTTATAAAAGTGTTCTGGCCCGGCCGGCATGGCTCAGTGGTTGAGCGTCGACCTCTGAGCCAGGAGGTCACAGTTCGATTCCCAGTTGGGGCACATCAGCCCAGATGGTCCCCAGTGTGGGGCGTGCACGAGATAGCTAATCAACGATTCTCTCTAGTCGCTGATATTTATATCTCTTCCTCTCCTTTCCTCTCTGAAATCAATAAAAATATATTTTAAAAATATATTAAAAAATATATAATGGTATCCCTTGACACCCTTTTTATTAGAAGTTCAGAAAACACATTCTGTAAGCTAGCTAGGTATGATTAAAATATAGAGGGTTCCCAATTTTAAAAAAAAAATCTTCAGAAAGATGGTCTTGTTTTAGGGGAATGCAATTGTGTTCACCTGTCCAGATGCATGTGTGGTAGACACGTGTTCAGGCATGCCTCCAGAATGCCTCTCCATGTTTAAGGATCAATCAAATAATGTATTCCCATTTATCAATCACTTCTCCTGTCTCATCATCTACTGGGAAGAATCCAGAGAAATTTCAAAAGAAACAGATAAGATGCCAAATCAAGGAAAGTCATTTAGGATGTAGGTGCAGAACATGGGGAAGACAAACAAAACAGAGGCCCCTGAGGTAGGAGTTACAGTTCATTGAAGCAAACTGTACATGGGGGAAGTGAGCTACAGGAAATAACAGAAAAAGGTGGGTAGCGGAAGAGTGTGAAGATCCAAAGGACAGAGGGAAACTCTCAATGGCAATTAAAGAAAATTAAGTTTAAAAAAAAAATAAGTTTTGCACTGAGAAGGAAATAAAAAGCATGGCTGAGATGAGAGGCCCTGTAAACCACCGGAAGGACTTTAACCCGGGGAGTGCCCATCAGACTGACAGTTTAAAGAGGTCTCTCTGCTTATAAAACAGCAGAGAATACATGTGGCAGGAGCAGCATCCAGAGGGAAGTGATGAGGCTTGAATGGTGTAGTAATCATTGCACCGGAGACAGGGAATCACCAAACTTACTACTGGCTGGATTGGGGGCATGAGGAAGAGATACGTGTCCTCAGCAGTTAGAGTACAGGCCAGTGCACCAAAGGGTCATGGGTTTGATTCTCAGTCAAGGGCTCATACCTGGGTTGCAGGTTTGATCCCTGGACCGACCCTCATCAGGGAGCATGCAGGAGACAACCAATCCATGTGTCTCACATCAATGTTTCTCTCAACCCCCCCCCCCCCCCCCGTTCCCTCTCTCTCTAAAAAGCAATGGGAAAAATATCCTTGGTGTGAATTTTTTTAAAAAAAATCCTGGCTTAACAACTGGATAGGTAGACAGTGCTGTCACTCATTGAGACAGGGAATCCAGGAAGGGGAACAGGTTGGGGAGCAGAACCAGCTGGGCAGTTGTGCAGTTGATGAATATGTTATGTCTATGGACACCTAAATGAAGACCACAGTGAGGCAGGCGGAAGCTGAGGTGCTCAATGGACGGGATGTGGGGCTTGCAGGGAAATAGGAATTCCAAGGGTCAACAGAGATGCAATATACGACTATATCAAAGTAATGCCAGCATGCAGACAATAACAGAGCCCACTGAAACAGATGGCAAAGCTCATGAAGGGGCAGCAGGAGAAAGGAAGACGAGGCAAACTGGCACCCACACCACAGTAACGGTGCTCCCTGGGTCTCCTGATAGCTCATTCCTCCTCCAGCCGCTCCCTTTCCCTTTCAGCTATCAGATCTCCATTCTCTCTGTCACAATTTGCAGGTGTCATACAAACCAGTGACCACGGGCAAATCTGACTGCAGGCTGCCACAGTCAGACAGCCGGGCACCACACACTGACCTTTAAGGAGAAAGATCCCAACAGGTGGCGAGTGCCTAATACAAATAATTGTATTACGCCTCCCAACAAGGTCAAAAAGGAGAGCATCTTGCCTTTTCGTGAGCAACAAAAACAGCTACAGGCCGTGGCTCAACAAACAGCAAGCAGAACCTCTGCAGTGGCTCCCCTCCTCGAGGGAGTGATGGGCTCAACAGGAAGACTAAACATCAATCAAGTCACTTCACAAGTAAAGAGCCTCCTATAGCTCCAACCTAGCCATCATTTTCCCGCCTCTCCTCTGCATTTGGGAGGGGGCGGGACGTTCTTTTTCATGTCGAGCTTGGTGTCATTTATTAGCAGTTCCAATCTATACGTATCCGATAAACCAAAAGTTAACAATGGGGGAAGAGTTCCTCTCGGTTTCCAAAGGAATATTCTTCACATCCTTCAAAAGCAGCTACCTAAATTATAGGTGATTAAATCAACTGCTGCCCTGACCTGTGTGGCTCAGTGGGCAGAGTGTCCGCCTGCGGACTGAATGGTCCCAGGTTCAATTCCGGTCAAGGGCATGTACCTTGGTTGCGGGCACGTCCCCAGTAGGGGGTGTGGAGGAGGCAGCTGGTTGATGTTTCTCTCTCATCGATGTTTCTAGCTCCCTATCCCTCTTCCTTCCTCTCTGTAAAAAATCAGTAAAAAAAAATAATAATAATAATAATAATAAATAAATAAATCGCCTTTGCCACTAATTCACTTTGATATCATCAATGTCACAGTTCTCATGAACCTTTGACCTCAGAGCAGGTCACTGTTTTGACAGAACAGGCAGCTGTAGCTCAGGGGGTGGGAGGAGCCTGTGCAACCTTCTGAAAGACAAAGGCCTCATCCTGACCCAGAAATTCCACTGGGTGGTAAGAAGCCAGAGTCCTGCAACCTGTGGTAGGACCCCATGTGCTGATCTACACCTTTCTCCCCGCTCTTCATATGCAAAACATGATCTTCCTTCCCCTTGCACACAACCTCCTCTGCTCCCACCATCTTCAACTTCTGTGACTGCAAATGGCATGGCTGGGAGGAGCCACACGCCACTGGCATGTCGGTACCCAGAGAAAGCATCCAAGCAGTAGATCGGATTCCTGTCAGCTGCAAAAGAGCCAGCATTTCAGCTGCTTCTCATTCTTCATTTTTAAATGGCAGGATGGGCTCAAGGGCACAGTGACCTGTCCCACGAGACTAAAGATTAAAGATAAAACCGCAAACCCTTCAGGATAACCAGACTCACACAAGAACTTGAACCAAACAAACGCTTGAGAAAAGATGTACAGTATTTTACAAATCAGTTGGGAGCGTTTCTTTTAGTGACGTACTTGGGGAAACTGATTGAGACAATAACAAATCAAACTAACTCCAGATCAGTTCTTAGTCAATGGGACTAACATTTAATTCTCCTACTATTAATCCAGGAAAAAAAACAAAAAAAAACACAAACCAATAAACTTATTTTCAGAACTCTGAACCCAGAGCATGAAAATATTGGGATGTGCTACCAATAATAAAGTTACTACTCGATCAGTCCCCCAAAACAAAAGAGCATATACAATTAAATATAACTCACTAAAAATGTAGAGTGTGGTTAGAAAGAACTTACCTACGCAGAATACAAAATGTGTTTTCTTTTTCCCCCTCTACCACCACCAGATCATTCTCGACTAATTCTTAGAAGATGAAGACCAACTTGGATTTTGATGTATAAACTGCTTTTGACGATATTTCATTTTAAATAGATAAACACTTTTTAAAAAAATGCAAGCTGAAGACACCCTTTTGAGAAACTAAGAAAACAGATGTGGAAGCCATTTGTTTAGATGAAGAGGAATTTTCGCTTTTATAGGAATACAATGATTCATGAAGAGGAAAAAAGTCTGTCATCAAGTTTACTTCAATAGATACTCTTGGGTCTGAGGCAGCTTTCTAAATATGGCCACTGCTTTTCTTCACATCTCATCTCTCCTGAAATATCTCAAACTACCACTAAACAAACATTACTTTTATTGTATTTGTTCTTTTACATTTTCTGCTTAGTTAATATATTGTGCCGGAAAAAAACTCCCAACTCTGGTGCTACAGCATTACATACTTGGCTTTTATTTTTTAAGAGGCTGCACGAAATACCTTCTTCTTTAGTAATTGATCAAAAACAAGCCATCTTGAGAGTATTAAAACATTAACAATACAAGAAACTCTGACAATAGGTTCAGGAATGAGAGCTCTCCTTAATCCCAAAGGAGGTGAAATAAAAGAATAGTGAAATTCTCCCAAGAACTTCTGGGAAAGAGGAAAATCACCTTTTTTTTGGTTTGAATAGAGAGACCAAGAAGAACTAAAATGGGAAAAGAAAAGGGGTGGGCACTGGATTCAACCTAGGGAAATGGCTTAAGAAATTCTCTGCTTCCCTCCTGTGCCCAAGAATCCTCTTCTTCCATCCTCTTCCTCGCCCATAGCCTGCTCCCCTCAGTGGCTCAGTCTACAGGCCATTCTCTGGGTTAAGAGGCGCAAGGCATGCAGGGATATACCTCCCATGCTCCTCCACCTCCTCAACAAAAGCACATGGCAAAGTGGCCAATGTTCCTCAAACGTTTTTGTTTGATAAACAAACAAAGCCCCCTTACAATCCCCTATCCCTTAAGAGTCTGCTCTGATCCCTATTAAGCATCAGAAAAAAAGAAATTATCTCTTTTCTGCAATATCCCCATCTACCAATATTTTGCAACTTTACTTGCTATGGTTTGTATTTCAAAAATAGATGCTTTAATCTGTCCCAAATATAACAACATAATTTTGAAGATGCATTTTTCTGCTATGAGCTATGGCTCAGTCTCTGAATCCCCTTATTGGTCTACAAAGTTCTGTGTTCATGTAAGTAGTCATTTTTCTCGGTAAAGAATCCAGCTTTCACCCAATTCTCAAAAGGGTTATGACCCCCCAAAAAAGATTAGCCTTCCCCCAAAATGTATAGTGATTTCTTACTTGGGTTGAGCCAGTCCTGAAAAGTATAGGGAGCTGTCTGGTGTATTTCATAGCTACGGCGACTCTTGATTTTTCCAAGAGATTGCCAAAGAGAAGCGACTGGTCTTGCTGGCTCCAATGCCACATATAAACCTTCTGCTAACCATCCTAAAAATGGGTGCCAGCCATCAGTCACAGATGAGAAGAGTAAAAAAGATGAGCCTTAATAAATCTGACTACTATTATTATCATTACAGAGACAATGTGTTATATGAATCGGGAACGTCTAAGGGTCAGTTGGTTTGCTATCTGTAAAGACATCATAATAACTTTACAGTGGTTTATTCAATACAAATTGAGCTTCTACTACATTAGAAATATTTCACAGCTGCTGGGGTGAGTCAAGGGAATGACATGATCTGATTTTTTTTTTTTTTTTAATCTGCAGGCAGGAGCATAAAGAGTGGATTGTGAGAAGTGAGGAGCAGAAGCAGTGGTCCAGAGGAGAGATGCCATGGGCATGGGATAAGATGGCAGCAACAGAGATGAATAAGAAGTAGATTCAGGACATGCTAAAGTTTGAGATGTGGGATATGAGATTAAAAACCAAAGCTAGCCTGGCCGGCATGGCTCAATGGTTGAGCATCAACCTATGAACCAGGAGGTCCCAGTTCGATTCCCAGTCAGGGCACATGCCCTGGGTTGCTGGCTTGATCCCAAGTGTGGGGCATGCAAGAGGCAGCCGATCAATGATTCTCTATCACTGATGTTTCCATCTCTCTCCCTCCCTCTCCCTTTCTATCTGAATTAAATAAAATATATTTTAAAAGACATAGCTAGCCGAAACCGGTTTGGCTCAGTGGTAGAGCGTCGGTCTGCGAACTGAAAGGTCCCAGGTTCGATTCCGGCCAAGGGCATGTACATTGGTTGCGGGCACATCCCCGGTAGGGGGTGTGCAGGAGGCAGCTGGTCGATGTTTCTCTCTCATCGATGTTTCTGGCTCTCTATCTCTCTCTCTTCCTCTCTATAAGAAAATCAATAAAATATATTAAAAAAAATAAAAGACATAGCTAAATACTTGACTTTTGGCTTGAGTAATGTATAGAAGGTGATGGCTCTTTACTAGAAAATTCAAGATGAGATAGCAAAAACATGTTTATGAAATAGCAACAAAGCTAATTTTTAAAAGTCTATAAAATTAACTATAAAGTTGGACTGCAGGCATTCTTGTACCAATGAAGATGAGTCTTAATGGAAGATATTTCAGATTTACCTGATCCTTCCTAATATTGGACCCCATACTTTATCAACTACATGACCCTTACTCCAGCAGAGAAAGAGTTCTCCTGTCTCCCATTACCTTCAGCTCCCATACCAATATTTTAAAGCCCTCTTCTCTCCTTTATTTCCTAGTTCTACACCCAATCCTCTCGTATACAACCAGCAATTTAATGTCATGTGTCACTCAGAAGACGGAACACTTCATGGTCAAGGTTTCCTAAATCTATCCTTTCCTATCTCACCCTACCACTTGTCTTTGCAATCAGAGTAATCCTCCACGAATCCCCTACAAGCATTTACAATAGGCTAGGCACTGAAAGAAGTACAAAAGGAGTGTTACTGTCCTTAAGGAACTTAAAAGACAAATGTGATCACTTCCACCTAAGCAGTTTTCAGAGTCTGACAATGAAAGAAACAGGGATCAAGAGTTGCCTTACAGGAATATAAGAACAGAGTGACTGAGTCAACCACATCGCACCCCATACCAACGGCCTGATCTACGGAAGCCTGCTGTTTGAAGGCATGCCCAAGTCTTCAGAGGAGTCCAAAAAGAGAAGGAGTATGGCTCTGGCTCCATGCAGGGAACTGTCCCATTAATATTAAAGGAGGGGGGGGGGAGGCAATGCTAATAAAGGAGGACCAGAACAAATG
The DNA here is from genome assembly GCF_014108245.1 of Pipistrellus kuhlii. Lineage (NCBI taxonomy): Eukaryota > Metazoa > Chordata > Mammalia > Chiroptera > Vespertilionidae > Pipistrellus > Pipistrellus kuhlii. The sequence continues at coordinate 10,254,949 of NW_023425471.1, read as the reverse complement.
TCCCTGTCCTTACCTATTGCATTAAGAAGAAAAAGAAGCCGTGAGGTATAAGAGTCCAGGTTAGGGACAAACATAAAGTCTGGAAACCTGGGATCCAATGAGCCAGTATGTCCTTGAAGGCCTTTCTCATTTTTTGTAGTGCAAATTGTCTTTCCTTTTATATAAGAATCTCACCTCTTCCCTTCTCAGCATCTTTCATCTTTCCCTTCCCACTGGTGCTTTCTTTCTGGTTCTACAGTAGCCATTTCTCCTAAATTAAGGGTTACTCATTCACTTGACAAATACACTGAGTGGCCAGATTATTATGATCTCTGAACGCATAATAATCTGGCCAATAGTGTGTGTGTGTGTGTGTGTGTGTGTGTGTGTGTGTAAATATTAGAGGCCTGGTGCATGAATTCGTGCATGGGTGGGGTTCGGCCAGACTGGCCAGGGGGAGGGGACATGGGCGGTTGGCCAGACTGCTTGCTGGTCAAACTCCTGGTCAAGGGGACAATTTGCATATTAGCCTTTTATTATATAGGATATACATTGAGTGGCCAGATTATTATGTGTTGAGATCATAATAATCTGGCCACTCAGTGTATGTACTGACAATCTGCACTGCTCCAGATGTGGTCCCTAACTCTTAGGATATGAGATGTAGTCCATGCCCTTGAGAAGACTATAATCTATACCCAAACTATTCACAATGGTCTTCTTTTCTTCATTATCTTTTAGAGCTTGATTCCTCCACCTCAACTCAATGAACAAAACCTATGCTGCCTTTTAGCTTTACCCTCAGATCTTAACTCAAATTGTCCTTTAAAAGGTTAGTAGCTTCTTTTTGCCAAAAGTAATGGTTGTTGTTTAGATTAGATTCTTCAACATCATGTGAGAACTACCCTGATGAAATGAAAATGAACTGCCTTCCTTTCATTATCATTACCATTACCCGCCACAAGATCCTAATGATAAAGCCCACACGTGAACATGACTCCAGACATTGTCATATTTCCCATGGGGGCAAAACTGCCCCCAGTTGAGAATTACTAACCAATACCAATGACACCCTGTATACATGCTTGAGAAGTGACTGACTTGTCATAAAGCATACTGATTCCAGCCCAGCCTGTGTGGGTGGCTCGGTGAACTGAGCATTGCCCTATGCACCAAAAGATCTCCGGTTTGATTCCTGGACAGGGCACATGCCAGATTGCAGGCCCAGGCTGGGGGCATGCAGGAGGCAGCTGATAGATGTTTCTCTCTCATTGATATTTCTATATATCTCTCTGCCTTTCTCTCTCTCAAAAATCAATAAAAACATCTTTTTTTTTAAATTAAAAAATAAAGCATACAGATTCCAGATATATGTCTATTATCATCAAGATTAGTGAGAGCAGAGGCTGTTATCCAAAATGTATTGTATTTTTCATGCTCGGGCAAATTTACAAAGTCTCCAAATGTGCCAGGTATCTTTCCTTTGCCCATCAATTCCACTCTCCACCCTGCTCTGTGGGATGAAAGGTTGATTTAATACATTACATCAAAAAGCTGCCCTGTCCCCTAATTTACGGATGAGCTTAGGTAATCGGGAACACTGGATAGATCAGGATGAAAGTGAGATCAGGTTATTTATGGCCCCAGCTTTCTTCCTGCCTGGTCACTTAGAGGCTGGGATCATCCTCCTGTGAGCAGAAGACCTTTTTCATCTAACTCCCTCTTTTTAAATGAGGTGTCTGCTCCTCCTCTCACTCCTTTCTCCTGAGAGTGTAACATTCCTGCTATTACTAGCCTCAGAGTTCACACGATTGCCCTGCAATTTTAATATACCGTGCCCACATTTTGGTAAATAATCCCTCTATCAAATCCTCCTACTGATCTCAGTGTCATCTCTTTCCTGCTGGGGCCCTGACTGATACAGAAACTACACTTTAAAATTTATCATACATTTTAAAAACAAGCAGTTTTAAAGTGCTCCACTTGAAGCTCCATCCTCCTGAAAACAGACACACAAGAAGCATCGCATCCTGAAAATCTAGGCTTTTAAGATTTGTGAAGAAGACATGCCATGAACTTTCTTCAAAGAGCAAACCTGTGATATCTCTCTTTTATTGTGGCACAGTAACTAAAAATGCTCAAATTTATATTTTCGTTAGCCTTGCATTATCCCAAAGAGAAAGAAAAAAAAAAAATAGAACACTATATGTCACGTAGTATCAACAATTCTGGTAATCATTTTATAATTATTACATATTGACTTATATCATTAGTTTTCCATATACATATCTTAGGTCTCTAATTACACTATGCACAAACGCTGAGGACCAGGACTATATCTTACATTTGTTTTCCTCACACTTATTCATGCCTTGCAAGACTCGTCTCTCTTAACAGCTGTTTAAGAGAGAATGTACTCAATAAATATTTGTTGGCAATTAAAAATAGAGTCAACAGAAACAAACGTAAGGAAGCAGGAAAGCTGGCCCCAAGAGAGATGTTCACTAACTTTAGTGTTTTCTTATTTGCCTTGCTTCATCAAGAGATTCTGCAGCCAGAAAAAGAAAAAAGCTTCCCTGTAAGGTGAATGTAAAATTTTAGGAAAACAGCTGTATACCCATCAAGATCATTTTCCACAAGTGGCCAACACGAAACAGAATTTACAACAGAGACAGGAAGAAGAGTAGGTGGAGTTAGAATAGAAGGAAATGAGGAGGCGCAACAAGAATTAATTACTGGTAATTACACATGCTACAGCCTCTCTTCTTTCTCTACCCTCTATCTAATCAACAGTGGGAACAGATGTGGTCTGTGGTGTCGGGGAGGGGGAATGCTTAACAGCTGTTTGGAGAACATGCCATTAAAAAGCAGCCTTGTCCACAGAAACCCAAGAATCTTGCTGTTTTGAAAGAAAAGAGGTAATGAATAATGACCACAGTCTTACTTTGAACTTCAGATCATTCAGGACAACGCTAACTCTTTCTCTCTTGATTTCTGATGAACTGAGGCAGTAGCTTTGATATTTTGTGACAAGAGAGCCTCAATCTTTAAATTTTCATGTCTCTCATCCAACTGCTACTTCGGAAACCAGTACAAATATCCAACTACTCTTTATTAGTCAACAAATCTGAACTATGACACTGATGATCAAAAGAAAAACTCTTCAAATTCCCACTATAGAGAGTATCAAGTTAGGGTGAAATGATCCCAAATTAGCTCAACTGTCTTTCTGTAGGCCCTTCCATGGGATAAGAACTCTAAACAGCATGGAAATCAGAACATCCCAGTTTACATCTTAAAACATTTAAAGAATGTAGCATACTGTCTATGTATATAATCTTTTCTAAAAGACAAAAACACAAACTAAAGCCCATGATCAAATGTAATATACAACATGACCACCAAGGCTTTAACCGGAAATAGTTACTTACAAAACGGAAGTCCCAGCACCTTTCTGGTAAGAAGATGTTTTTGCTTCCTCCCAAGTCTGATGACTGCCAACTGGGAGGGAGGTCAGTGGCATTCTCACCCCATTTGGACACCCCCAAAATCCAAAGAATGGCGATAGGTGGCACAGATGGGCGGTTTCAGGGACTCTCAGGTGACTGCTGTCTATGATCTGAAACTCTTGTGCTGGAATAACAGGGGAGCTTTTTGACTTCAAAATCAATTAGGTTCCAAAAAGCTGTAAATAAGCCCATTTGTTCACAAACCCAAAGTGATATTCAATAAATGATAGATCATGCCACTGATTGATAGCAAACACATCGATTGCTTTTGCTCAAACATCAACTATGTTAGAAATGTTGGAATTTCTTGAGTAGCTTTAACAATTGCAAGTTCTTAGGTTATGGTGTATACATGTATAGGCATGTAGAATGTTTGAGAGCGCACATATACACATGCACTTGTGGGATACTACACTAATTTCCCATATATAATATTAAATTGAGCATGCACATTCTCAAATTTACTTCTGTGTAGTTTGGGGGCAACTTCAAAAATTTCATTCCATTTCAGTACATGCAAATTGCATGAACTATGATTCAATCCTGTTGGGGATAATTAGAAGAAGATGGAAATGGGTTGGGAAGAGGAAAGGAAAGTAAAAGCTAATGGCAGAACAGGAATAAAAATTTTAGAATGAAGCCATAGGAAAAATAGAAGAAAGTAAGTGCAAGCACACTTGGGACTCAAAACTGTACACTGATGGCATCTCAAAGTCAGCCGTGAGTGGGAGTGGGGGTTGGGGAGCCTAGGGAGATGGGTACCAACAACTTCTGAGGTTGAAAATTAGAAAGGCAATGAACAGCCAGATAGAAAACCAGCCGTGGTGGAGATGGAACATGCCTCAAAGCATGCTTATGTGCAACAAAGCAAAATGTATATTGAACAAGGGATAGTAAATGAAAATGCATAGTTAGTATTCTTTATTACTAAATAAAACATTATAAATGAAAGGGGCAGTTTGTATTATATTCAAAAGATGTATTTAACTATAAATACTGTTTATTCCTAAGAGCTTCCATAGATCCACGTTCAAGTTCAGACCCCCTGGGACTAGTTTCCATGAAGTCTGAAGTCCTCAGAGTTAAACCCTTCCTCCTCCTCCAGGTGAGAAAGAACTAGACCCTGCCTTTGCAGTTCACCAGGATGAAGCTGTTCTTTTTGGGGTGCCCTGCAAACCCGCCTTTTGATTCCTAGAAATCATTTCAGTTACCTGCAAAAGAGCACATACGTTTCAATTAACCCTTCATCCTGAGTTATGTTCCCTTTTCTGCATCAGCAAAGGCGCATTACTATGCAAAAATAATGCTTTTTTTGTCTAACAGAAAATATATTTGGGACAGAAATGGGAGTTTCTGGCAAAAAAAAAAAGGCTTCATTACTTCAGCTTTAAATGTAAATTAGGCACTCAGCAGCATGCAAGTTAGGACAATTTTCCTTACGCAAGATAAGATGAATTATATTTTATTCCTTAGTTCTTAACAAGAGTCACTTCCTTAGACATACCTAACCCTTAAACAAAGGCTGTTCTTTGTCACAGCTAGGGAAATGTTTTTATTAATGATGTTCTTTAAATATGTGTGAATAAAAACCTCTCTTCTATACTCATGTTCATAACAAACTGCTTCTTAGGCAAAGAATATGTATCTAAAGTGAATATAAAAATAAAGGGGGAATATTTGCTTTCTCTGTGAACATTACACATGTCCCAACTAGTGGAAAGGCCTTTTAATAAAAACACCAGCTGTCTTTTGAGGTTCTAATAATGGCTGACTTTGCAAGAAAGTGATGGTTTTTCAAAGTGAAAAGGTATTAAACACACATCTGATTGCATAGAACCAAACTAACAGAACAACTACCAGTGTTTCATGGGGTTTTGCTCTTGTTTTTTTTAAAGTAATCACTTCTTTCATATTCACAATCTTCTCCATCTATCTGGAACTCAGTGTGTCCAAATGTCTCTTGCTCTGTAAATCCTTGAACAAGACCTATCCAATGGTGTCCTTCACCATGGCATAGTGCTGGTCACCTCCAGCAAATAGGTCTCTCAATTATATTCAGCCACTCGGGAGACCATTCTTACACAGGCAAGGATCAAAGATATTTCTCAGAGTATTCTGTCCTAGTTCATCTGAATATAGGATACTGCAGCTTTAAACCTGAAGTTCCCCGAATCACCCTTGGCAAAATATACAGTCCTGGGACGTTGTTCTGGGTTTTTCCTTTAGTCCTGCACCACTTGAATATGCAAGTAAAAAGAAGAAAGGGCAACTGGGATATGCTGGACATCTTACTGAACATGTAACACTTAATTTAAGATCCTAACGTGTGATATCAAAGTTTTAGTATCAGCTTTACACCTGACAGATTCTCCAATTGACAAATGCCTTTTAAAGCTAAATTCTCAAGCTGATATTTCATATGATGAGTACAACTGACCTATATTTTTGCATCATGGAATCTCAACTATGCGAATCATTTCAAGATTATTGTTAGTTATTTTCCTTATGACAGCTATGCATTTCTAAGTAGTACAGAATCACATTCCAATCTTTCTGTTGTACTTCCACACATAGCCACAAAAGGGAAGAGAAATTGAACATTTTTATTATTACATGTGTTTTTACTGCAATTCCCAATGCTGCTTACCTATAAGATCTGTTACATAGTAAGTGCTAAGACCATTAAAAGTTTATGCAATTTTTTAAAAGCATACTTTAAACACATAGTATATATCATATAGACTGGCTCAGTATTTAGAAACATAAATCTTGCAGATAAAATTATAAACAGTGGCAGAATGATATGATAGCCTTCCCCCAAAAAACGAAGTAGAGGTTAGATTCTCTAGAACAGTATTGTTCAATATTGATAAGGCTAGTGGTTACCATGTCTATTGAGCACTTAAAATGTGGAAATTATGGCTAACTGAATTTTTAATTTTATTTCATTTCAATTAATTAAAACAGATTTAAATACCTACCTGTGGCTAATGGCTACCATACGGTACAGTTCAGATCTAGAACACTGATATCTACAGAAGTGATGTGCATAAAGAAAGCTTGTATTGTGCTCACTTTGCCACACATTTACTAAAACTGGAAAGATAAGGAGAAGATTATCATGGCCCTGTGGCAATGATGACACATAAGCTCTTGAAGTATTCATATGTTTGATGTAAAATAGTCACAGGGACATAAAGTTCAACAGGGAATATAGTCAATGATATTATAATAAGTATGTAAGGTGCCAGATGGATATTTGAATTACCAGGGGTGTAATTGTCTGTTATGCTGTACACCTGAAACTAATATCCTGTCTAATAAAAGGCCAATATGCAAATTAACCATCACTCCATCACAAAGATGGTGACGCCCATTGCCACAAGATGGCAGCACCCAGTTCTCTCAGCCCTGCCAGAGTCCCCCAGGCCCGGGGGGTGGGGGTGGCTGCTGAGAGTGGGCAGCATGAGCAGCCAGGAGGAATTCTTGTTTCATCACTACAGCAATGGGGCAAGCATTCTGCACCGGATGGGCCTCTGGGCTACGGAGAGCTCTAGGCAGCGGGCGTGGAGCGGCCAGGCCCCACAGAGAGCTACTGGTGCATGGATTCGTGTGCAGGGCTACTCGTGGAATAATAATGAACATCGATTATAATTGGAAAAAATTTTTTTAAATAAAAGCATAAACAATCCAAAAAATAAAATAGCCCCCAAAAGCTGGTATTAACTAGAATGTAATATTTTAATAATGAATGGTATGAAGACTGAAAAAAAGGTCGAGTAGCCTTGTATTTTTATTGACTAAAAAAATCAATAAGAGGCTTTTAAAGGACAGTCCTGACCAAAAAAGTCAGACACTGTATGTTGTTTTTTTTTTTCCATCTCAATTGATCAACTTGGTGGTAAGAAGCCTTATTGGTATAATCTAAATTTGCACAAAACAACTACATTTGTCTGTAAAAGAAGGCATTATGATACTTCAAATTTTTCAGGCCAAAAATTTACAACCGGAAAGAGTGGTTGGCTAGAAAGCTGAAATGGTTAGTAACAGACATATACATTATACAGGGTGTCCCCAAAAATGTATACACACTTTAGCACATAGCTCAATTTCGAAAATGCAATGTGTATTTTAATAAATACTGCCTTTTATAATTATTCAAAATATGTATACAAATTTGGAGGGCACCTTATATATTTTACCTATGAAATTCAAATTATTATTCTACCCGCGAAAGGGCTCTGTGAAAATTATAAGCACAGTACACATATCATGATTGCTGCTACCACTATTGTTGTTGTTACAGCAAAAGTCCCCTGGGGGACTCTGGCAGGGCTGAGAGAACTGGGTGCTGCCATCTTGTGGCAATTAGCATCACCATCTTTGTGATGGAGTGATGCTTAATTTGCATATTGCCCTTTTATTAGACAGGCTATTAGTTTCAGGTGTACAGCATAACAGACAATTACACCCCTGGTAATTCAAATATCCAAGGAACTTGCAAACTGGTACTGGCCAAGGCTTTGCTGGTTTCCCACAGGTTTGGGTGGATGTACAGACAGTGATGCCACTTCATTTAGATTAGTGAAAACATGAGAACTGATGTTTACAAATTCGGTGGTCACTGGGTCTTAGCATCATTTGTTTGTTTTTAATAGTAAACTGGGTGGTCCTTTAGCCCTGACTGTGGACAGCTAATATGCAGGCAATATTTTAGGAAATACCGTATTTTTCGGACCATAAGACGCTCCGGACCATAAGACGCACCAGTTTTTAGAGAAGGGAAATGAAGAAAAAAAGATTCTGAAACAAATAGTGTCCTAAAATATTTTATGTGCATTAAAACCCAACATCACAGTCATAAACACATGTAATCAACCCTGTAAAGTAAACAGCAGCATTTAGAACCATTTTAGAGCCGGGCAAGCACACAGAGACCACACAGAGCCGGGCAAGTAAAAAAACTTTTTTTTTAAAGTATATGTGTAGGCTATATTTGGACCATAAGATGCAGGGACTTTTTCCCCCCACTTCTGGGGGGAAAAAAGTGCGTCTTATGGTCCGAAAAATACGATAATAAGAATCTAGTAAGTGAAACTGGCTCACAATTCCAAAATTTGAATCTCCTCCATTATACCTCAAGTAGTGCCATTACTCCTTTTTTTTTTTTTTTTACTACTTTTTAAAAAATATATATTTTATTGATTTTTCTTACAGAGAGGAAAGGAGAGAGAGAGAGAGAGCTAGAAACGTCGATGACAGAGAAACATCGACCAGCTGCCTCTTGCACACCCCCTACCGGGGATGTGCCCGCAACCAAGGTACATGCCCTTGACCGGAATCGAACCTGGGACCTTTCAGTCTGCAGACTGACACTCTACTGTTGAGCCAAACCAGTTTCGGCATAGTGCCATTACTCCTTGAAGGCAGCTACCTTTCATGTTCCCTGGCTCTTTTATATGGAATTATAGTATATTCCTTAATTTAAAGAAATCAAAAATATATGTTTGGATCCCAGGACTTTCTAGGTTTAAATTTAGGTATTTCCTACATTTTCAAATAAAGTTATTTTACGTCTATTAGGACAGATTAGCTTTTCCTATTAAAACAATACTATAAATAGTAATTGATTTTAAGAACAAGAGTTTGGCATCCATACTTTAAACAATAAAGTTTAGGGGGGGAAAAACAGACGTGTAGCTCTCTATAAATTGAGTAAAACTAAATTATTGGCAGTACAAGAGGATAATTAGAAGGGATTCACACACCCCTTCCAGACCACAACTATAAGGGGGGAAAAAGAAGTAGAGGTAGAAGAAGAATAGGAGAAAAGTCACCCTCCTAGGGTAAAACATACCTGCACAATGGATATAACAACACTGTTAAAATTAACCAAGAGACTATGTGATGCCTGGCCTCATAATGTAAAAACCTCTAAAATTCCTGCCAAAACCGGTTTGGCTCAGTGGATAGAGTGTTGGCCTAACTCACTGAAAGGTCCCGGGTTCGATTCCGGTCAAAGGCATGTACCTTGGTTTCAGGCACATTCCCAGTAGAGGGTGTGCAGGAGGCAGCTGGTCGATGTTTCTCTCTCATCGATGTTTCCACCTCTCTATCCCTCTCTGTAAAAAAAAATCAATAAAATATATTTAATAAATAAATGTTTCTAAAGGTGACCTAAGTGTAATCTTAGGAAGCAGGCCTAGAATGTGGCTTGTAATTTAGTAAATTGGATGATGGTTTAGTTAAAAAAAATTGTGTGAACAAAGAAAAATGGTCACCATAGATATAAGCTCAAAGACCCAGACATTGTCAAGCTTTACTGCTCAGCATTATTCAGGGGAAACCCAAATAGTTCGTGTGGCAGGTGTATCCTAATCATGGATTATCTAACCAAGTCCCTTTGTTTTGATTCCATTCTCACCAAGCAACCTTGTGATTGTAATTTGGCTTCCCATGTGGCTTGTCTATAAAGAGAAAATGCACTAATCTCTCAGTTCAACCTCGCTAGTCTAATTAACAGCTGTAGTTCTCACTTCAAATGAACAAACTGACATTAGGGCATGTCCATGTGAGCCTGACCATGCATAGTGAGCCAGGAGTCAGATTTCTGAGCCTTTAAGAAAATAAGCTCCTTGTTCACCGCTGAACCTCCTGTGCCTAGAACAGTGCATGGCTCATGTGCTGCTCAGTAGATATCAGGCTGAGATCCAGAGACCTAAGATGACTTCTCCTAGTATCTTTCTATTCAAATTGCAATATATACTAAGAGGGTATAAATGTTCAATATCAAACGGCCAGAAAATAAAGTCATTGCAAGTAAAATATTTAAATATCATAGCATTAATATGACCTAAAACTGATGCATTTGATATAGTTAAGAAATTAGAAATGCTTTGTTTTTAGACCTAAAATATAAATGTTTTCTTCGATTCTTTTACTCTTGAACAACTTCCATGACAAGCAAATGCACTCAAAATCATTCAGAAGCTTGACATATTTGGTATTCAAGAACGCTACTGAAACCATTTTGAAACGAGCTAAGTCAACACTTCTCCTTTCATCTTTCTCTAACTCCACAATTTATTCTAAATATCCAGTTGAGCTACTTCATATCAAATCCAATAAAGGTAAAATTGACTAGAGAACGCTGCTAAGTTACCCAGTTCCATGGTGTGAATACAGCTATTAAAACATCTCTCAACTGGCTAGAATGTCACAAAACCAAGAGCCCGGACATTCTGCTTCCAGCACTCGACAAACCCTCTCCCAGAAAACAACTACAGCCTCTGGATGACGGGGAAGGGAAGGAAACTACCCGAAGGTACTAAAGAGTAACGTAAGACAGGCCACAAATGAAGGAACGTCAACGGTACCCAGAGAAAGGGAAAGACTGGGTCAAGCGGCCCATTTTTCTAACATTTTGCCTTAGGGCAGTCACCACAGGTCTGTGTAGAGTAGGGGTGTCGAACTCAATCAGAGAAGGGGCCAAAATCTAAAATCCAGCCTAAATCGCGGGCCGAATGGTTTACTGAACAGTCATAAACTGTCATTGTGATGGAAACTCAGCGGAGTGCAGTGATGACAGTGCAGTGCGGGCCACATTGCAAGGCCTGGCGGGACAGATTTGGCCCGCGGGCCTTGTGTTTGACACATGTGGTGTAGAGCATTAGTCTGAAGAGCCGGAAGACAGACACAATAGATGATGAAAAGAAAAGACACAAATTATCAATATCAAAAATGAGCGAGGCCATGGCCAGGTAGCTCAGCTGGCTAGAGCATCATCCTGAAATGCCAAGGTTGGGGGTTCAATCAACCAATGAATGCATAATAATGGGAACAACATATCAATGTATCTCTCTCGCTCTAAAATCAATTTTAAAATGTTTTAAAAAGAATGAGAGAGATGGCACCACTACCAATTCTACAGCTTTTAAAAATACAAAAAGGTAATATTATAAACAACTCCATGCCCATAAACTATACAAAGTCCTTAAAAGACACAACAACCAAAGCTTATTCATGAAGAAACATAACCTGAACAGCACTATATCTTTTAAAGAGACTGAATTTGTAGTTGAAAACTTTTACACAAATAAAAGTCCAGGCCCAGAAAGCTTCAGTGGTGAATTTCAATACTTCAAACATTTAAGGCAGAAAAAATATTAATTCTACACAAACTTTCCCAGAGAACTGAAGAGGAAGATACTTTCCAAGGCATTCTATGAGGTTAGTATTCCTCTGGTCTGTCCAAGACTGGAAAAGATATCACAAGAGACAACAATATCTCTTGTGAACATAAATGTAAAAATTCTAAAAGAGCAAATCCAATTCTTTTTTTAATTTATTGATTTGAGAGAGAGAGGAAGGGGGCACAGAGAGAGAAGCACTGATTTGTTGTTCCACTTATTTATGCATTCACTGGTTGCTTCTTGTATCCTCCCTGACCAGGGATTGAACCCGTAATCTCAGCATATCAAAACGATGCTCTAACCAACTGAGATACCCAGCCAGAACCCTAATTCTTTTTAAAATATATTGAAAGTATAGCATATCATGACCAAGTGGGGTTTTCTCCAGGAACGCAAGGTTAGTTTAACATTTGAAAAGCAATCACTATAAGTAATAGTAACAAATTCAAAATAGAATTAAACAACATGATTATCTCAATAAACAAAAAAACACACCTATGATCATCTCAGTAAAAAAAAAATAAGGCATTTAAAAAAAATCCAATATCCATTCCTTACTCAAAAAAACTCCCAAGAAAGAAATTTCTTCAACGTGAAAGATATCTAAGAAAAACCTATAGTTGATGCTACAAGACTGAATGCTTTCCCCCTAATGTCAAGAACAAGGATTTCCACTCTCAGTAAATTCTCTTCAGCATGACATGGAAATAGGAACTCCAGTTTCATCCTGCCTGTTTGTAAAATATAAGTAAAAAAACAGCAATCAGGGTCCTAGCTGGTGTGTCTCAGATGATTGAAGTGCCATCCTGTACACCAAAAGGTAGTGGGTTCAATTCCCAATCAGGGTATATACCAAGGGTGTGGGTTGGATCCCTGGTTGGGGCATGTGCGGGAGGCAACTGATTGGTATTTCTTGCTCATTTTCAATGTTTCTCTCTCTCTCCCCCCTCACTTCCTTCTCTCTCCCATATATATATATATATATATATATATATATATATATATATATGTAAAAATGAATATGCTAGAAAAGAGATGCATGCACAATGGAGATACATGCAAACGTGGAAAAAAAAGAATAATAGTATCTCTTTCCAGCTGGCTGAGGCCAAGGAAAAAAATCTCTGTATAAGCAAATATTGCTAATAACCACAAGTACTCATTGTGGCAAAGTGGTGACATGCTGTGGAAGGATCTCAATTTGTCAGAATAAATCACATGAAATGGCTGATATTCAACTATTTTGCCCTTAAGAAAAGATGGCAATTACAACCATTAGTAAAGTGGTTAAGAGCACAGAATCTGGAGCCAAACTGCCCAGATTCAAACCCCAGCTCCACTACTTACTGGCTGCATGACTTTGGATAGGCTACATAACCTTGATTTCCTCATCTGTGAAATGGGTATACAGATATGTCTACTTCATCGGTTTGTTCTGAAGGGTTAATGAGTTTACATATATAAAGCCCTAGAACAGTGCCTAGCACACGGAAATGCCAGTGTGAGCTACTGTATCATCAATCAATCCCAGCTCTGGCACTCGTCCTCTCTGAGAAGATTCTTTCACCTGCTTTCTCAACTTGTAAAATGGGGAGGTTTAATCAGACCAATTCTTAAGTTACATTTTTCTACCATTATGAAAGCAAAGGACAAAAGCTTTCTTATCACCACGCTAAACTAACATAACAAGATCATCTGCCTAAGGACTATTTGAGGTCATTCTTCAGTTTCTTTTAGAACTGACAAATTGAACTCAAGGTTAGAAATCAGTATCTTGGGTTGAAATCGTTTAGGTAAAGCAGTCATCTTCAGAGCAATGGCTTCCCATCAGGCTTTTATAGCAAGCTTTTATAGCATCTCCAGTCATACTAAGAAGTTCAACAAATAAATTCAACATTTGCTCAAACCCTGTGCTGAATGTCAAAAACCTCCACATAGCATAATCATTAAGATGATAAATGCAGTCCTAGAATCAATTGCCTGGTATCAAATCTTAGCTCCATCACCAGATGTGTGCCTCTTTGTAGCTCATTCCTTTTCATGCAAAAACAAGAATAATCATCTCATTATGGCCGTGAGAATTAAAATAAACTAATGTATGTAAAGTGCTTAGGATAGTGACCAGCACACAGGAAAGACACAGGAAAGTATCAGCTCTGTTCAAGAGCTAATTAATTAATTAATTTTAGTGCATTTGAATTTAGAAAATAAGCACCGGCCATCCAACATGTTTAAGAAGACTCTTAAAATCAAGTAGCAACATATTATTTAAAATGTAGATGCCAAATATAAATAAATAATAAAACTCAGATGCCGAGTAGCTCTTACCTTGTTTTGTAAAAAGAAACTATTAAGAATATCTGACCACTCTAAGAAAAAAATCCTACTAACAAAATCACATAAAATAAATTTACTTACCAGCCCTGGAACCTCTTTAGTTTTGTGTTCCTTAAATCAGGATTATCTCCCATTTCCAAAACGTATACAAACATGAAAATAATGTTTTCCTTATCACCTGGCATTGCTAATTCTCATTCACATCAGGTATATGGACACCATTTCCAAGACCAGATAAAATTACTGTCAACTGTTTGTACTTTCAACCTTGAACTATTAAGCCGGTCCCACATTTTACTTCCTCTTTGCATCAGTAGCCAATTGACTGCCTGCCCACACTTTCATTTCCTTTGGCCCACAGAAGCAATTAATGGTAACAAAAAGCTTAAGTAAGAGTTCAACATTTTCTCCACATTTAATGATTCCATGGGGATTAGTTAAAAGGAGTAGTCTTCTCCCCAAGATTCCAAAAGGCAAATACCCACTTCTTACTCTACTGCAAAAGATGGTAATTGCCATACTGCGCCTGTATCAACAGGTGGCTTTTACACAATGCTGCACAAAACTTCAAATATATGTTTTTATAACTGAAAGTAAAACTCATGCAGTAAAACTGTAAATGAGCATTTTAGGAGAACTCAGAGGCTATTTTACCTTCAAGAAAATCTAAGGCTGTGTTTGCCCGGGATAAACTCTTATTAATAGTGCATAACCTTGCCCTAACCAGCTTGGCTCAGTGGATAGAGCATTGGCCTGCAGACTGAAGGATCTCAGGTTCGATTCAAGTCAAGGGCACATGCCTGGTTTGGGGGCTCGATCCCCAGTAGGGGGCATGCAGGAGGCAGCCAGTCAATGATTCTCTCTCATCAATGATGTTTCTATCTCTCTCTCCCTCTCCCTTTCTCTCTGAAATGAATAAAAAATACATGAAACATATATATGTATTTAAAAACAAACGAACAATAGTGTATAACCTCAAAGACTCTACCTGCAGTTTCTAGGGTCAATTTGTTGGTAATCAATTTTGAAAATATTTTAAGCCTATGTCCATAACCAAAATAGAATACTCATAAAACACTTATTTATATTTAAATCAACATAAATACTACATAATTTTAAGAGATATAAACATTTTAATCTTCAAATCCACAGATATTTTGCATACTTCTGTCTACTATACTCAGTTGCACATGCATATCTACTAGAAGTTGGGTGGTTAGGCCCTGGCCAGGTAGCTCAGTGGGTTAGAGTATCATCCCAAGAAGCAACCAATGAATAAGTAGAACAACAAATCGATGTTTCTCAATTTCTATCATCAACAAAAATTTAAAAAGAAATTGTGTGTTCAATTTTAACCCAACAAAAAATGAACTACCCAAGACACAAATAAAATCATATATATACATATATATATATATATATATATATATATATATATATATATATATATATATATATAAAAGCCTAAGCGACCAGAATGACTGGTCACTATGACACACACTGACCACCAGGGGGCAGAGGCTCAATGCAGGACCTGCCCCCTGATGATCAGTGTGCTCCCAGAGCCAATCTCCCCAGCCCGCCAACCTCCTTTGGTCTCTCCCTGAGGCCTCTGGGTTGGGACAGGGAACTGGGGGTGGGTAGCAGTGGATGCGGCCCCTTTCCCAGGGGGGCTGAGGGCCAGCTTCCTCCTTGGGGCCGGTGGCCAACCTCCCATGCTCCATCCCTCACCGCCCCCACCAGCAGGCCCAAATTGGCCCGCTGCCCGCACACCATGATAGCGGCGGGTGGCAGTGAACTAGCCCTGGCTGACATGGCTTAGTGGTTAGTGTTGCCAGAGCACCGAAGGGTCATGGGTTCGATTCCTGGTCAAGGGCAAGGCACATGTAGGAGGCAACTTATCTCTCTCACATTGATGTTTCTTTCTCTCTTTCTTTTCCTCTTACCCCCTCCTTTCCATTCTCTGTAAAAATCAATGGAAAAAATATCCTCCGGTGAGGATGAACTAAAAAAATAAACGAATTAATTAATTAAAGTTAAAGATTTTAAAAGTTTACTCTTTAAAAAATATATTTACCTAATGTTTTCCCCATCACCTTAACAAGAACCTATGACATAAATAGAATGATGGGTATTAAAAGTTGTTTCCAAAACAATACAATCTCAGCATTCAAGTAATTTTAGCCTCACATATCAAAGTTAATTGTTGAGAATGCTTTTGGTGTAACCAAAACTTACTAAGACATTTTCCCTATTAGCAGAATATTTCCTAAATATACACACAGTGAGGAGGCTTAGAAAGTTATTTTGGTCAAACCTTTTTTTGTATTTCATGTTCCAGTGTAGAGGCCCAACTTAGCTAAAGCCAAACGTAAAATCAAAAGACAAAGCATACTGTACATAAGACTGTCTATTAGTAGTTCAGGTTTTAAAATATCTTTTGAGAAAGCTTGGATTTCAGTAAAACATAGATGAAAAAAGACACCGTGAGCACAGAATCCTAGGAATACTGTCCATCAATGACAAAGAATTCCCATGAATTATCATTTTCCAAGGATTAAACAAAAGATGCTTGTGTTTGAAGAAAAAGTAATTTTGATTAAGAAAGGAATGAATGAGAAAATGGGGGGGAGGGGGAAGAGAAAGAAAAAAAAAAAGAAAGGAATGAATGAGAAAACTAGTTTCAGCTTGTCTTGAGCTTCCATCACTTTCATTCAAATTTTTCAAATCATATTATTCCTGGTTAAGTTCTGTTGTCATTTGTTTATATTTAAATAGTTTCCAGGTGCCCAATTTCCCTATTTCACATTACTGGCTGCCACAATTTTCAACTGCAAATTTATTAAATGTCATAAGCACTTGAAAAAAGAAGAAATAATCATGGAAAAACAGTGTGAGGATAAACCAAAGCAGTTTCTCCATCAGAAAATGAGACCTGACACTGTGACAATCACTCTAGGGAAGTTGTTTTGACAGTCATCAACAACACACAGAAATCTGTCCCCAACCTGTATTACAGAAAATATTTAAGTATAGTTTTGTAAGCTCCAGACTATCCACAGATTTACAGCAAGGTTCAAAAAGGCACAAACCACTGTCTTTACACATGCTTTGCTATCATCTACAGCTTCTCCTGAATAGTTTTGAAGCTCTTACCCAATTTAAGAAAAGGAAAAAAAAAAAAAAAGCTATACAAATCAGGTCCACCCAATGAGGCTGGGGGAAAGATAGAGGAAGGAAAAGAGCCTTTAAAGAGACTTTGCATGCAATAATTGTTTTCCTACTTTACCCCCTTCCTTCACTGTGCATTACTTTGTCAGCATGAGTCTTCCAGATGACTTTTAAGTGGCAATAAGAGAGTAAGCATTCTGTTAACTGGGTAAAAGGTGGACAAAATAAATCCAGTCAGCTCATGCTTTCTGAGAAGACTGGAACAGCTGAGGGTTACTTAATACAAATAATGAAACCTGCTTGGACTATGACCTCAGAAATTGCACAGTTTTAGGGGCAGAGTCATTTTCTTATGATTCAGTATTTTCTAAATGCTGCGGTAGTGTTCTGCAGCAGACGGCACAATAGTAACATTCATTCGAGCTTTGACTTGGAAAGGAAGACCCCCTGGGTTTTACATCAATCCTGATTCTGGTTCAGTGGCATCCTATGGACTTCCTTTTTTTTTTTTTTTTCCCCATTCATAAAATGAGGTGGTTAGACTAAGGTTCCTTTTAATCTAAATGAGATGAGTCTAGAAATCTAATGTTTAGTATTACTTTAAAAAAAAAAAAAATCCAGCTATCCAATCTCTATTGTTCTCATTATTATTTCGCAGAGTTCTCCATTGTGCACATAACAACGCAAGGACAAGAGTAAATAGATCTATTCCTCTCTGTGGTTCGTGCATCTCAAGGGCCTTTGGGCTCTATGTACAATCCTCCTACTGAAGGCTCCAAAGCTGTTGGTTTTAGAAATTCTAAAGATTAAAAGGAGAAGCAAAGCCTTCTTAAGGCACTGGGCTTAACACTCTAGCTCAAAATGCATGCAACAAGAACGTAGGCCTTGAAAGCATCGGAACGATCTCCATAAAGTTCACTCCCTGTGTGTACCTCTCTTTCCAGTCACTCTGATAACGCATTTGCATGCTCTACATTCTGGCTGGCAAGCCAACACTACTCAAAAGGGGCAAAATGAATATGGCTACAAAAGACTATCCACGGCCCAATTCCACAGATGCTGTCTCAAGAACACATTAACCCACCCGGCACACAGAGCAGCCACACACTGCACAGCAAGGACCTCGTACCTCTGTGATGAAAGGAGCAAACACACATTGGTATCAACAGCAAAAGATAGTGATGTCCCGAGTCCTTCACTTTAGCTGTCGATGACCAGATAGCAAAACTAAGCACAAACCAGAACATTAAAACACATGGACTGGAGAATTTTATCGGAACCTTGACCCCCAATTTTCACCGAGGCAGTCCCTAAAAATGGGTTTTATAAACAGAAGGAAAAAAAATGCCACTTTGTGTAAAATTTGAGCACTAGAAGTTTGCACAGAACACATAATACATTAAATAACAGACATGGTGTGATTACATCTATTTAAAATCTCACTAGTTATCTAACAAATGAACAGTTAAACCTCTTGCTTTCAAGATAATACCAAGTTGGATGAAAGAATTTCAAAGCACTTTATATACTACATGTCATTAACTCACATAAATCTTTGACAAGTGTGGCAAAAAGCCAATGCTCCAAATATTATAAGTGGGGAGAGCAGCACAAAACAATGACAAGACGTGTCAGAAATCATTCTGCAAAGAACCCTACAAAAGAAAGCAACTGCTTGGGCTCCCAAGTCAGCTTTCTGCCTTTATTTGCAAGCTACCTTTAAATAGCTTAAGGTAGGGGTGTCGAACTCAATCAGAGAAGGGGCCAAAATCTAAAATCCAGCCTAAATCGCGGGCCGAATGGTTTACTGAACAGTCATAAACTGTCAT
The DNA here is from genome assembly GCF_014108245.1 of Pipistrellus kuhlii. Lineage (NCBI taxonomy): Eukaryota > Metazoa > Chordata > Mammalia > Chiroptera > Vespertilionidae > Pipistrellus > Pipistrellus kuhlii. Next base: position 10,235,932 of record NW_023425471.1, on the reverse strand, counting down.
TGTGATGGAAACGCAGCGGAATGCAGTGATGACAGCGCGGTGCGGGCCACATTGCAAGGCCTGGTGGGACGGATTTGGCCCGCGGGCCTTGTGTTTGACACATGTGGCTTAAGGACAAGGTATCAGGGTCCAGAAAAATCATCTCAGCCTAAGGTAGGCAAGCCCAAAGGGAACATACAACGGTGTGGGCTCAGCGACCCTCTCCAGGGGGTTAGAACATTGACCCTCCACTTCTGGAGACACCATGCAAGTAAAGAAACCCACAGCTCCTGAATGATGAAGTCTGCCCTCTCCCCGACTTATAAAGCTACGAGGACAGCACATGGACAAAAACTTCTGCTTGTTTTTTAAACGATTCTGAGATGTGCTTTGTAAGCAACGATTTTCTTGTGCGTTTATGAAAAATGTGCCCTCATTTCAAATATCCATTCATCCCCTAGGAACTGCTGCTGAAGAGGGGCAGCCAGGGACGCCAAGCTGGGCTGTGAGACCACATCAGGCTGAGGAATGAGCTGCTGCCAGGCTGCCATGCAACAGGTGAGAGAAACCGAAGCAGGGAAGGGCGGGCGCGGGCACGGATTAGCAGCCTCGGTCCTTCCAAAGTTGCACTCAGGGGGCCTTACTACATGTTTTGTGGTAATCCTGTGCAGTCCACTCGGAATCACAGGGACAGCCTAGAGCTGGAAGGGACTATAGAGGTCATCTAGTCTATCTTCTGTTCCAAGAAGGCTTCTCTTTCCTTTTATATGATGGTCTGGAAGCTTTTGTTTGAATTCTTCCACTACCTGAGAAGGCCATTCCCGCTGCTTAGTAGAGCTAATTGGTAGGAAGTCCCTTATTGCTAATTTCTGCCAATTAACCACATCTATCCTTCCTGGAACTACACGGTATAAATCTCAACCTTTCTTTACATGGCAGTGCAATATAATATCAATTCAAGACTTACCAATTATATTTCGTTTGCAGTATGGGCCCATTCTACCTCCTACAAAGCCTTTGTGGTGTTGACTAGGTCATTCTTTGATTTAAGAAGTATATGTTATCTACCATTTGAGAGAAAGATAAACGACAATAAGAGCAGCTAAGCTTTATTGGTCATTTACTAGGGGCCAAGAACTAGTCTCGGTGTTTTACATTTAATAACTCATTTAATTTTCCAAATATGAGGTAAATATCCTGTTGATTTATTTGAGAGATATGAAAACTGAGGCACAGAGAGGTCAGATCGTTTTCCAAGGCCACACAGCTGATTCCAGGAGGAATGCTCCAGGACTGGCGCTCCTATGCTTAAAGAGCCCACTGTATGGTAGGGGGTAACTAATATCCGTCCCTCTCAGCTTTGTGACAGAGGAGCAAATCTGCTGAGGGCATGTTCCATTTTCATGAAAATCTCTATAAATGATGTTGGTCAGGATAGGGCCACTGAGTCTCACCACATGATAGTACAGTTATCCCTACCAGTTGACAATAACCCACAATTAAGACATATCTAGCGCCGAAACTGGTTTGGCTCAGTGGATAGAGCCTGTGGACTGAAAGGTCCCAGGTTCGATTCCAGTCAGGAGCATGTACCTTGGTCGCTGGCACATCCCCAGTGGGGGGTGTGCAAGAGGCAGCTGATCAATGATTCTCTCTCATCTATGTTTCTAACTGTCTAACCCTCTCTCTTCCTCTCTGTAAAAAATCAATAAAATATATTTTAAAAAAAAGATATATCTAGGGTACAGTTGTTTGGCAAACTCGATTCCCTCAATTCTATCTTCTTTCAGTTCACATTGGTTTGGACAATAACAACATTACAAGAAACTCTAAGAGGCCCTTTAATAAAAATCAGCTTATATGATCTTGTTTAATAAAACAAATTAAAAAAAAAAAAACTAGTCAACTGGTCTATCCTGTTTCTTCTACTAGTCTTAGAAGTACCGTAATAGTTGTGGCAATATTGTATTAAACATTCTCTTATACACTGCTGGCAGGAGCATAATACTACGTCGTTAGTGATAGCAATCTGAAAATATGTTTTAAGAATTCATATCCTTTTACCTAGGAATTCTACTCTTGATAATTTATCCTAAGAAAATAATCAGAGATGTGAAGCCAGATTCATGCAGATGTTTATTACAGCACTATTTATCATGATAAAACACTGGATGCCCTGGTTGGTGTTACTCAGTGGTTAGAGTGTCAGTCTGTGCACCAAAGGGTCACAGGTTCAATTCCTAGTCAAGGGCATATACCTGGGTTGCAGGTTCGATCCCTGGTGCCTGGTCAGGCACATGTGGGAGGCAACCAATCAATGTTTCTCTCTCTTCTCTCTCTCTCTCTCTCTCTCTCTCTCTCTCTCTCTCTCTCTCTCTCTCTCTCTCTCCCCTCTCTCTCCCTCCTCCCCTTCTCTTCTTCCTTCCCTCCCTTCCACTCTCTCTAAAAATTATTGGGGAAAATATCCTTGGGTGAAGATTAACCAAAAATATATTAACACTGGAAATAACATGAATGTACTGAAATAGGGGTGTGAATAAATAAATTATGCAAGCATCTACCTGCTGAAATCGTAATTGTAAAAATTCAATTACTATAAATAATCTGATTACAGGGAAATGTGTATGATACATTCAATAAAAATAGTCAGATACTCGTCCAGCTGGTATGGCTCAGTGGTTGAGCAGCAACCCAGGAACCAAGGTCACTGGTTTGATTCCCAGGCAGGGCACATGCCCGGGTTGCAGGCTCGATTCCCAATGGGGGTGGGGAGCATGAAGGAGGCAGCCAATTGATGCTGTTTCTCTCTCATTGATATTTCTCTTATCCCTCTCCATTCCTTTCTCTCTCTAAAAAAAAAATCAATAAAAACGTATTTAAATAGCCAGATACTCTATAAAAAATAAAGTATAATCTAAAGTATTTTCTTTTAAAATATTATTCTTGTGATCATCACACAGAAGAAGATGGAAAGAAATTTATAAAAAATGAACTGTTAGATTATGAGTACATTTTATTTCTATTTTTCTATATTTTCTAAGTATGTAACAATGAACATGCATTAATTTCATCAACAAAAGACACAATAAAAAGTATTAGAACGAAGCATGTGAAGTTGATATTCAATTGCTTTTGGCTTTCAAAACTAGCACTTTCATGTGGCTCAACCTGATATTAAGCCTGAAAGAAAAAACAAAATTAACAACATTGCCTGTTCTTGGTGAACCAATACTGATCCTTGATGGTTGTCATAAAACGCTAAATAAATAAATAAATAAAAAATAAAATAAAATAAAATAAACTAACGCTAAGCAATTTTTTCTAGAATTGTACTGTATGGCTCACTAGTCTATAATTTTCTAGAGTTCACCATTTAAAACACAGAATCAACACACAGTCTTCGGTCTTCAAGACTGCAAACCTCAAGAAAAATCCTGACATAGATACATGCAATTGCATCCCAAATTACAAAAGTTATGACTCAATGACCCTGTTATCTGTGCCCTGAAAAAAAAAACACTAGTAAGTCTGTCACCGTTGATTGTCTGAGGTGCTAAAGAATCCAACCATAAGGCCAAAGAGCAATGTCCCAGTACAGCTCATATTGCATTTACTAGAGAATTGGGAGCATGCAAAACACTCTGATCTCTGATTCTCACCACCCTCCTACAGTCTCATCTCATTGTGAGCAAAAGGACCTGAAGAGCAATCTGTTCCAGGAAGAGATGGTGGCCTCTAAGCACGGCCGACTCCAAAACACCTATTTTCCAGGATTCCTTGGAGATGACCAATAGTGAATTCATAACTGCCTTATTCTTCATCAGGCGTATATCAAGGGTGAGGCACAGTGTTAGGAATTAGAAATATCTTCAGCATTCTGGGCTGAGATGTAATGCATCTGGCTGGGAGGTGGAATTTAAAAAAAATGCTTAACTTTTGGATCATTTTTCCTTCTTATCTTGGGCTTTTCATTATACTTATTGATTTATCTATATTTTTTGTTCACTGGCGTTGAGGGCGAGGAGGCATTGTTTTATCTAACAAAAACGAATCCCTTTCTAACTCCTTCCCAAAAAGTCATTATGAGCTAATCGCAGAAAGATGTCGAGTCCTACTGCCCCATGGCAAAATAATGAGTGCCATCATTCTCTTACCCCCAAGTGATGTTCTTTTCCTCTTTCTTTAAATATATCTTATTCATATGACCTGGAATTAGAAACCCCAACGCCCTCCCTGGTCTGACAGGGGGTGAGGAAAGGTGCCACTGAAGAGAGTGTCAAGTTAAGAAAAGAAAGTTTCATCGCTGTAGAAATGGAAGATTCTTCATTCACCATCAACAAAAAACTTTGTCATCCTCGTGAATTTAAAACTCTAGCTAGACAAGGAAAGGTACAAGCTTAGTACAACATCATATGGTTCCTCTTGGACTTCACCTCTGCAAAAAGAGCATGCTGAGTGAAATAAGCCAGTCAATGAAAGAGAAACACCACATGACCTCACTCATTCATGGATGATAAAGAACATTATAAACTGATGAACCAAAGGATAGATACAGAGACAGTAAAGCAACAGACTGTCAAATTACAGCGGGGAGGGGAGGGAGATCTGGGGGAGATAATAGATCAACCGAAGGACTTGTATACATGCATATAAGTACAACCAATGGACTCAAAACTCAGGGGAGGGAGGGTATGTATGAGGGGGAGCAATGGTAAGATGTACACAGATAATAATTTAATAAAAAATAATAAATAATAAAAATTAAAATTAAAAAAAGAGCATACCATGCCTCTCTTGGAAAATCCTGGCAATGACCAAAAAAGCAATGCAATCAAGAGTAGGAATTATTCTATGAACACTGACATCATTCTCTAACCCCCAGGTGATGTTCTTTTCCTCCTTCTTTAAATATATCTTATTCATATGGCACAGAGTTCATTTACAGTTCAATGTCTTTCCTTTCCCTCCATCCCATTTTCAATGCACAACTAAGACAGTGACCATGATTTTACTCTTCCCGGGACCCCCAGAATTCATAATGTGCCTGGCACATAGTAGGCCAGATAACCGAACTGAATTTGGCCCATCTACAACTTAAGAAAGAGCCCACTAAAAGCTGTTACAGCCTTTCTAGCATTTGGACCACCCAGTATTTTACTTATCAGGCATAAGAAAATAAATACTGTTGGTATCTGTGTTTCCTGTATTTCAGAGGAGAGGCACAGATATAAAGAAGTCATATTCATTTTAGTCATTTACAAGAGACCTTGGTGACTTACTTAAGCCCTTTTTCTTCATTTGTAAACAGAGTTAATAAAGAAGTCATATTAATCAATAAAAAAATAAATAAATAATCAATAAAATAGATTTTTTTTAAAAAGAAAGAAAAAGAAACAGCAGAGAAGCTAAAGGTAATTCTTGCACAGAATGAAGAAAGAGTGGTAGGATTAAAAAAAAAAAAAAAGCCTCCAAATCCTGCCAAATCTACAACATGAAATTATTGCAAAAACTGGAAACCCTCATTTTGTACATGGAGAAAAATTAGAGTGACTAACAATAGGTAATATGCAGTGTTAGAAATAGCCTAACTTAGAGGCTTCAGCAAATAAAAGGGACGCACAAGCCCAGACGGTGTGGTTCAGTGTTTGAGCGTCAACCTATGAACCAGGAGGCCATGGGTTGATTCCTAGTCAGGGCACATGCCTGGGCTGCAGGTTCGATCCCTAGTGGAGAGCGTCAGGAGGCAGCCGGTTGATGATTCTCTCATCGCTGATGTTCCCATCTCTCTTTCCCGCTCCCTTCCTCTCTGAAATCAATAAAAACATATATTTTTTAAAAAGGGACATACAAGAAGCCAAAGATAGGTTGCAGGGATAGAGGATATGTGCGAATTCTCCCTTTTCCTTGCAATAAACAAATTACACAGGTTCACTTCATTACACTGCATGTAAAAAAATAAAGCACTGTTTCCGGGCAACAAACACTTTAGGAGCTTAATATTCACTGTGCAGAATCCTAAAAAGTCAGTGAATGTCTTGGAATTTCACCGCACACACTTGCGTCACCACACTCTTTTGTGTCAGCTTGTTTCATTATCTTCAAGGCTTAGCATAATTGGAGCCTCAGTCTAAAAATAGGCTATTTTTTTTTCCCTTTGCAATCCGATTGGTAAATAAAAGTTAGGGGAGTTTTTATCCCCTTCATTTGTTTTAAACAACCACTACCTCTGCTCATCGAGCAAAGATTACTGAATATGTTTTCTGGACCTATTTGTTAATTGTGCTTATGGCAAACACTACGACCTTCACCATTATAACGGGCGGTGAGATGAGAGTGCCCTAGACAAGCTACACAAAGACATGCTCCAGAATCACCCTGGTTTTCGCTGTGATGAACGGCATCACCATCCCTTATTCCACACACACACAGGACAGGCGGAAGTATTCTTTCCCACCTGAGTCTCTCCATCCTTGCTGCATCACCCAATTCTCTTCCTTAAGCATTCCATTCCTAGTGTCACATTAATTATGACCATTCAAATTCCCTTATGGCTGGTGTCAAAGGACTGAGGAAGTCAGAGACTAAATGGAAATCTATAAACTGACAGCAAATACTACCCAGTCCTGAATGATACATGCTAACTGGCACACATCCTTTCAAACAAAAATGGCTCCAAGCACTGTGAAGATATAAAACTATTTTCTCGCATTTCATGATGCCTGGTGCATAGACAAACTCTCAAAAAACACAGGCAAGGTATACTGGAGGCAGTTAAGAATGCTCAGGCTCCCTAGATTTGACTTATGTCTGTGATTCACTGGCCCTTGGGCAATCTGTACTTCAGTTCATTCGCCTATAAAGTGGAAATCCTATATAATAAAGAGGTGAGATGCAAATTAACCCTCACGCCATCACAAGATGGCCGGGCCCACATCAGAGGAAGGGTTCCCATAACGAGCAATCAGCAGGGACCTGAGGCTGAGTGGCACTGGGTCGGGTTAGGGGACCTGAGGCTGTCCCCCCCCCCCAGCATGTGCTGAGGGACCTGAGGCTGCACCCCCACCCAGCAGGGCTTGGCGGGGTTGGGGCCGGCTGGGTCTGGGTCTCTCGTGATTTTGAGGCACGTGCAGGTGGGCGGGGACGTGACTCTGGGTCCTGTGGCATGCCCCAGACTCTGACAGGAGGAAGATTTTCATATACATTTTACTAATTTTATTTCATCTCTGACACTTTTATTATATAGAGAAAGGGCAAATAGCAATATTAAAATATTTCTTCTAATTAATTCCCTTTTAATGTGCACAAATTTCATGTACCGGGCCACTAATCATAGTGTAAAACCCCATGATAACTTGCCTCACAATCAGGGAAATTCAGATCTAACTCCATTGAGGACTGGCTCCCAGCCTCTACCAAGCCCCATTTATAGGAACAGGCTCCAGCTTTTATCCAGGGGGTGGGTGAGGAGCAGGAAGGATGTTAGGAAATAACTAGGTTCGTGACCATTTAGATTTTCTCAGTTCAGTACATTTCTATACGTCTAATAAATGGAAACCTTTTCTTCTCCATGCCCCCCCACACACACAGTCACTAGAAAAGAAATTGAAAAACTCTATTTTTCATAAGCCTTGTAGTAACATGACTCCTACATTTTATGCAATTAGAAAAACATTTTTAAAATTCAGTTTTGTTTTGTTTTTGTTGAAGTGGGTTTGTTTGATATATTTTATTGATTTTTTACAGAGAGGAAGAGAGAGGGACAGAGAGTTAGAAACATCGATGAGAGAGAAGAATCGACCAAGCTGCCTCTTGCACACCTCCTACCTGGGATGTGCCCGCAACCAAGGTACACACCCTTGACCGGAATCAAACCTGGGACCTTTCAGTCTGCAGGCCGATGCTCTCTCCACTGAGCCAAACCAGTTTCGGCTGAAGTGGGGTTTTACTGTTAGCATAAAGTGTTTAGAACAGTGTCTGGAAAACATTACCTGCTTAATATACCTTAGCCATCTTTATTATCCCTACTTGAACTGTGCGTCGATTTACTACTGACACATACAGGAAAACATGAGGCCAGATCCTAATTCTCTTTGGAAGTTCATAATAACTGTTACCCAACCTAAGCTGAGAGCTAGTCACATGTGCCACAATAAATTGAGTGGGGGAGGACAAAACCAATATACGAAAAACCGAAAAAGAGTTCATTAGGAGGCATTAGCATAGGACTTAAGTAATAGCTGTATTTTCCCTTTCTAATAAATATCTCCAAATATCGTTCACAGTGATTCAATTTATCAGCAAATGGTTTGCACAGGCTCCTACAGGACAAAATGAGAAACAAGGACAAAACTATAGTTAAAGTAGCAACCTTTTTTTGTTTGTGTTTTGTTTTTTGGGTTTGTTTTTTTTTGTTATTAACCTTCACCCAATGATATTTTTCCATTGATTTTTTTAGAGTGAAAGGGGGTGGAAGAGAGAGAGGGAGGGAAGGAGGAATGGAGGGAGAGAGGGAAGGAGGGAGGGAGAGGGAGAGAGGGAAGGGGGGAGATCAAAGTGAGAGAGAGAAACTACAAAACATTCATATGATGGAATAATATAGAGCAGTTGAAATGGAATGATCAGATCTATACATATCAACCTGGCTATAGTGAAAAAATATAATGTTGGTAGAAAAAAGCAAGTGGTAAACTCAAATATGAAGTACCATTTACATAAATTAAGTGGGTATATTCAGTTAAGAAGAGCCTACAAAAAGGAAAGACATATATCAACTTCACAGCAGGAGCTGCCGCTGCAGAGGGGAGGAGATTGGGGAAGGGACAGAGAGGACATTACTGTAAGGCTTTCTTTGATTTAAAGAAAATATGGCCAAAACCGGTTTGGCTCAGTGGTAGAGCGTCGGTCTGCAGACTGAAGGGTCCCAGGTTCGATTCCGGTCAAGGGCATGTACATTGGTTGCAGGCACATCCCCAGTAGGAGGTGTGCAGGAGGCAGCTGGTCGATGTTTCTCTCTCACCGATGTTTCTAGCTCTCTATCCCTCTCCCTTCCTCTCTGTAAAAAATCAATAAAATATATATATATTTTTTAATTCTGAAACAGTTATGGCAAAATCTTAACATGCGATCATTCTGGAAAGTAGCTACATGGATATGTTAGTTTATTCTATAAAAATAATGGAAATAAATTTTAATTTGTAAATGAGAGGCTGAGGTGGAGTAGAGTCAGAAAAGGCCTCGCCAAAGTGTCATAGAAGCTGAGACTTGAAGAGAGAGAAAAATGCAGCCCTGCACCACCAAACCGGGGGAGGAGCGTTCCAGGCAGCGGGGCCCAGATGCACAAGGGCCTTATGGAAGGACAGAAAGAAACCAATATGCTGTGTTTGTGGAACCAAAAGAAAGCAGTGGCCCATGAGGCTGGACCAAAGCAGGGCTGGGAAGGGCAGCGGTTCGGTTAGTATGCAGGACCTTGGAGGCCCAAGTGAGATGGGAAATCACAGAAAATGACATGATGCAATCACATGTTAAAAATATAGGCTGCCCAGCAGGCGTGGTTCAGTGGTTGAACGTCAACCTATGAACCAGGAAGGTCACAGTTCGATTCCCGGTTAGGGCACATGCATGGAATGCAGGTTCGATCCCATGTGGGGCTGCAAGAGGCAAGCCCTACACTCTCATCATTGATGTTTCTAACTCTTTCTCCCTCTCCCTTCCTCTCTGAAATCATTAAAAATATATATTTTTAAAATATAGACTACCTGCTTTGTAGAGAATGGATTAGAACAGTGGTTGGCAAACTCATTAGTCAACAGAGCGGCAAACCGCGGCTCGCGAGCCACAGTTTGCCGACCACTGGATTAGAAGATGAAGAGTAGAAAGGAGACACCAAAGGAAGGCTGCTGTGGTAATCCTGGCCAGACACAATGGTGGCCTGTACTAAGTAGGAGGTAGCAGTGGCAATGGAGAAAAATGGATGAATCTATTCTGAAGGTAAGATTCGAAAGACTTACTAATAACTAAATCTTAGGACTGGGGTAAGAAATGATAAGACATGCCGAAACCGGTTTGGCTCAGTGGTAGAGCGTCGGTCTGCGGACTGAAGGGTTCCGGGTTCGATTCTGGTCAAGGGCATGTACGTTGGCTGCGGGCGTGTCCCCAGTGGGGGATGTGCAGGAGGCGGCTGGTCGATGTTTCTCTCTCATCGACATTTCTGGCTCTCTGTCTCTCTCCCTTCCTCTCTGTAAAAAATCAATAAAATATATTTTAAAAAAATGAAAAGAAATGATAAGACAACTATTTCTTTAATATTATAAAAATACTTGGTGTTTGCCATTGTGTGCACTACTAGATGCTGCTGAAGGACAAGTAAAAAACTCTAGGGCTCCAAATCCATTTAATAAAAACGAATGAATAAACTGAGCAAACTCAAGAATGAATTAATGTAAATATAAGCTGAGGTCAATATACTAAAGAGGTTAAATCAGTCAGGGAAAGTGAACTTCATGGAAGGAAGATTAAGAGAAAATTAGTGTAGATGAACAAAGGCAGGAAACGAAGAAGAAACGGCAAAATGAAAACATAAAATAGAAAATTATTTGGCAAAGAGCATACAAATTTGCTTCATTAGACTATTAAGCATTCAAGAGAAGAATGTAGATGGGTTGAGAGACAGACATGACAGTATGAAGTGTTTTCTTGTTGTTGTTTTTTTAGGCAACATTTACTGAGTGCTATTGTAATTATAACTATATTAACACACATCTCATTTAATGTTCCCAACAACTTGTTGGATAGCTACCATTATTAAAAACGAGGAAGCTGAGGCTGAGAGGGGTTAAGTAACCAGTCAGCAGGCTGCCAGCTCAGGGAGAAGCAGAGCCAGGCGGCGCCTCCCTGGCACTTGCCCGGGAAGCCAGTGGGCTGGAGGTGGTGGGGAGACCGGCGAGAGCAGGAGTGCAAGGGCGCCAGGCCTAGCCTGGATCCAGGCCTGCCACGCAGTTGAGGTGTTTTACAAGCTATTCTCCATGTCTCAAACCCCTCACCTGTAAACTGGGGAGAATTAGTGTCTCCTTACTGCACTGCTGCCTTGCCACCAACACTGCACTTGAAGAGCAACCAGCTAAAGTCAACCATCACCTTCATGTCCCAAAATTCAAGGGAGCCGAAACCGGTTTGGCTCAGTGGATAGAGCGTCGCCTGTGTACTGAAAGGTCCCAGTTTCGATTCCTGGGTCAAGGGCATGTACCTTGGTTGCGGGCACATCCCCAATGGGTGTGCAAGAGGCAGCTGGTCGATGACTCTCTCATCGATGTTTCTAACTCTCTATCCCTCTCTCTTCCTCTCTGTAAAAGTATCAATAAAATATATATTTTTTTAATTCAAGGGAAAATTTTCAAACTTTTATCAGTGTCTCTTTCTGATAATCACCCCCCCCCCCCCCCCCCCCCCCCCCCACCACCACTACCGAAACGCCCTTCCACCACACTACGTGTTCCTACTTTTCTCCAGACAACTTTTTACATCCAGCCTGCACTACCTAGCCTTCGTGCTGGAGATCCTTCAGACTGGGCCCTACAGACCCTCTCTTTCTACTCTCCTCTCTCCCAATGTAGTCTCAGCCAAGTGGATGGCTTAATTTATCTCAGTACACCACCAACTCCCAAATTTATATCCTGCCCCCTCAAAATTAACATGGCCAAGGTCAAACATTTTCCCTTCCCCGAGCCCCAAACTCGGTCATCTTCCGATGCTCTTCACCTCAAAGGCACCCCATCCACCTACCTGCTCGGTCAGATAGGAGTTGTTCTTGATACTTTTGCTATTCTAAGCCCTAGCCAATCTAGCACCAGTTTTGCTCCCCCTCCCCCCCTCACATCTCTCTCATGTCTATATCTTCCCTCCTCTGACTGCCATCAAACCTGCCAAGCTACCACCAATCACTTGCCTGGAATACTTTAATAAGAGCCTACTCAATCATTCCACTCATCGATTCTGACCCCTCAAGCTCACTCAGTCAGAATGATCTTCTCAAAACGCAAATGGAAGCCAATCCCTCTACCACTTCCCCCTAGAACCCACTCATGTTCTCTGCTGCTCAATACGACCAACATGACCACAGCATGGCCTCACCTCCCATCACTCTCTTCTGCTCTCTGCACTCCAGCTACAGCAGCCTCCCCTGTTCTGTGGTCATACAATGCTTCCATCTTCCCCAGGATCTCCACACGTGTCCTCCCCCTTCCCCTGTAGTGCTCAGCGCTGTAGCCCTTTAGCTAACTAACTCCAGTGCACACTTTACGGATCTCACCTCTTGTGTCACTGGCTCAGGAAACCTCTGATTCTTTAGTCTAGGTGCTTTGATTCTTCACGAGGTCTTTGTCAGCAGCACTCAGAAAGTCCCGTGCCTTTTCTTAGTACCTGTTTTCTTTTGGAGTGGCATGATCATTCATTGGACTATTTGCTTAACGGCGCTCACCTACCAGACTGAAAATTCCGTGAGGACAAGACCCTTGAATGCATACATTTATCACCGTTTCCCCCAACACACCAACCCCATGCCCGACACCTGGGGGCTTGGCACCTCACGAGAATGCTTCCTCCCTGTTATCAGGAGAAATAGTAACGTACGGGCTTTCTTACGTTAAGGTGCTTGGTAACTGGGGCTCCACAGCAATCACTGTCACCTAGCACCCTTTGACAAGAGAAAACACAGCCGAAACCGATTTGGCTCAGTGGATAGAGCGTCGGCCTACAGACTGAAAGGTTCGATTCCAGTCAAGGGCATGTACCTTGGTTTCGGGCACATCCCCAGTAGGGGGTGTGCAAGAGGCAGCGAATCGATGATTCTCTCTTATCGATGTTTCTGACTCTCTATCCCTCTCTCTTCCTCTCTGTAAAAAATCAATAAAATATATTAAAAAAAAAAAAAAAAAGACAGCGAGAGAGAGAGAGAAAACACAGAGGCTCCCAATGACGGACTTGCTCAAAGCCACGCAAAGCAAACAAGAAAAGGAGTGAGCATGGCGTCCTTGGTTTCCAGGCCAAGCTTTCCCCAGAACACTCACAGCTTTCTGTGTGTTTTGCGTGCTTACTAAAGATGTTTTCTCTTGCTGACCAGTAAGTAATCATGAGTTTGGCCTCTCAAGCTCTAGCTCTAGTTTTACTGGAATCGTTATCTAAGGCTTTTGTCTCAAGCCTGCAGGTCACAAGCAATGTCATCTGTCTCCATTTCCCACCATGGTACATACTCAGCAAAATATTACTCAAAAACTTACTGGCTATGAGGTAAGAACCAGTAAGCAAACTAAATATATTCACCTGCTCTCAGCCAATCTTGTGAAAACAAGTGTGTGTGTTTTTTCTGCCCCGCCAAGACACCATTAAAGAAGAAATACCCGGATGTTTCTTGTGATTCAATTATCAGCTGTCCAGCACATCATGCCATGTGGTCCAATTTAAATAGAACATACACCCCTATCCTGTTGACCAGAGCACAGAAATGTTGCATGTGGCCTAAGAACAATGCACATTATTAATAGTCTGCGAGCTTATTCCTTTTCCCAAGAGCCCCCTCCTCACCCCCCATTCCTCCCCGCCTGCAGAAGGCATACCACCATCCAGCACAGGGCTGAAAATATAATCTGTGGTTAAGTCAGCAGGGGTGAAAAGCCCCTGAAATAAATACAGCCAAATGTCTGACACTCCAAATTATGACAGAAATCTAATATCTTTGCTCAACTCCCATCTCCACTCAACTCACAGCTCTGAGGCAAAAAAAAATAAATAAATAAATAAATAAAAAATAAATCTCATAACTAGCCCCAAAACAACAAATCTTTTGTTAAACGTAAAACAACAAAGCCAATAAAAAAAAATAGGCAACAGAAAACTAAACCCTACCCTGCAAAGAACAATTAGTAATTCCAAATACAGCACATACAGCATATCTGGAAATCACTCATGCTCTGTTGTTCTTTTCAAAATGCAAGTAGAGATTCACTTTTGCTCTATTTTATTTCACTTGGCTTTTTCAAAGAGGGAGGGAATCTGTTTTCAAAGACAAGTTTTAAATTTTGAGAGTCTTAATACATTCAAGTTTGAAAGGGACGCAAGCCAATTCAACCACAAAAATTCATAATAAAAGGAAACAAGGACAGCTGTACAACCCGACGCTGGCACTCCATTTCAAAGTAGGTATAAGATGTCTAAAGCGATGACTACAGGGCTCAGGAATCCCTGGCTTAAAATCAAACAGCTTCTTAACACATACACACATGCATAAAGCCATTCTCCCCACCTTCCAAAACTCCCACGACTTACCAAACCCGGCTCACTGTAACTTAACCCAGTATTTATGATATGGCAAATTGACACGGGCTCACACTGCCTACTGAAAGGATGATATACAAACAGAAGGCACTAATTCTATTGGTCTTCCCTCAGTGAACCGGTCCCGAGCCATAATAAACCCCGCCAACTTGTTTTGTTTTTAAATCTGAGATGCCTGTGTCTTTAAGGGACGTGACTGGACTGTTGTGAAAAGAATGCTCAAGCCACCAGAAGGCACAGGCTGCCGAAAGCAGGTCCTTCCAATTAGCGATAAAAGTGCCCAGGACGGCTAAGTGAGGAGACAGTGCGGTGACACATTGTGCACCATCAAATTCAAACACCGAGGCAGCTGATCCATTTGGGGGGTGGGCAATCTGCAAGGTTGCCAGGTGCAACCACAAATCTATCACCTTGGCAGAGGAAAGGAAAAAAACAAAAACAAAAAAGAGGTCAATATTTGGGTGATCCCTTCTCTTCAATCCATCTATGCCCGCAATCTGTGAAGAGAGGGGGGAAAAGGACGTGGGAGGGGGGAAAAAAAGTTTTATGGTATTTTCCCCTTTCCTTAAGAACAGTGTCATCCAGGAAATTATCTACGCAGACGCACTACAGAACCATAGAACCAGACAATTAAAATGTACGCCGATTTCTATGCCACTGAGGAGTAGTGGTTAATAAATTCACACTTTCCTTTTTTGTCTCTTAACAAGGAGGGAATGGCACTTTCAAAACCATTACTGCTCTGTCATCTTGGTCCATTGTCAGAGCAAGGAGCTTTAGAACACCTGTCAAATAGCACGCGGCTTGCGAAAAAGAAACATACACCAAAACAGGTTTACGGTTCTGCATATGCGAGCATATGCAGAAAGAAAAATGAGTTTGGGTTAACAGCAAGTCCCTCGTGCTGGTGAGGGCTGGGAAGAAAGGAAGAGATTTCCAGGACCCGGTTTATGTTATTGGAGTGAGAGCCATTAAACTTAATCGGTCTCGGCAGAGACACACGGCGCTGACACCAGGTCGGTCTGATAGGATTTATCTCCTCATCCTCAGCCACATTCCCGGAGGTTGCAGTTAATTAAATGGGCAAAAGATTGAGGCAAAAATGCTACCTGTCTTCCCAGTAGGACTGGACAAACTATCCTTTCCTTGTTCTGAGTGTCCAGGCCATTTCTCATAAACTCAAAGTAGGCTTAAATATCAAGACCCCTCTTTTTAAAAGGCATCTCCTCCACCCTCACCCATCTGTACCTGTGGAGACTACTAGTCCAGCGTGACCCTGGAGTTCCAGCAAACAAGCACCCACCTGCGTGGCACAGGCCTAGGCTGGAAGTGGAACACCAAAACGCGCAACGGATTGGAAGTGGAGACTGAAGAATACAGAAGCAATGTGAAGCTGTAGGCTTGTCTTTTGTTTTTGCTAATAAAGAAAATGTGCAGTGTTCATGTTAGTGCATGTGGACTCGTTCCAAAATCGAGTAATAAAACAGCCAATGTGTGGCTTTTAGAAGGGCTCGCATTTAGATCGAGAATAAGAAAATTCCACTTTCCTTAACAAAATAAACCCTGGCAGTTTCAAGGTTGGCAATAAGAAGATTCTGGAAGATGGGGGAGGCCAGCCCACAGCCCCGGGACCACCTCTTCCTGCCACTGTGTGTGAAGTGGCACAAGGTGTGTGAAGGAGGCATGTAGGGTGCTACTTCTTGACAAAAATTTGTATTATTAGGGCAAACGGACTTTTCCTTGAAGCCCCCAAAGTTCAGGTAAGACAAAGATAAGGCAACCATTCCAAAACTTCTGTAAATATAATGAATTAACAAGAAAGTACATAAATATCTCCTTGTTGAAGGGCGCTCATATGCTCACAAATCCCAGCTCTTCACCAGCAGAACTTGACCCAGCCTGCATCTAACAGTAACCGCCCCGTGTCCTCCGAAATCTATAGCTTTCAATGTCCAAAGAGCACACACAGGCAGATGTCCAGGCTTCTTCGAGGTGCTAGTCTCCAACTAATAAGAAAGAAGGATAAGGTCATTCTGAATTTATTTTAAGTGTCTAAACTTCCGACTATTTTGAAATAAATATACCAATGTTTTCAAGTATGTAGAGTAATTCAAAGAAAGCCTAAGTATAACGCTTTTATCTATCTCTCTAGATGCAACATTGTATTACTAAAGCATAAATTATTCTACATCCTTGAAATTTTTGTCATCACATTTTTCTGGAATTATTGAATGTCTACATTATCATAATTTGGACTGACCTCCATGGAGTATTTCCAAATTAGTGAATCCTCTTCTTATCTTTATATTTACCAACATTACTTTCATCAATTTTCAGAAAGGATATAGACAAATGGACAAGAAAATGTAGATGCTAATAGTAAAAGTCATCATTATACATGATCTGCAGTTAAGCTATCACTTACTTGACTGGAAAGAAGAGTTTCTACAGAATTTAAAGATATATGAAAATAATCTAAGCTCAAAAATAACTATTTATTTGTGCTATGAAATATGGTGATGAATGGTAACTAGTATTGTGATTATTATCTCATAGTGCATACAAATATCAAATCAGTATGAATACACCTGAAAGTAATAAAATGTTATATGTCAACCATAACTCATTAAGAAAAAAAGAAAAAGTCAGAAAAAATTTTGTGCTATGAAGAATTTCAGCTCATTTCATCCGAATTACCACAAATTCTGGATGTGAGTTTAAAAAGCTGAATAGTACTTGTTAGCAGTTTTGAAAAACTGCAAAGAACTTAGAACTCAAATATCCCTGAAATACAATAATAAAGAGGGGATAAAGGGTTTCTCTGGATTAGAATTTTATAATATAAACAACTTCCAAAGTGACAAGTAATCTGTGATCACTGAAAAAGGAGATTGCTTCTTTTTTAACAAGTATATTCTGCAAAAAATATATTAAACCTACAATTCCTTCTTAAAAGAAATTCTCTTCTCATACTAAAAAAATGTTAGTAGGTCAGCTGGAGTTAGAAGTAGTTTTAATAGTGGCTATTAAAATTCTGGAGACAGAATTAGAACTCTTCCCTCCCACCGCCCACACAGTTTCCATGGGTCTGGGCTGGCCAGAACATTCTTCACACTGCCATGTTTTACGTGACAAAAACATACATTAAGGCTAAAGTTTTCCCTCAAACTACAAAAGAAGGAATATAAGAAGCACCAGTTCTTTACCATTTTTGCATCGTGGTCCCCTTTAAGAATCTCTTAAATGCTATACGCCCTCTCCCCCACCCTCCCTAAGTAACATATGCACAGACACATGAGATGTGGGATAAATAAATTACAAAAGAAAATGCTGCATACAACTTTAGAGAATTCAGACCTTCTTTTGGCTCTACTTGGCTTGTGAGAAGTTCTCATATGATAATCTAAGAACAAGTAAAACATCAAAATCTATGTGTGTTTTTTTTAAATATTTTTTATTGATTTTTCACAGAGAGGAAGAGAGAGGGATAGAGAGTTAGAAACATCGATGAGAGAGAATCATCGACCAGCTGCCTCTTGCACACCCCCCACTGGGGATGTGCCCGCAACCAAGGTACATGCCCTTGCCTGGAATCAAACCCGGGACCTTTCACTCCGCAGGCCAACGCTCTATCCACTGAGCCAAACTGGACCCGGCAAAAATCTATGTATTTTTTAAATGTCCAAAAGATGTTTTCCTTCCCTTAGTGTAATTTCCTCTATTTTTCACCAACTTTGACTAAAGCCGTTAGAAACAAAAGTGACTTTTCTATTATACATGACTCTCTTTTAGACCAGAGGTCCACAAACTTTTTCTGTGAGGAACCAGAAAGTACATATTTTAGGCTTTGTAGGACATTCAGTGTCTGTGGCACTAATCAACTCTGCCATTGTAACACAGCACAAATGCAAATGGGTGTGGCTGTGCCCCAATAAAATTTTATTAAAAAAGAAAAGAGGCAGATGAGCCCTGGCCAGGTGGCTTGATTGGAGCACTGTCCCGTACACCAAAAGGTTGCAGGTTCGATTCCCAGTCAGGGCACATACACACCCAGGTTGTGGGTTCAATCTCGTCGGGACACGTATGGGAGGCAACTGATCAATGTTTCTCTTCCTCTCTCTCTAAAATTAAGGGAAAAAATCCATATCCTCATGTGATGATTAAAATAAAATAAAACAAAACAGACGTTGGATAGGAGTAAGCACGTGGGTTATAATTTTATCAACCCCTGGAATAGAAGAAAAGATTCAACAATTCCACATGGAAGCAAACAGACAAATACAATTTTATTCCTAATTTATACCCTCTCTAAAAATAATTTCCAGTAGGATTAAAGAATGAGAAAGGCCAAACTCTGCAACTTTTAGAAGAAAATAAGAGAGAATGTCTATGTTATTGGAGGAGGGAAAGATCTCTTAAGAAAAAAACGCCATATAGTGCATAGGAACGAAAAAAATCAAATATTTGGCATTAAAATTAAAAACTTCTACACAGTAAAAGACCTCAAATAAAATTAAAGGATAAGCCACAGACTAAAAGATAGTTACAACACAAATGACAAAGAAAGGATTAGCCCTTGAGTAAAAATACTGAGACATACAACCCAATGAAACAGAGCCTATATGCGTACAAGAAATTCACATAAAAAAACTGAAGAGTTAAAACACATGAAAAGGTGCTCAACTTAAGTGATAGAGAAATGTGAATTAAAATCACAATGAGACACCATTTCACACGCAAGAGAATGGCAAAAATTAAGAACTCTGATAATAACAAAGTGCTAACAAGAATGTGAAGCACTGGTGTGCAATAAATATGCTTACAAGCGGAGAATAAGTTTAAAACCCCTCCATAGAAAAGTAAATTCAAAGCAATAAAATTATGCATCGAAATCATTGCTGACCTATTTTTCTATAGTTTAGTTGGAATTGTGATGTGGCCATGGGAAGAGGTGAATATAACTTTCACATACTCCACCACCTTGGATATCCTCTCCTCCGATTTATTTTTAAATTAACCCCTAATATGGTTACTGAGGGAGTCAAGTATTGTAGCCCCATGGTCAGGGATATGAATTTAGCAATTTGAAAGATTTAGCTTCCTATGATAAATTAAATGATTGCTCGAATCAACATCATATGCTTTTTGTTGATGTGCTAACCCTAAGCCTAGTAACACACTGCAGAAACTCTTGCATGTGTGGCAATGTCTACTGCAACACTGTTAGTAATAGCAAAGGCACTAAAACAAGTGAAAACTTGGAAATCTAAAAATGTGGACAATGGCAGAATAAAAATATGCTGTGCTGAATGTATTCACCGATACATTACAGAATAGGTAACATGAATAAATGAAATCTAAAAATGTAGCAACACGGATATACCTAAAATGTGGTTCTCCCCCGACTCTTTGTTTTTGGCAAACTGCAAAATAATATAGAGCACAACACAGAAATGGTAAAAACTTTTAATGCACCGCTTGTGTAGGCACACGTTTATTATAAAAGTGAAAAGTGATGAGCAAGAGGGCAAAACCAACCCCGAGAGAGGAAGACAAGAAGGAAGAAAATAAAGATAAAAATTATGAACAAAAAATATGTAACTATCAATAAGTGAATCTAAAAACCAAGGGAATTTAAAAAATCTGATGAATAATATCATCAGAAAAGGAGAATGGGGGTGCGGGAAGAGACTGAACATAAACTGTGCACCTATGGATGAGGACAATGGGGGGTGGGGAAAGGGCAGAGGGTGGGGTGGGAACCTGGTGGAGGAGAGCAATGGAGGGGGGAAAATGAGGAACATTTGTAATAACATGAACAATAAAAATTTATTAAAAAAAAAAAAAGAAATCGGCGAGGGTGATGAGGAAATGGTTTTTAAAGAAAAAAGATTGCAAAAGTGAAAAATTTGGGTTATTTCCAGATAAAGATGAAAGACATCCTTAACACTTATGTGTAAGATTCTCCATCTTCACTGTCTCCTTTGCCACTGACACCAACAAAGGTTAACTCCCCACCCCCCAACTTCTCCCCAGGATCATTCCCAAAGGCTCCTGACAGGTGCTAGCACGTCACCAAGAGACTCCCAGGAAGGCTTGCCCAGACTACAATGTGTGCATGTGGTGATCTGGATACATTTTCTAAATGTACAGATTCCAGCTCTGAACACAACGGAAAGCTAGGCAGTCTACAACTGGTTGGCAGGCAGGCTAGCAAAAGTCTCATTTTGGCCTACTGGGTGAGAAAATGAAAACCCATGAGCTCTACACCCAAACATTAGAGCCTACGTTTATTTTAAGATGCAATAAAAAATTTTCAGACTAAAAGTCATTTTTCTCAAGGGCACAGAAATAACAGAGTGCAGAAATAAAACAATACCAACATCAATAAGTGCTCGTTATTCCATAAAGACAAATATTACCATTACACTAAGGACTGTGCAATAAGTGTGCTTGTAAGTATAGAGTAAGTTTAAAACTCCTCAGAAAACCCCAACAAATTCACAGAGGCAAAATTATATATCAAAATCATTTTGCTCTGGCTGGTCTGGTGGCTTAGTTGGTTGGAAGATCGTAGAGTACCACTAAAAAAGGCTGTGGGTTCAATCCCCAGTTGGGGCACTTACAGGAGGCAATCGATCAACGCTTTTCACTCAAATCAATGTTTCTCTTTCTCTCTCTCCCCCTCTTCCTCTCTCTTTCAAATCAATAAAAATATATCCTTGGGTGAGGATTTAAAAAATAAATCTTTTTCATTCTCTTTACATCGATACTGTGACCAAAGTAGTCATGTATTGTAGCCCCATGGCCAGAAGTGTAAATTTAGCTATATGACAGAAAAATTAGCTTGCTATGATACATTAAATAATTGTTCTTACCAATAAAGCTTAGGATTCAAAAACCATTTTTTAAAACACTAAATAGATTAAACAATCACAATCCTCTGGTCCAGTGACAACCTTTATTAATAGTTTCAAAATTAATAAAAGTCGAAAATTTGGACAGATTTGTGACACTAAATGGTCTCCACTATATTGTTCACAGAATAAAGCCTTAATTGATTAATGATCTCAGGGTGTCTATCGCCATCTAGTGAACAATCACTTCAATTACCACACCAGTCACTTGACAACTGAGTCTGCTGTTTTCTACGTTTAAAATATATGTCCACTTCATTGATTGTTACATATGTGTCCTTATCCCTCCATTGTCCCCCCTGTTGTCTGTGTCCATTGGTTATGATCAATAAAGAAAAAAATATATATATATACATATCTCTACTTAGTGCTATCAACTTGTCCAATATTTTTGTCTCTCTATATATACATTGAGAATACACATAAATACAGATGGTATTTACATAGATTAACTTTTGAGTGTCTGTAAACTAAGTTTCTACATTACTTCTATGGAAACCTCCATTTCTTTCTTTCTTTGTTAAATAACTTGCATGCTGTGAGGTCCCTCATACAATTCCTTAACCATTAACTAAATCCTTTACCACCACCAAGCAATTAAAAATTATAGTAGAGTTCAATTGTGAAATATCACACTTGGGAAAAGACAATATTGATGTCCATTTGACACAACTGTTAGCATTTTTATTATAAACCTGTTTTTAAGAGTACAATCAGTAATTACTCCTAATACTCTAGCAGCCATAATACATTTGATTACAGAAATTATTAGGTCACCAGAGCCAAAGCTGCATGATTCTGACAAAACTGAGCACACACAAAATAGATTAAAAATAAAAAGGGAGTGACATTTCAAGGCCTCCGCAAACTGTGTGTTAATTCATATTCAAATGCAAAAATTTTATAATCTTTTCAGAGGACATGCTACCAGGAGTCACTCTCATTAATTTCTACTTGAACCTTAATCTAATTTATCCTACCAAGACTTCAAAAGGAAACAATTTATAGGCCCTTCAAGTTACTATATTAATTTTGTCCCTCCGTGTTATAATAAAAAAGACCAGTTTGAAAAAGTTACAAGGTATTCCAAAATCTTAGCAAGCTGACTCTCATTTTACACATCACTCTCCCTACTTCTCTAACAGTCGAGAGATGCTTGAACTCACAAAGGCCTAATAGCATACACAGAAAATGCTAGTAAACCCAAAGACAGATTATCACCTATAATATTTCATTCTGCCAGTGCTAATAATTATCACCAACATTGTAACAATCCTTTTTATTTTAGGAAATAATCTCTGTAAATTGCTTTGAATCTTCTTCTAGAATAAAATGTCCAGAGAGCAACTATATCACTATTATTCCTCATTAACAGTTTTTATTATTTGTGGGAAGGAGCAAAGGAAAAAGGGGAAAGTAGAAACCAAGAAATTAAATCGCATATACTTATTTCAAGATGTGTCTGAAATTCTTTGTGTGTGTGTTTTTTAGTGGGGAAAGCAGGGTTGTTGTTTTTTTAATAGTTTATTAAGATTTGTTATTGTTATATTTTATACAACAGAAAAATAAAAACTGAGTTTAAACTTTGCCCTTAAAGTACAGTGGATTAAGGGAGCGGGGTAGATCACTGGACAAATTTGGGGCTTATCATTATCAACAGTGCCCTTTTAAGCTTGTGGATTTCTGATCCAATGCAGAAAACGTAACAACAGGGATTTCCCATCAGCACGAGGCACTCTCCAAGGGAGTAAATTGTCAACTATTGCCTCTTGTGAGAAACTTAAGAGTAACCTTGATCCAATCTCAATACTCAACCCACGTATTATCACCCAGTTGGGGCATAGTGAGTGCATTTCCTAATACAAAAATAAGGTTGTATTCTATCAGAAGCCACTGGATACTTACACAGAAATAAAATTTAAATAATTTTAAAACTTACCCTAAAAAACGGAAACATCCTTCCTTCACTTCAACTAGACCCTAAAACACACATCTTCTCGTGTAAAAAAGACCTGTATCTTGAGATGAATACAAAAAAAAAGATGACCTTCCAGGAATAAGAGGTAGAATATAAAGCAGAAGCACAGTTATGAAAGACACCCTGAGATGGGGCAGACAACCCTAATGATGTAAAAGCCGTATAGTTAGGAAGATATAGATTCCGATTCAAAATAGTTACTTATTAGGCTGCACCTCTTTGAGTTGATCTTTCTCATCTGCAAAATGGAAACATTATTATTTGTATTCAGTGGATTCTTGTGGGTTTTAATGAAATAATGCAACGGAAAACTCACATGTTGCTGGTGTCCAATACATGTTTTGCCCTTCCTTCCTGAGCCCTAAGCCAAGTCTCCGAGATAGGGCTGTCAACAGGAGAGCAGCCCTGAACATCCTGTTTGTTTCATTCCATCTAGATCTGTGCTACCCATCATAACAGCCCCTGGCACATGTGGCTATTTCAAGTTAAATTTATTATAATTATAATTAAATAAAACTTTAAAAATCCAGTTTTTCAGCCAGGTGGCACTAGCCAAAAATAAGTGCTCACTAGCCACTGTGGCTGGCAGTTATTGCACTGCATAGTGCAGATGGAGAATATTTTCGTCATCTCAAAGTTCTATGGAACAGTGCTGGTCTGGACTCTGAAGCAGGGTAGGCAAGCTTTTTTTTTTTTTTTGCTTTTTTTTTCCTGAAAAGGGCTCAGTGGATATGATAGAATATCAGCCTGCAATGGTCACAGGTTCAATTCCTAGTCAAGGATACAGTCAAGGACAGGTACCTACCCTGTTTCCCCGAAAATAAGACAGTGTCTTATAATATTAATTTTTTCTCCCAAAGTTGCGCTAGGTCTTATTTTCAGGGGATGTCTTATCTTTCCATGCGCTAGGTCTTATTTTCGGAGGATGTCTTATTTTCGGGGAAACACGGTAGTTGGATGTTTGATAGGGGTGAGTGCAGGAGGCAACCAACTGATGCAGCTTTCTCACATCAATGTTTCTCTCTGTGTCTCTCTCTCTTTCTCTCCTCCCTTCCTTCCTTCCACTCTCTCTAAAAATCAATGGAAAATAATATCCTTAGGTGAGGTAACAAAAAAATAAAAATAAAAAATGAGCCAGAAAGTAAATATTTTAGGCTTTGTGGGCCTTGCAAGTCTTTATCTTGCCTACTCAGCTCTGCTGATGTAACACAAAAGCAGCCACAGACAATACATAAACGAATGAGCATGGCTGTGATCCAATAAAATTTTACAAAATTAGATGGCAAGCTGGATTTGGGCAAAGGGCCACAGTTTGCCAACCCCTACTCTAGAGAATTCTGAATCCAGACGCCCAACACAAGCCTTCTGCCCATAGCCACCAACTACCTTCTGAAGACTGACAGTCTTAAATCCACTGACTGGAATCAATGGTTTACTATAGTTACAAGGAATTAATATTTAATGTAACCATTCTTTTACAAATAAAGAAAAACCCCTTCTCTCAGTGCTAAACCAGATGGAGCTTACAGTCTCTACAAAGTGAAAGTACCTCAAATCTCTTTGTTCTGTGGCCCATCTTTCTAAAGCCAATAACTCTCTGCCAGAGGGGATGGGGGTTAGAAGACCGGATGAAAAGTGAAGGGATTAAGCAAAAAAAACAAAAAACATTAATGTTTTTTGTTGTTTTATATATATGTTTTATATATGTGTTTTTTGTTATATATATATATATATATATATATATATATATATATATATATATATATGTATGTGTGTGTCTCAGAGACGTAGACAACAGTGTGGTGATAGCCAGAGGGAAAGGGGGGTGAGGGCTAGGTGGCGATGGCAAGGAGGGGAGAAATGGGGACAGAAAAAGACCCTGCATAAGGCTATGGCGCACCATACAGTGTACAGGTGTTTTATTGAGTGGTACACTTGAAGCCTGTATGGTTTTGCAAACCAATGTCATCCCAAAAAATTCAAAAAATAAAATAAAGCCAATAACTCTGAATCTATAACTTGAATCTTGACATATTCCTGGAATGGTGGAATTCTACATTCCACTGGCTTCTTAATATAACTAGAGATCTTTGTAAGTCTCAAAGGTAACACAGCCAAGACAGAACTTTCAATGCCTCTCCCCTAGATTTCTCCATCTTAGGAAACGGGTCCATTAGCTAACCAGCTAGAAGACAAAAACGAAGGCATCCTCCTTGATTTCTTCCGTTCCCCCACACTCTGAGCTAACACACCGGGAAAAAACCAGCTCCCTTATGTCACTCAGGCCTCATTCTTGTTACCTCCTAAAGAAGCCTTCCCTGATCAATCTAAACTAGCTATCTTCACAGCCACCTTGTTTTATTATCTGCACAGCATTTACTTCTATCACAGTCTCTTAGTCATTTTTTAATTTATTTATTCACTTATTTACAGTCTGTTTTCCCAAACTATCCTCTCCCCGTCAAAGGCCCCACTACATGTCCCTTTACTGGTACGCCCCCTGCCCTGGTAGGAGGTGAGTCTCAGGATGCAGGGGCAGGGATCTTTTATATAATATCTTGCTCGACACTCTACCCCAGTGCCTAGAACAATGTCTGGCACGTGGTAGACACTCAATAAACACACACACACACACACACACACACACACACACACACAATTAATGAATGTATCCTTATCTAAAAAGCCCATCTCTCTCAAATTCGTCCTAAAAAGGGGGTACTTGTATAATTAGGTAACAAGCTGGTTCTCCCACATTATTGCATAGGTAAAAATACTCTCAAAGTCAAAAGAAGATTTTTTAAAATACTCTCATTTTTAGAGATGTGATATTACACTATTTACCTCCCTTCCTTTGTATGTCACCAAAGCAGCCAGTGGCTTGGCGTAAAATCTGCTGTAGGAAAATCCCAGGCACCCGTACATACTGTTCGCCGTGAGCTTCAAAGCCTTCTGTCGAATGTCATACTGCAGGCCACACAAGAAAAAAAGACAATAATATTGGCAAATGCATAAGCATTACACTAAATTTTTCTAGATGACCAGTGACGAGAAACCCTCAATATCCCTTAAGAAATAAAAAAGAACTCTCAACACATTCAACCTATCCTCCCAGAGACCCCAAAACTCCTGAAGGCGGAAGGATCTTCCTCAGATACAGCTTTGCAGATAGAAGTTCCTTCCCGTTTGAGGCGATCTAGTGTGTTTTTGAATGGTTTCCTCCGCACAAATGTAAAAAAGGCGCATGCATTTGCCCACAGCATCATGTTAAATCACTCCCAGATAAGCAATTTCTGAAAGCTGATACTGTCACTCAGATGTCTCTCAGTGGAAAAGTTATACCTGAAGAACAAGGTCCGGATTTAAATCCTGCTGCTTCATTAGCTGTTTGACTTGTTTTCTCCGCTCTACCAGCTTCCGGATCTCTCTGGGCAAAATGCCCATGTCTAAGCCTGGATCTGGCAGCTCGGGGATCTGTTCTTGTTCTTCATCCTGGTGAACACACAACAGAAATTTCAGGCAAATCAACTTTTATTAAATAAATTTCTAAATCATTTTGGGGGAGATTTACCCCCGATCACGTTGAAAAAGTACTTCCTTGTACAGTGTACAGTAAGGGTCAATAATGCATGGGTGGTAAAGAAAGAGCTGAGAGGTTTGCGGCAGAACAAGTCAATACTGCCCAGTACCTCCCACCCCTCTAGGCATTGACACAGTAGATATCATTTAAAGGGGTGAGTTTTTACACATGCTCCTCTCCTCTGTTCAACAGGATTGGGGAGAAATAGGTTTGGGGAAACTGTTTTTACAATAAAAACAGTAAGAGAGAGTCTTAGGATTAAAAAAAAAAATCAATGAAACTGTTTTAAGTCATGTATACTATCAAACAAAATGCTATAACATTTTTAAAACTATCGAAAATCATAGCAAATACTATAAATGTTTTAGACACAAACATAAAAGTCTAAATACTAAATTAGCAAATTTCTTTCAAGAATTTGGAACGGATATTTAAATAGGTCATGACATTTCTAAAAATTAATACATACATGGGTGGTCAAAAGTAGTTTTACAGTTTTGAGTACGAGAAACACGGTTTATTCTTGTATTATTTATTATTGTGTAATTTTCCATACGAATTATTGTAAACCTACTTTTTCCCAGCCAGTATATATTCCTTAGCATATATGTAGTACCTTTTATCTACAAATTGCTTTGCAATCAGTAGAAGAATAGCAACATTCTAGAAAAGCAACCAGTAGTCTTCTTATAATTTATAGAAGAAGAAAAAAAAAGCAGGGAAAGCATTAAACCATTTCTCTCAAACTTCCATTAATTCCATTAATAGACTGCAAAGAAAAGTCAGGCAAATTTGCCCTTTCAAAGAGTCAGAATTAAAAATAAACCTCTTGGCTTAAAGTATGTCAAGGCGATGCCACTTGATAACCCAGCTTTTACAAAGTATCTAATTTTATAAAGATCAGTATCTTCCAATGAGCAATCTTACAAGAGTAATAGGGATGTATACAGCAAAGATGGTAACAAACCTATTAAAGAGATCTTGGTATATAATCCAATCTATTTACAGCATCTATGGCAGTCAGATAAAAACTAAATTGAAAGGATTTAGAGTCAGGAAATTTATAATCCATGCCAGTGAGGCACGAGCTGTTCTGAAGACCAAATGACTGACAGTACAGGAAAATGAGAACCTCTAAATTTCTACATGTATAGTATTCTGTAGAGTACCTCTAAGTTCCCTTTGAACTCTGAAATGATTCCATTATAGATCCAGAATCCAAAATGGAAATTAAAAAAAAACAGGGTGGAGCCGAAACCGGTTTGGCTCAATGGATAGGGCTTCGGCTTGGGGACTAAAAGGTCCCGGGTTCGATTCCAGTCAAGGGCATGTACCTTGGTTGCAGGCATATCCCCAGTAGGGGGTGTGCAAAAGGCAGCTGATCGATGACTCAATCTCATCGATGTTTCTAACTCTCTATCTCTCTCCCTCCCTCTCTGTACAAAATCAATAAAATATATTTTAAAAAAACAGGGTGGGGGAGAGTGGTAGATAATGAAAATTGTCACATTGCTGACACAGTTGCAGGAAATGCAGCTACTACCTTTTGAGAATGTCCACCAATCCTTCTCTGTAAAATTATCCTCTAGTCCCATAGGAAGGCCCATTTCTAGTACCCATGTTTGTACTAAAGAACCCACTCCTGTGATCACAACTGATGAGACCAGGAGGGCGAGGCAAGCCTGTAAGATTCTCTCTTCTGGGAAGATGGAACAAGGACTGAGAAACAGCTCCCAAGCATGTGGATGGAACTAAAAAGAAATGTAAGTTCAGGAGCTGGAGGGCAAACAGACATCTGCCACATGTACAAAGAAGCAGAGAAAAACAATATACAAGGTAGTGTGTTCATTTATATCTTTTACTGCTGGAGAATCAAATCTAACCAATTCCCCTACTGAAAGTTAACTGTATAAGCTTTATATATAAATTAAGCCCTATATAAAACTGTTGAGTGAAGGATCATTGGTTAGATTAAAATCCATGTGAGAGAATTTAAAAAGATTATTTGAAAAGGGCTATTGCCCTAACCAGTTTGGCTCAGTGGATAGAGCACTGGCCTGTGGTCTGAAAGGTCTCAGGTTCCATTCTGGTCCAGGGCTTGTACCTCGGTTGCGGGCACTTACCCTGTAGCAGGCGTCTTCAAACTATGGCCCGCGGGCCACATGCGGCCCGCAGAGGAGTCTGATCCGGCCCGCCAGGTTTTTTGGGCAGTGAGCGCAGCCGAGGTGTTACAGTAGGAATTAGTAGTTCATATTGTCCGGCCCTCCAGCTCTCTGAGGGACCGTGATCTGGCCCCAACTTTAAAAAGTTTGAGGACCCCTGCTAGGGGGTGTGCAGGAGGCAGCTGATCAATGTTTCTCTCTCATTGATGTTTCTAACTCTCTATCCTTCTCCCTTCCTCTCTGAAAAAAAAAAAAAAAAACACATTTAAAAAAAAAAGGCTATTTAGTGAATAGAATCATTAATGCAATGCTTGCCTCGACAAAATTTGTAAGATTGAAAATAACAAGTGTTGAAGAAGATGGGGAACAACTCGCACACATAGCTGGTAGGAGTGTTAAATGGTACAACTACTTAGGAAAACAGTATGACGGGTTCTTATCAAATTAAACATATACTTGCCCTACAAACAACGAATTCATTCTGTAAGTATTGACCCCATCAAAAATGAAAGCATAAATCCACAAAAAGATCCATACAAGAATATTCACAGCAGCTTTATTACGAATAGCCAAAAACTGAAGTCAATCCAACACTCATCTCAAGAGAATAAAGTGTGGAATATTCCTCAGCAATGGAAAGGAAAGAACCACCGGATGAAGCTCAAAAACATTATGTTGAACAAAAAAGCCAGACACAAAAGAGTACATACTGTATCACTCTATTTAAATGAATTCTACAACAGGCAAGATTAAACTATAGTGATAGAAGTCAGATCAATGGTTGACATAGGGGAAATGGGACTGACTATGAAAAGGCAAATGTGATACAGCAAAACTCATGGATGAAGCTAAAGCAGTGCTTGTAGGAAAATTTATAATTGTGTATATTTATATTACAAGAGACAATATGATATCTATAACCTAGACTTCGACCGTAAGACACTAGAAAATGGGCAAACTAAACCAAAGAAAGCAGAGAAAAGAAAAAAGATTACAGCAGAAATGAATGAAATAGAGAATTTTTAAAAAGCAACAGAAAAATCAAGAAAACCAAAGGTACTTCTTTGAAAAGACCAATAAAATTAACAAACTTTGGCTATATTGACAAAGAAAAAAAGAATACTCAAATTACTAAAATCAGGAATAAAAGAGGGTACATCCCTACTGAACTTAAATAGCAATGATTTTAAAAGAATACTATACACAATTTTATGCCAATAAATTAGATAACCTACATGAAATGGACAAATTTCTAGAAGGACACAAACAACTGAAACTGACTGAAGGGAAAATAAAAATCTAAAAAGACCTATAACAATAGATTGACTTAGTAATCAAAAAAAAGAAGTGTTAAGACCAGATAATTTTCACTAGTGAATTCTATCAAATATTTAAATAATTGACACAAATTCCTCACAAACAAGCCCAAAATACAGAAAAGGAGGGATTACTTCCCAACCCATTCTATCAGACCAGTATTAACCTAATACCAAAACCAAAGAAAGGGGAAAAGACTACACCCTAACAGCCTGTATGAATCCAGACAAAAACTCAAC
Source organism: Pipistrellus kuhlii (assembly GCF_014108245.1). Taxonomy (NCBI): domain Eukaryota; kingdom Metazoa; phylum Chordata; class Mammalia; order Chiroptera; family Vespertilionidae; genus Pipistrellus; species Pipistrellus kuhlii. The sequence continues at coordinate 10,205,435 of NW_023425471.1, read as the reverse complement.
AAAATACTAATAAATCGAATCCAGCAACATATAAAAAAAGATTATATGCCAAGAAGTGGGACTTAACCCAGAAATGCAGGTTGGTACAGTACCCTTTTATGATAAAACACTCAATAAACTAGAATGAACTAGGAGCAGAAGGGGACTTCCTCGACCTTATAAAGGACATCGATGGGAAACTACGGCTAGCATCATACCTAATGATGAAAGATTAGATACTGTCACCAAAGATCAGAAACAAGACGCGGGTGCCTGCTCTTGCACTTCTATTTAACATTATACCGGAGGTTCTAGTAAGGGGAATTCTAGGCAAGGAAAAGAAATATAAGGAATCCAAATAGGAAAGACTTAAATGATCTTTATTTACAGATGACATGATCATATATACAAAAAAAATCCTAAAAAATCCATAAAACTATTAGAACTAATACTTGAGTGCAGCTGTTATTTTTCTATATATTAGCAATGAACAAATTGTAAAATTAAGAAAACAATTTCATTTATAATAGCATCAAAAAAGGTAAAATACTTACAAATAAATTTTAATAAGTGCAAGACTTACACACTGAAAACTAGAAAACATCATTGTAAGAAATTGCATATCTAAATAAATGGAAGATTTAACATTCTTAAGACAATACTCCCCAAACTGATTTACACAACCAATGCAATTCCTATCAAAATCCCAGCAGCCATTTTGCATAAATTGAGAAGATGACTCTAAAACAAACAAAATGTGATATATAACTTCCATAAAATCAAATATTCAGCAATAAGAAGGAATGAAGTACTAACAGATGCTACAATATGAATGAATCTTGAAAACAGTATGCTAAGTGAAATAAGCTGGACGCAGGTCACATGTGATTCTATTTATATGAAATGTCAAAACTACACAAATCTATAGAGGCAGAAAGAGTAGTGGTTGCTTAGACCTGGGAGAAGGAGAGGGATTAAGGGAAGATACAAGTAAAAGTTAGGGGGTTTCTTTGAAGAGTAATGAAAATGTCTTAATATCAACTATGGTGAAGGTTATAAACTCTGTGAATACACTAACAACCATTAAATTTAGAATTTAAATGACTAAATTATAAATAGTATGTGAATTATATCTCAATAAAGTTGTTAAATAAAAAAGACACAAAACCAGTCTGAATGTCCTTCTATATAACCCTCCCCTTTTTCTGACCACTAAAAAGGATATAATGTACCTTTTAAGAGGGAAAACGAAATACTTTGGTTCTCTTCATTAAGTACTACTTTTAATCTCAATTTAAAGAGCCCCCCCACCCCAGTTGAACACAAACCTCTGTAACCTTGTGTGTGTCTGAAGCAACTCTTTGCACTGTTGTAAAACAAATGTTGAATTCCTGAATGATGGAAGGATATAAGCTGTTGAAGTCCAGAAGCAAAATGAACTTATCATAAAAACCTGCAATATAAAAACCACAATACAAAGTCTTTTCAAAACGTAGATTTGTCAAAAGATCACGTTAGAAGTACTATACTCTGAAGTATGTTAGAAACAATATACTATCTAGAGCTACGGGGTAGACAGAAGGGAAAAAAGGAGTCTACTACCATGCTATAAAAATGACTTGGACTAGAATGCAAAGTCAGTTCACAAAAGAGGTCCTCTCTCACCTTGAAACCAATTACAACCAGCCCTTTCCCCAGAAGTTCCCAAAGTACACCATTATGACAGGCAAACACCTCCCCATATCAATTACTATAGACAGGTGTCATATTTTTTTTAAATATTGTTAAATTCTCCTTCAAGCAAGCATTCCCTTCCACCTCCCCCCAAAAAAATATTTAGTGATCTCTACAATGAGTGGTTATATATAGATATTTTTACAATCATACCTTCAAAGAATAAACTGAGCAACCCACTTAACCTTTACACAAACTGTGCTAAAATCACACAAGAGATGTATACATGTCAGTAGTGGAACGATCCACCCTTTTTACTTGCAAAGGGTGAACAGAAAGCTACTATATTTCTCTAGGACACTTACAAACAGTTTTCTTCACCTTAAGAAGAAACTGAATAAAAGTAAATGTCCATTAATAAGACAATAATAACAACAGAAACCTTATTGAAAGCTTACTGTGTCGGCTTAAGAAGAAACTGAATAAAAGTAAATGTCTATTAATAAGACAGTAACAACAGCAAACATATTAAAAGCTTACTCTGTGTCAGGCACTATACTAAACAGTCACTTTTATTCCTTAAATCTCTGCGTGACAGATATTATTCTTATCTCCATTTTACAGAAGAGAAAACGGAGGCTTTCAAAGGGTAAACAGGAAATCCAAGATCACAGCCAAAATTCAAGCCCAGATCGATCTAACACTGAAGGACAACTGGACTACTTTTCTGTTTTACTACAGCTAACAATTTTAAATGTCTCCTACTCAGAGTTTAAGTTACTTGATAAAATTCACATTAATTCTTGTGCAACAATGTGAATATACCTAACACCACTCATCTGTATACTTAAAAATGATTAAAATGCTAAAAAAAAAAAAAAAAAAAAGATACCTTCTACTCTGTGTATCACAAAACATCTTTACTATTCAGAACAGGGAAAAGTGATTCTCCTGCTGAAGTTCAATTTGGTGGTTACTGTCTAAACTTCCTTTAATTTTGCTATCCAATATGAAATACTGTTATTATGACACCTATTTAAAAACCTACAAAATACAATTCATGTCTTTTAGTTTCTCAAGCTTCCCTCTGCATTAAGAAATTCCTTGCCGAAACCGGTTTGGCTCAGTGGTAGAGCGTCGATCTGCGGACTGAAAGATCCCGGGTTCGATTCTGGTCAAGGGCATGTACATTGGTTGCGGGCACATCCCCAGTGGGGGGTGTGCAAGAGGCAACTGGTCGATGTTTCTCTCTCATCGACATTTCTAGCTCTCTATCTCTCTCCCTTCCTCTCTTTAAAAAATCAATGATATATTTAAAAAAAAAAAAAAAAAGAAAAAAAGAAATTCCTTAACACCAGGGCCAGCCAGCCTTACCGACTTTAGGGTCCAATACCAAGCCTCCAGCATAAGCTGCTTTCTTCCGTCCTTTCTTGTATTTATTGACATCTCCATCCATATCTTCATCTTCATCTCCCTAATATCAAATGGAAAGATAACTTCTCCAGCCAGCAACCAATCAACTAATTAAAAAGTTTTAGGACAACCTCCTTTTCCAAATGCAATATACAGTTTTAACAAACATTCTTTAATTTTAGTGGAAGGACCACAGTTATTGAAACATATTCATGAATCCAAATGAATGCCAAGCGTGGTAGTTACTGAAACAAATGCTCTCTCTCTGAGCTAATAAGTGTGCAAATTTTACTTTAAAATAGTTCTGAATTCATAGAACTTCACTTTTTTAAATCAATAGATACTATAAATATAACTCTTGATATTATGTACAAATTGGGATTGGGTAAATTCATTACTCTAATATTCATGATATGAAAAACAGAAAATTACTTCATATAGTAGATATTACCATTATGCGAAATGTTAATATGGACACCTTAAAATAAATATATCCATATACTAAAAATGTATTCCCGCCGAAACCGGTTTGGCTCAATATATACAGCGTCAGCCTGCAGACTGAAAGGTCCCAGGTTCGATTCTGGTCAAGGGCATGTTCCTTGGTTGCGGGCACATCCCCGGTAGGGAGTGTGTAAGAGACAGCTGATCGATGTTTCTCTCTCATCGATGTTTCTAACTCTATCCCTCTCTCTTCCTCTGTAAAAAATCAATAAAATATATTTTTTAAAAATAAAAATAAAAATGTATTCCCAAGTAGTTTGTTAATGGCCAACATTCAATGTTGCTCAGCAGAAGTCAAATTTGTCTAAGTCAATTTCCCCTATACTAATTTTGATGAAGTACACAAAATAAGAAAATACCTGAATCATTTTAATATTAAATTCCCTTTCTGAATCAATTACTATCAGTGCCAATAAAATAGCAGCTAACTTTGAGTTCCAACGTAATGAAAGCCACTTCAGAAACCCGACTGTGGTGATCTTGATGTCATTAGTACATAAAATGCAACACAAAAATAAAGGCTCATGCGTTTAAGAAAATAAAAGATTTAACTGGCATGTAGCTTTGTGCAGGGCTAAGTAAGGTGCCAAAACACTTTCTATGTATGGTCACGCGTCAGAGAAGCCTAATGCCTCCCTCAAAGAATTTCCTATTTCATAACTTTTATCTGTACAGAGAAGAGTGCAGAAGGAAATGCCTCCCCACACACAACAGAACAAACTTGACTCAGTTTCTACAGTATACAGGCATTATTTTGGAAGATGTTATCCCAGCAAAAAAGGCTATATAGGTAATAAAAGGGGGTGATAAGAAAAGGCAAAACGCTATACAATTTTAGACCCACCAGTTTTTGCTGAGGCTTCCTGAAAATCTGCTTGTCGGGCACAATATAGTTGTTTTCATAAAACGCATGAAGCAACAAGAACTCATTACGCTCGGCTCGTCCACCCATCAGCGTCCTAGACTATTAAACAGAATTTCTTTTTTAAATTTGAGCTCAAATCACAACAAATAAGAGCAACTTGGACCTGGTAAAAACTTAATCATAGTACCTCCTTCAAAATCATTCCTCTTAACAAGGGCTAGTTTTTAAAGGTACTGAATTATCCCTAGCATTTTCTTTACGCGTTATAGTTAAAAGGAGACAAAAAGCTTAAAATACTGACAACTTAGGCTATCTCTTTACTCCCAAGTGGGCCATTCCACAAATGAGACACAGCCAGATGTTAGAGATGATCTTATGTTCACCCAAATTTCAACATACTGCACCTGGTTTTCCTCCCCTCCTCCCAACCAAAGTTCTTCCTTTTACAAAAGAAGCCCAGCTTTCAGAATACAAGTCACTCATTTTATAAGTATGCATTTAGACTCATTATCATATAACAACTACCCCAAGCAAACACTGAATCCGACAGGAAATGCTTTTTCCCCCTCCAAGTTAAATTTACCATAATGTTCCCAGCGATGTTAGTGATCTGCAATGCTAATGGAAGAACATTTAGCTCACACAAGATCTGCAAAATGAACCTGGCATCTTTCCAGGTGTGTTCCAACAGGTACAACAGATGAGAGGGTTCACTGTACAGAAAAGTAAGAATGAAACAGAATCAAGTAATTAAAAGAAACAATGACTATAATCAGAACTTCGTAAAAAATTATAAAAAACTTTGGTATAAGTAACCAGAGCAACGGCACTTTGGCTTCGAAAGTAATTTAAAATAAGGTTGGTATAAAACTAGGAATTCATTCATACCATCAATTCCAATGCCCTTCTCAAAACACAAAAAAAATCTCACAAAAATAAAGTGAAGTACTACAACCTGAAACCTTTCATTCATTCCATCTAATAAGTATGTCTCGCATGCCTACTATGTGGCAGATATCCTGTCTCAATGGGCTTGTATCCTCATGGAAGAGATAAAGTATAAATAACAAATTAAATATATGGTACGTTATGCAATGCTGTTAAAGCGAGAGAAAAAAATCAAAGGGAATATTAAGTGTCAGGAGCCGAGATTGAATTTTCGGCTAGGGAACTGGGGAAGAGTTCACTGAGAATAACTGGGTAACTGAGGGAAGAGCATTTCAGGCAGACAGAACAGAACATTCAAAGGCTCTGAGTTAAGTGTAAATATGGTAATTCTAGGACCAGGAGGGAGACCAATGGCTGGAACAGAGAGAAAGATGGAGAGAACAGAAGGCAAGGGCAGAGTTAATGGCAGAGAGACACAGTACATAGGACCTTGAAAGTCAACATAAGGACTTTGGTTTTTACTTTGAATGAAACAGAAAGCCACTGGAAGATTCTGAGCAGAATGCAATAACTGACTTAACTTCGGCAGGATAATCTGGTTCTGGAGTTGAGGGGGGGGGGGAGCAAGGAGTCAAGAGCAAAACCAAAAAGGCCAGTGAGAAGGCTAATGTAAGACCTAGTCATCCAGGGGAAAGAGGTTGGTAGCTTGGACCAGGGTGAGTCCAATGGAAGGTCAGATCTAGACATATTTTGAAGATAGAGCTGTCAGGATTTCCTGAAAGAATGAACGTGCGTGTCAGAGATAAGAATCATGAATATGTACATGAAAGGTTTGGGGTCGAGGACAACTTAGGTTTCCAGAAGCACCGGAAAAATAAAGAGTTACCATTACTAAAGGAAAGTCTACAAAAGGAACCTAGGGGAGAATATCAGAAGCTCAAGGTAAGTTGGAGGTTCATAGTAGACACTAAGTAGAACAGGCAGGTGACTACATGAGTCTGGACCTCAGGGGAAAGGCTAAGCTGAAGATATGCCGGTGGGAACATAAGATATTCCATCAGCACCCACACGGTATGGAACTCCCTGAGACTTGATGAGATCATCTAGAAAAGCAGCACAGTCAGAAAGGGAAGCAGTCCAAGGACTCGGGAGGAATAGGCAGAAAACAAGTGGCCAGAGGGGTAGAAGAAACCTTATTTAAGAAATCATCAAGCACAAAGTTCCAGTTACACAAAATGAGTAAGCTCTGGAAATCTAATGTACAGCAATGTGACTACAGTTAACAATATTGTATCGTATGCTTAAAATTTGCTAAGAGGTTAAATCTTAAATGGTCTCACCACACACAAAAAAGTAACTAGAAGACTTGGTCTCGGGCACATGCCATGAAAATATACTTCTGTGTTGCTTTGAAATCATAAAATAGCACTGAGTGCAGGTGCCTCAAATGTTTAATAAATGTCCCATAAATATGTGTTGAATGAGAAAAAGAATAAATATCATTAAAACGATTTGCTCACACCTCAGTTATTCTATGTCTTTAGTACCTCAAATTAAATAAACTTCACTTTCGGGGGGGAAAAGTAACTGTAAGGCGATAAGCTAATTAGCTTGAATGTGATGATTATTTCACACTGTATATCAAACATCAAGTTGCATACCTTAAACATACACATTTTATGTCAATTTTACCTCAATAAAGCTGGAAGAAATAACTGAGCAATCTCTTTAAATAACTTAATGATTTCTCAGTTTTTATATTTCTAAAATATTTACACTAATTCCTGAGTTAATGAAGGATGAAAATATAAATATCACATTCATTCCAAACTGCTCTTAGGAAACATTAAGATGGTGTCAAGTGAGGGAGGTAGAGATAAACTGATAAAAGTAGAATAATTCAAAAGGCAAAATAGTTCAAATTACTATTGAAATAACGGAGATGGTGGTGTTGGCATGAAGACAATGTTCCTCTCTATAGCACCACGCGCTCGTAAGAATGGCACTGGTGTCTTTCTTTTGCTAATTTCAAGACAAATCCAATTCTGAAGCATCCAAGATCATACCTGTACATATTTTGTATATTTTCCACGGGGATTACAACCCTTTCCGTTTTCAGAATCTGTTGAACAAGTTCAGACAAATGGTAGCTTTTACAACGAATTAATTCTTTTGCCGAAATTTCCACATCACAGATCATTCGGCCACAGGTAGCATTTCTTTCACCAAATCCACTCCTGCCCTACAAGGGAAAGACAAAAAGTCAATACCATGGAAAAGCAGGCAATGAGAGAGAATATTTTGTGCTCACTTATTTGAGGGTAGCCCCAAAATTCCAATAATGAAACTCTCATTCTTCCACTCATCCAGTCATTAATTAAATATTTTTGAACAACACTTTTCCAGGTACTCGGATAAAGCAGTGAGCAAAAGAGAAGAGTCCTGATCTCATTTGAAATATACAATAATAAATAGGTATCATAAAAGAAGAAATTATAGTTTTAGGGGTAACAAGTATATGGAACAGAGAAAAAGTAGAACGGGGTTGAGGAAACAACGAATTTGAGGAAACTGAATCTTAAATGGGGTTGTCAGGGTAAACCTCGCCAAAAAGTTGCTATATAAAGGGTAAAGAGTTAATTTAGGCAAGAGTTCTGATGAATTGTTACTAACCTCTCTATTACCTCAAAGATACGAATAAGGAAAAAAGCAAAAGCAGTGGCTCCAATTCCAATCCTCGGAAGAGCATTATCAAGGGTACAGATTTCTAAGTTCTCTGATGAGACAGCATGCCCATTTTATTTAGAGACTTTAAGTAAAATAAGATTTCAAGCCTTGAGCAGTATCAGGTTTAGGAAACAAAGGCACTTCATATGAAACACCAACATCCCTCTAAGTGAAGCAAGCAGGTAGAATGAAGGTGCATGAGGCTTAAGGGTCAGAAAGGCCTGGGCTCAAAATGTTCAGTTCTTCCCTTTCTAGCTCTATGATTCTGAGCAAGTTCTTTACAGAAGGCACTTAGCCCACTGCCTTCTTATACATTCAGTGTCAGCTCCCTCCCATCCTTCCTTCCCATCACCTTCCTGAATAATCATACTCAATGAATTCTGAGCCCTGCACCTCTGCTCTACGGGCTACTGCTTTGGTACAGCTGAAGTGGAGGTAACATATATGTGCTGTCTCTAGATCCTAACAGCTAATTTCAAGAACTACCAGTGGCTCTTACCAATAAAATGCTCGATTCAAAGGAAAATATGCTTAGTGCCACAGTTAAAATGTCCTGCCACAAGACAGCCAATTCCTAGTCAAAGCATATAAAAAGTCAAATTAAAAAAGCAAGATCTTGAAAATGATTATTACCCCAAGCTTTGGCATGTTGGCTCGCTTCAGCCGACCTATCTTGGACCAGTGAGGAACTTTGCACGCATTAATTCTCTGCAATAACACTTCCAGTTCGAATCCATAAATATTATGACCCTAGGCAGGAAAAGACGACAGCCAATAACATATCAAATGCAAATTAGAGGATTTATCTTCGTATGCATAGAATTTCTTTGCCCTTTCTTTTTCTGGTCTCTAATTGAAGGCATCATGAGTTTACCTCCGGTTGGGATCCTTTCTTCTTCAGGAACTTATTCATCAGCAGCATTCATTAGCCCTGACATTCACAAGACTGCTAAGCAGATTGCTGAAATAAACTTTATCTCATCCTAATTGATGCAAGGTTCAGAAAATGTCTTTTAATTTGCAGCTCATGCCTCATAGTCTCAAAGGCAAGGGCAAATTTTAATGTCCACACTTTTTACATGATCAATAAAAGCTATACTCAAACAATTCTGTTTTACTTCTTTAAAAAACAAGAAGCTGTTTGTATTATATAACATTTACATACTTTTAGAAAGCTCGGGAACTACATCTAGTTTTTTCCTAAAGAACTGAGTTCAAACAGTGCTGATTTAGACTCCTAAGCAACATGCAACACAGTAAATAATACCACTCAATAGTTCAAATAATAAACTTGTAAAAAAAAAAATTAAAAAAAACAAGGACACAATACTATACCAAGTAAAGAATATCTCAAAAAACTAACCAAGTTTTCCATATCTACAATAATTTCCATCATGTGAATAATATGGTTCACTGCCAATACTTATTAAAAAACTAGATAAAGTTTAAAGTAAATCAGATCAATAAATAGATTGTGTTATTAATTTCAATCAAAAATAGATACTGCTATATATTTATAGCAGTTTTGTCTCTTAAGACACCCAAAGGGCGTTAGGATGTCTCATTCCCAAATTATCGTTCCTGGGATTAGGGACTCGAACCCACATCGGGATTCTCTCTGACATCAGTTTGGATTTCTCAATCACAGACTTGTCTCTAATACCTTATGGCAGCACACCTACCCGAGGCACCATGGCATCTCTTGGGGCCCAAGAGAGAGACTGCTAGTGGAGACTGAGTGCGGGTCTGGTGCTAAGCCAGAGAAGCACAGGAGGGCACTGTGAACAGAATCTTCCTGACACTTTCAAGATGGGTCCTAATACACCGTAAGGGAAGTGGGTGCAGAGACCCTGGTAACAACCTATAGACTCTTGGTACCTGGGCTACACATTGTCAGGAAAGGTGTCCAAGAGCAAACATGAATGCAGAGAAATATATGGAGAACATGTTCGCAAGGCTTCCTTCCATGTAATCAAATTACCAAGAGAACATTTCAAATGTAAGCATTTATATCCTACTTCCCTCCCAAATTCAGGAGAAAAAGACAAAAGGAAGGACTATCAAGGAGCCTACAAACTAAGGAAGGCCAGAGGAAACATAAAATAAAATGTTGCTTTATTATTCTTAAGAATTGGGGCAAATGTAACCGTGTGGATGGACCAAAAGGGTATTACGCTCAGTGAAATAAGCCAGTCGGAAAAAGACAAATAACATATGATTTCACTTACGTGTGGAATCTAAAGAACAAAATTAACGAACAGGCAAACTTGAAAGAGACACATAAACACAAAGAGCAAATTGGTGGGTGCCAGAGGGAAGGGGGTTGGGCAACTGAGTGAAAGAAGCTGAAGGGATTGAGAAGCACATATTGATAGTAGTTACAAAAAAAAAAGTCACAGGGATGTAAGTAAAGCGTAGGAAATATAGTCAATAATATTGTAATAACTTTGTATGGTGCCAGGTGGGAACGGAAAATATCAAGGGGACACTATGCAAAGTATTTGATTGTCTAACTACTTAGCTGTATACCTGAAACAAATATAAAATAAACATTGAAAGTTAAAAAAAAACATTTAAAGAAAAGAATCGGGGCAAAGATAACTCAATGACTTATTATCTCTTGCTACCTCATGGAAACATACCCAGTCATCAAGAGAAAAAATGGTCCCTGGCCATGAGCTTTCAAAGAAATATATCAAAGAGATCCACTGAGCTCATAAAGTTCAAATACTTATACTTTGGGGATTGGCATCAAACCAAGTGAATTAACTCCTGTGGATGCTAGCCATACAGCTGGACCACTAAGCCAAAATTCTGGAGATACCAACAGTTGACCCAGGTTTATTAATTTATAGGCTGGTGGTCTCTAAGTGTAATTGGATTAGCATAAACTTCTATAACAATTCATAAGTTGCCTTTCTATTACAGGAAAAAATACTATCTTGTAATGGGCTGGGATATTTCCCCCTTTCTGTCAGCAGTAAGTACAGCAAGTCCCACCAACCTATAGGGTTCTTTCATTCTGAAATTATTCTTTGCTGCTCAAAAAAAAAAAAAAATGCCAATCAAATCAAACTAAAATAACTAAGGCATGAAGAGCTTCCCCACGAAATGATCAAACGATTACTTACCACAATGATATCAGGATCAATTTTGTGAACTTTTGCAAGGAAAAACCCTAGCAGTGTTCTCTCTGTTGCAGCAATCTCAACCTTCACTTTCTGTTAGATAAAAACAAACCAGTCACTCTTTCTCTCAAGCACTATATCTTGCTTCCTTACTCAGACAGGTTAAGATTTCTTAGGATTAAAAGAAACCACCCAGCTCAAAACTAAATGCAGCAATAAAATTCCTGATTATAGGTTTTGCCTTAGTTGCATAAAGTCTCTGAGGAGCTTATACACGTAATACGAGTGAGAATGAAAACAAGTTTTAAGTGTTGAGCATTATCAAGTGCAGAAACGTCCCTCCACAGGGACACGCTTGTCATCTGGACACATTTTATAGCACATGAATCAGAGTACCGACTTTCTTAGACTGCACTGTTTATGTATTTACCACACAAAGAAGTTCTAAGGACTGTATAAACTAACATCAAATAGTGGTGTAAGAATGTACTACGGTAGTATAAATAAGAAACTAGACTAAACGCAAACATTCATTTAAGAATTACAAGTGTCTTAAATATAAATAAAACCTATCTTCACACAAAAGGCTTCCACTTGGATTACTAACCAGAAATCAGGTGTTCAAAAGATCCATCTATTAAGACTCTCCTAAAATGAAAGTTGAAGGCTATATGTTTTCTATACCTAGCTTGACTAAAGAAAGATCAGTTTGACTCTAATGGAATAAATTTTCCTGGTCATTTCTACTTGGATAGGTAATTATGGGCACTTCACAAATAATAAGTAGCCTGGTCTAACAGTACCACCAGACTACTAGACTTCTCAAGCCAACTTAAAATAAGCAGAACCTGACAGGTTGCTAACTTTTAATTTTGTCAAGTGAGAACATTAAAAAAAAAAACTACAAATTTACCAACACTGTCATTTCATAAAAGAAACAACATATGCTCTCAAAAAGAAATATTTTACATCGAATACATTTACTTTTTAAAAAAATATATTTTTATTTATTTCAGAGAGGAAGGGAGAGGAAGAGATAGAAACATCAGTGATGAGAGAATCATTGATTGCCGCTTCCTGCACACCCCCTACTGGGAAATGAGCCCACAACCCGGGCATGTGCCCTTGACTGGCATTGAACCCGGGACCCTTCAGTCTGCAGGCCAATGCTCTATCCACTGAGCCAAACCAGCAAGGGCTCAAATACATTTATTTTTGTGAAAAACTCAATACATTATCCAATTCCCCAATCCACCTCCACCCTTAATGGAGTATTCTGGGAGTTTAGAAATCGTTGATCTATTGGGACAAGCCCACATCAACTTTCTAATACTTGTCCCCTTTAATATCCTCAGTGTTCCCAACGTCACTTGACTTCCTTTAAGCTGGACAGGGGGAGGGGAAGTGAAGCACTCGACCCTACACTTTCCCAAAACAGTAATCACCTGATCATGCAGTTTTGGAAAAGCTTCCTATTAAGCTAACTACAGGAGGGTTTGAACCTTGTACACCATAGAACTCCACCATTTTCGGGTGGTGAAACATTTAAACATTGCTAAACAATGTTTTTAGTTTTACATTTCTAATACATTTTAATGGGTCAATGTCACAGTATGATGTAGCAAGAATAGATCTAATTGATTAACATCATCCACACCATCCTCCTTTTTTCAATTTAAACAAATAGATGCTTCATGTTTAAAAGAAATAAACAATTTCTTTACCTTTTTCTTTATTTCTTCACTAAAAGCATATGGAAAAATACAGTCCTTTGGTTTAGACACAACTGTAAGAATGAAGAAAAATAAAGATTCCAACACACATCTTAGCCAATTTCAAGTATACATACACTGACCGTTTCCAAATGGAAACTGCTTACATATAAATTCCCCCCAATTGCTAAAGAGTAAAGAGAATCAAGTATTTCTATTGGTCATGTTGTTGGACCTCAAAAGAATAGCCAAAACAAACAGGCTTTTATGATGGGTTTGTAGAATGACATCATGAAAAGAAAGTAGTTAAAGCATAAGTTTGACCCAGAAAAAAACGACTCCATCCCAATACAATAACCATTGGAACAGAAAAAGATATCCAACTGCCTCCTGACTTCTCTTAGAACAAAATAAACCAGCTGAATAAGAGGCAACAGATCCAATAAAACACTCAATACTTTTGAAAACATTATAATGATGAAAAACAAGTTACTGGCCCAACAGTTGGAGAAAAAGAAAAAAGAAAAACTAAAATCAAGCCATTAGTAAACCAGCTTTAAAGATACATACCACAGAAGTGTGACTGGAAGGGAGGCTGTGGCGGTGCTTTATCTAATGCAAAGCTATGATGAACCAAAGCTGCCACAGCAATAATCTGCAAACAAAGGAGGAAAAGAAATCGCTTATCAAACATCTACTATGGATTCTGCATTCTCAACAAAACCACCAAGAATATTAAAAGATAAAGACTTTAGTATATATTAATGAATGTTTTAAACATTTTATTAGGTGGGTGGAATTGGAGAACATCATGCTGAGTGAAATAAGTCAGTCAATGAAAGAGAAACACCACATGACCTCACTCATTTATGGATAATAAAGAACATTATAAGCTGATGAACCAAAAGATAGATATAGAGACAGTAAAGCAACAAGCAGACTGTCAAATTATAGCGGGGAGGGTAGGGAGATCTGGGGGAGATAAGAGATCAACCGAAGGAATTGTATGCATGCATATAAGCAAAACCAATGGACACAAAACTCTGGGGAGGGAGGGCATGTATTGGAGGAGGGGGGCAATGGTAAGATATGTACACAGATAATTTAATTTAAAAAAAACATAAAAATAAATAAATAAATGAACATTTTATTAGGAAAGCAGGGGTTGCATGCTTTTTCTATAAAGAGTCAGATAGGAAATACGGTAGGTCTTGCAGGGCTTATGGTCCCTGGCATGGATACTAACTCTGCCTCTGTAGTACAAAAGCATCTGCAGATAATATGTAAATGAATAAAGTTGCTATGTTCCAAGAAATTTGATTTACAAAAGCAAGTGGTAGGCTGGATTTGGCCCACAGGTCATAGTTTGCCAACCTCTAGCATAGAGGAATAAGTCCGATCACCGGATGAAGCAAACAAAAACAGAAAATGGGGTGTGCTATGAGAACCAACTGTTATTCTCCAATAAGTCAAAATCACTGAGAAAAAAAAACAACACACAACTGTAAGGGGTTGGGAGGGAGTTGCTCCTGTTTAAAAGAGATTCAAGAGACATAAAAATTAAACACCATCTGTGACTCTTATATGAATCTTGATTCGAATAAACCAACTGTTAAAAGACATTTTGGAGAAAAGAAGTCATGTGGCTATGGACTGGGTATTTTAGATACCAAGGAATCGCTGTTCATGTTTTTAGGTGATTAATGGTATTATATAAGAAAGTATGCATGCATTGAGAGATGCAATGACACAAATGGCAGAAATTAGCCTTAAACTACTTTAGGAGGGGGAAAAAAACGAGGGGGTGTGACAAAATCTTGCTAATTGCTGAATAAATTGATTGGCATACGGAAGTTCATTAAATTATTCTATGTCCATTTAAAGTTCTCCAAAACAAAAAAGTTAAAAACCCAGAAATAAGTAAGTCATCAATTTAAGTCTTTTAAAAGTTTGGTAGGGAGCTAGTATTCTTTGCCCTTCAAAAAGAACTACCTCCCCTTGCAGAAAAACTGTATAAGTTCAGACAAGTATCTGCACCTAAGGCATAAGTACAAAATCTGTCCTATCTTTTTTTTTTTTTTTTTTTTACCTCATTTTGATGTGTCTTTGCATTTTGTATTGTCTTCATGCTGAAAGACATCACCACGAGAGGGGGAGAACCAACATCCTTAATTACATTCACCAGGTCTGGTTTCAAAACCATTGCCTCAACTTTACACCAACTGATTGGCTGATTTAAGAGCTCTAAAAGAGAACAAATACAACAGAGCAAAAGAAAAAGAAAAAATACTACAGTTAAGACATCTGTGATTAACTGAGAAAGTATTCAATCCCCTCTTCTAATAACAATGTCTTGTAATATTTAATTAACAATAAAACACACTATTGGATTGTATGCAAATCCTTGTGTGTGTACACATATGTTCGTCTGCCTGGGAAATAGGTCTACAGCTTCCATTAGATTTTCTAAAGAATCGAGGGCCCAAAATAGGTTTAAAAACAACAACAACAACAGAAACGTGCCCAGCCAGCATGGTTCAGTGGTTGAGCATCAACCTATGAACCAGGAGGTCACAATTCGATTCCCAGTCAGGGCACATGCCTGGGTTGCAGGCTCCATCCCCAGTAAGGGGCATGCAGGAAGCAGCTGATCAACGATTCTCTCTCATCACTGATGTTTCTATCTCTCTTTCCCTCTCCCTTCCTCTCTGAAATCAATAAAAATGTATTTTTTAAAAATGAAATAAAACACTGCCTTGGAGAAATCACAAAACATAAGAGATGTGTGAAGACAAAACAGAGTATCACAGATGCAAATACAAAAGAACATCGGATAAGAGACCCAGCACTCTCCACACTGGTCAGTGGTACTCCCCCTCCTTCAGAGATTAGCAGTGAACTAGGAAGAACTGGGCCACATCAGCCAGAAAGGAAGTCCACACTGACAGCAGCCCAGTGAGGGATGCGACCAACTGCCAGCTGGGCTAACTAAGGCCTCCCTCTGATTACACTGACAGACTTTACAGTAAGGTGACCAGACATCCCGATATCAGGACTTTTTTTAAAATGCCGCGGGACGCAGGACAAATTGTTAAAAATCGGGACTGTCCCGCCAAAAGCGGGACTCTGATCACCTTACATTACAGTGATAAAGTGATTCTAAGCATATTCCCTGTTCTCACTCAAGGAAAACCTTGAGAAAAATTCATAAAAAAGGAAAAATAAAGAGACTAATTCCCTAACTACCTTTTTAAAAACCGCATCTATCAGCAATTTACTTAGTATTCTGAAAGTAAAATTTTCCTTACGTGGATTTTTAACTTCAAGCCAACAAGGTCCTTTGATCTTTCTGTTCATCAAGAACAGTTCCAAGCTGGATGTGTTAGTTCCAAATACATGAGAAAAAGTTTCTCCTTTCAAATCCTGAGGAAGCTGTGGCATTTCAGGCTGAAAAAGGCAAAAAAAAAAAAAAGAAAATACTTTTTGTTTAAAACTATTACTTCACATTTTCCAAAGTCTATACTTGAAATAAACAAAAGCCTCTCTACGAAGTACCAGAAGAAACTCCTTTTATATATATATATATGAAATGTAATTTGCTACAAATGAAATCCAAAACAATTCACAGTAGGAAACAAAAACAATTCACAATGACAAAATAATGCATCTTGATGGCATCCATTAGAAGAAAAATAGGCCAAGAAGCTCCCCAAAAGAGGATTTCTGTCCAGAACCATACATGCCTTACTGATAAAACCAAAAAAAAACACAAAACCCCCCACACACAAAAAACAAAAACCCACAAAAAACAAACAAACAAACAAAACACACACACACAGCCAAATATTGCAATATAATAAGTACCACTGCATTAGGGGAATAAAAGCAAGAGAATGGGACTCATTCAAATTGCTTCCATGGTACATTTCA
The DNA here is from genome assembly GCF_014108245.1 of Pipistrellus kuhlii. Taxonomy (NCBI): domain Eukaryota; kingdom Metazoa; phylum Chordata; class Mammalia; order Chiroptera; family Vespertilionidae; genus Pipistrellus; species Pipistrellus kuhlii. The sequence goes on along the minus strand of NW_023425471.1, from coordinate 10,188,615 downwards.
TCACCACTGTCAGAAACATTTCTTAAAAGTTTCCCGTTTTTAACATGTGGGATCAAAACACTATATCAAAGGTAAGGTCCAGTTAATTAATATCCCATAGCCATGACCTTACCTGTCCTGAGAGCAAGAGCAGCACTCCAGTAAGAGTACTGATGCTCTCATCTCTCACCTTTCCGATGCTCAGAAAGAACACTTCAACAGACTAATGATGGGACACTCCATCATGTGGCATTTGTTCCACTTAACAAACAGTTCTGCAGTTTCGATTTATGTATTTAAAGATGCAGAGAAAAGTCGCACAATTTGTAGTCTATGTATTTAAATTTTTATCCATTTTAATTTAATTATTCATTACTGGGAGTCCACCTCCGTGAACTGTGGGCTTGAGGAGCTCTGCCAGCACTAATTGAAAGCCAATTGAAATTTCAAAAATAGAACAGTATCATTTCCAACCAAAACCCAGTAATTTTCTTTGTTTGACTTACCGAGTATCTAACTTCCAAGTATTCAGATTTTTCTGGAACATCAGGTATCTCAAAAGCATAGTTCTTTTCTACTATCTGGGTAAGCAAATATTTTAAAATCATTTAGACAAAAACTTCACAAGATACATTGACAAGCTTACATACACAATGCATGTCCCTGCATTTAATCATTAGGAATCTAACATCCTTATGGAACACGGAAGTAAATAAAGCCAATGTGGCACCTGTTTCCCCTTTCTTTTTTATTCTTTTTTCTTTTTTTAAATATATTTTATTGCTGTTTTACAGAGAGGAAGGGTGAGAGATATAGAGCTAGAAACGTCGATGAGAGAGAAACATCGACCAGCTGCCTCTTGCACACCCCCTGCTGGGGATGTGCCCGCAACAAACGCACATGCCCCTGACCGGAATCGAACCCGGGACCGTTCAGTCCCCAGACCGACGCTCTACCACTGAGCCAAACCTGTTTCGGCTGTTTCCCCTTTCAACTAAGACTAAAACACCCAATAACTAAGTACTAAAAAGTCTTTTCTTGGACATTACAGAACTTGAAATATTTGCATTCGAGGTCAATAAACATTAAAAAGTTTTGTAATGTTGCCAAAACCGGTTTGGCTCAATGGTAGAGCGTCGGCCTGCGGACTGAAAGGTCCCGGGTTCGATTCCGGTCAAGGGCGTGTACCTTGGTTGCGGGCACATCCCCAGTATGAGGTGTGCAAGAGGCAGCTGATCGATGACTCTCTTTCATCGATGTTTCTAACTCTCTATCCCTCTCTCTTCCTCTCTGTAAAAAATCAATAAAATATATATATTTTTTTAAATTTCGTAATGTTAATGCATTAGGTAATTTGCTACTCTTCAATAGCAAGTAACCCCACCTTGCTAGAAAAATTGATAATTAGCATTATAATTATAGCTCATATTTACTGAGTGCCTGCTATGTACCAAGTACTGTTTTAATAACCTAATATGAGTTGATCGACTCAATCCTTCCAAATAGCTCTTGTGACGGCCCTGGACTTGGGAAGCGGTAAGGCTAGCACTTGAAAGCACAAGGTATATTGCCCAGTACCTATGCTCTTCACCATCACACCACACTGCTTTTAGAACTTTCGAGACTTGATCCATCTGCCATAATTCAAAGCTCAAATACAATAGTTAAGACCATTAGCCTACCCTTTAGCAACTGAACCCTCCCTTTATTGCAATCACTGTTAATAGCCAGGATGTTAATAACCAGTATGTGGAGTGAGTCACAGCCCCCACGATGATGGCCAAAGACATCGATATCTCACAAAATCAACGTCTCACAGTTGATCAATTATGTGTCACAGGAGCAGAAGATTTATTGTATCAGAATAGCATCAAAGTCCCTAATGTTTAAAGATAAAACCTCACTTAACCTTGTAAGACAACTTGGCAATAATTAATATAAACAAGATCAGACCGTTTCTTTCCATTTGGGAATAAGAGCACAGATATGCTTCAATTATTGGAAGCAATTACTTTGCTATGAGTAGTCTTTCTATGCAAATTAATGATTATTTTATAAGCAGTATAAAGAGATGTAAAAATTTTTACAAATACAACAAGGTTTTGCATTGCTATCTATGAAAGTTCTATTCAATGAATTATAGCCACACAGAGGGCAGTTTGCACAAATAAGATATGCAACAACTATTTGCTAAATCAGGAAATGAACAATCAACTAATAATTAGGGCTGGAAAATGTTATCACAAATACAAACCTTGGACTTGAACTTCATAATTTTATATTTTGTTGCTATTTTCTCATCAAATTCGCTATAAACATCCTTCATTGTAACTGGAGTTCCTGTTTCTTTCCCCGTGTGCAGATCAATTTTCTACTCTCCCATGGAGAGAAAAGGGGAGGGAAGGGAAAGAATATCTATAAATAAATCTTTCAACCACCAGAAACCCAAGTCTAAATCAATTTTCATCTTCCCCCATTTAAACATGTAATAGAACAGTCTTACAAGTGAGTCCAAAGATGCAAACATACCCCAAAATGTACTAAACCCAATGCCCAATTCCTCCCAATGGCATCATAAAAGCAAACCAGAAATAAAGTTGATCGATCGATCGATCCTACAAAATGGGAGAAGTGTTGTAAATACTGACCAAGAATCTTCACAGCTCAACTCAGATGGGGAGGAGAATGTGGATGTTAAGTCCCGATAGAAAAGGAGAAGCAAATGAAACTGACCCCGTTAAATGGCTGTGAGTGAAATGACACTGTTGCCTATACAACAAAAGCATGAAAACTGGGCCAAACTCCATGCCACATTTTAGAGCTATACTCTCCCAGCTGTCATTACTATGGAAATGAGAAGCTGAAAGACAGCATCACATACTAAAACTCAAGAAATGCTATACTCTTTCACACTCTTTCTAACAAGTTGCAAAAACAGAGTGTTATTTCATTTCTTTATTTTCCCCAACTTCTAATGGAGCTGCTGCCAAACAGTGGTGACTAGGCAGAAAGCAATAAAAAAAGCATCAAGGTTGTGGATAATTCACAGCCCTGTTGAATAAATAATAGGACTGGTGGATGCCCGGCCAGTGTGGTTCAGTGGTTGAGTATCCACCTATAAACCAGGAGGGCATGGTTCAATTTCTGAGCAGGGCACATGCCCGGGTTGCAGGCTTGATCCGCATGCAGGAGGTAGCTGATGAATGATTCTCTCTCATCATTGATGTTTCTCTCTCTCTCTCTCTCCCTTCATCTCTCTGAAATCATTATACATATGCATATATATATATATATATATATATGTATATATATATATATATATATAAATGACAAAGCAATTGTAGTTGAGGTTAAAAAAAAAGAAAAAGAAAGAATAGGGCTGGTGGCAGAACACAGCATGCACTTAGGATTAGATGCTAATCACTAACATTTACCATTTCACGGGGAAGGAAGTATAGAGTTCGTTCAATGTTTTTCACCATGACACAACAGCTCACATAGGTTTCAGCAGATTTGATCCAAACTTTGCCAAACAGAAATACCACACCTAAAGGAATAAGAAGAAAAACATGAAAAAAGGAACATTTCAATTCCATCACATTTAATGTAATGTGATATCCAGTCCCCAAGACCAGTTCCTTTACTCAGTACTTATGCCATATGAAGATACCACAATGGTAAAACCTGTGACCACTAGGAGGCCAGGAGACAGAGTGATTCTTGGCATTACAATTTTTTCCAAAAGTAGGGAGATATCTAGGTAAATAGATGGTTATTAGGGAGCCATCACAGGCCTCAGTAGACACACTGGGGAACTACTGAGACATCCTAGGTCAGTGAGAAAGCCCTGGAGAATCAGGGAGACATCCTAAGTCAGTGTTGGGTAAAAAACACAAAATACGTTTCAGGGAGACATCCTAAGTCAGTGTTGGGTAAAAAACACAAAATACGTTTCAGGGAGACATCCTAAGTCAGTGTTGGGTAAAAAACACAAAATACGTTTTCCCTCAAACCAGGATTCCCCAGAGTAAGAGAAACAAAACAAAACAAAAAAGCAAGCTTTTGTCCAACAAATCTCGTATTTAAACCTCTTGTGAGAACTTTGAGAATGATAAATTCCTTTTTAGCACTGTACTTACTAATAAAAATTAACATCCATGTGTAAGGATACTATGTATGGTAGGTACCTCAGTATTTTGCCATATATAAAACAATTTATCTCATTTATCTTATTCCAAGTAATAATAAATGTCTCATAATAGGGTTCAACTACTACTACTGTTTCACCCCTTCGACCTCACAGACTACTTAAAGACACCTAGCTAACTAGTGTTTATAATGTTCCTCTCCTTTATTTCAGTTTAACAAATGGATTAATAACCAACTCAACAGACACGTTCCTTTTGAAATCCTTCTGTAATATATACTACAAAGTCAAAGAAAGCCTTTCTAGACATCAATTCATTGTTCATGAAAACTGGACGTCAAGATAGGACTCCAGAGATTTGCTAGTCAAACTAAGAGATGATCACTGTGCTCAATTCTTGACTCCATGAATAATTAGACAGCAGGAACCAACATAGCTACTCAACATGGCCATTTATCTGAGACATTAAGAAAAATCTGGCATATATAAAGGCTACTGTACACAAGGCTAATTACTCTGGTTTCACACGATAGCTCATCAGTGCTTCCTTTTGTCACTCATTCTAGTAGAAATAAGACCATCTAAGAATTTTCATTTCTGAAGATGATTAAAATTCTTACAAGAGTTGTGTGATTTTTCATCTGGGGGGAAAGAGGCAGGTGGGGGGTTGGGGGGAGGGAAGGGGGGACTGTGGAGATGATTAAAAAGAAAAAAATCTCAGTAGTGCAGAAAATTAAAAGTCATCCTTATAACAGTTAGAGATGAAAAAAACAAAATTCCAAGCAAAGAAAAATAAAGGCCCTAATATTGGATTCAAAGATTCAAATAGCTCATTTTACAGTCAAACTAATATCACACTTCATGCAACACATTTGACACTGTTTATGCCTCATTTGCCACAGAAAGATCATGGTAAACAAAGATCCCATCCCTTCCCCTCCCCACCCCGCAGTAACTAGCTGAAACCAGGTGCAGTCAGGATTATTCAACCTTTAAAAAGTCGTAATGAAGACAGGATATCTTCCCATATGCAAAGAGTAAGATTCTTTTCATAATTATGGAGCATTCAGCAACAACTGACTTACTTAGAATCTGTAAGGAACTGAGAAACAATAACAGGGTCTTTGGGAGTACTTAGTTTTTATTAGCGGCATTGATTTCACCAAGGCTCAGTGATCATTACCTGCTATCAAGATGAAACTGTTCAACCCTCTGAGATTAAAGGACTTTTTAAAAGCTGTCTTATTTAACCCATTGGCATCAATCACAAGGACACAAAACTTGAAAAGTAGCACAGAACAGCAGGCCTGAGGGTGAGAAGCCCAGAACTCTGCCACTGAAGAGCTGACCACTTCATTTTCAGAACCTCAGCTTCCTCCTCTATAAGTGAATTACTGGACTAGAAGATCTCCAAGGCATTGTCCACCATTAGAAAATTCCGTTTACCTTAGCATTTGGAAGACAGACCAATAACAGACAAGTACTTCTTTTAATTGCAAAATGTTTCCCAAAGGTGGTTGAAAAGGATTATCCATGACTATGGGTTAGTACCAGGAATTCAATAATACATTGTATAAACTGGTTGCTTCACAAATATCCTGTGCTTTAGTGCCTCAATTTTAACCTCCAATATCGGAAGCTAAGCAGGGTCGGGCCTGGTTAGTACTTGGATGGGAGAAATGTCAGCACTGCCCAGCCTACGTGGCTGGATTGGGTGTCATCCAGTACAGTGGAAGGATTCTCAGTCAGAACACATATCCAGGTTGCAGGCTCAATCCCAGGTAGGGGGCCTGTAGGAGGCAGCCAATCGATGGGTCATTCTCACATGTATGTTTCTCTCTCTTTTTCCCTTCCTCTCTCTCTATAAATAAAATCAATTAAAAAAAAAGAAATTCAACACTGCCTAGCATTGCTCTGAAAGCTGGAAATAATGGCTTTGGGGGAATTGTTCTGTCTGTATCTGTGACATCCATGAATATGGTAGCTACTAGTGACATGTGGCTATTGAGCACTTGAAATGTGGGTAGTGGCTGAGAAGCTTAATTTTAATTTTTATTTCAATTTAAAGAGCTACATATGGCCAGTAACTATCACAGTGGGCAATGTAGCTCAAGACCTTACACTGTAAAACAATGCTCTGTGTTTTTTTTTTTGTTTTGTTTTGGTTCTTTAAATATATTTTATTGATTTTTTACAGAGAGGAAGGGAGAGAGATAGAGAGCCAGAAACGTCAATGAGAGAGAAATATCGACCAGCTGCCTCTTGCACACCCCCTACTGGGGATGTGCCCGCAACCAAGGTACATGCCTTGACTGGAATTGAACCTGGGACCTTTCAGTCCGCAGACCGACGCTCTACCACTGAGCCAAACCAGTTTTTTAATAAGAGTATTAATAAGAGGTGGAAATAATATGCTCCTTTTCACACAGGAAAGAAAGAGGATTGTTGTTCCTTAAGGTTGCAATCCTTGGCAATTGACACTAGCAATCTGATGCTTTATGTGTGAATTACTGCTTTTCTCAGAGAGAGAGGGAGGAAACACAGATGTGAGACACATAGGCTGGTTGCTTCCTGCATGCACCCCAACCCGTTGATCGGGAATCAAACCCACAACCCTTCAGTGCATGGGCTGATAGCTCTAACCATTGTAGCAAACCAGCCAGGGCTATGTTACCTTTTTTTTTTTTATTGATTTTACACAGAGAGGAATTGAGAGGGATAGAGAGTTAGAAACGTCAATGAGAGAGAGACATCGACCAGCTGCCTCTTGCACACCCCCTACTGAAGATGTGCCTGCAACCAAGGTACATGCCCTTGACCAGAATCGAACCCGGGACCTTTCAGTCCACAGGCGGACGCTCTATCCACTGAGCCAAACCGGTCTCGGCTATGTTACCTATTCTTACACTATGCTGCTACAAGGCTGCAAGAGGCAAACTCAGTATGGTAGCAAATGCAACTCTGGATTCTCTGAAATCTTTCCTGTGTATCTGTCTACAGGATTGTCAATCTCTGAAGTTTATTTCAATCATCATTTATTAAACACCTAGTATATTCCTGACATCACACTGAAAGCTAGAAATAAAGGCCTCTAGGAGTTAAAAGGCTTTGGGGGAAACAAAAACACAGAATCAGATCTTTTCAAAATAACATGACAAATGCTACAATGGAAAAGGGTATGATGGGGTCACAGAGAGAGGGCTCTTGGGGTCAGTCTGGAGGATTAGGAAACTTCCTGGAGATGACACAGGCTGAGTCACATGAGGGCATTCCAGTCAAACACAATGAGTAAGGGGACATGGCATAAAGAGCATCAGGCACAGACAGGGAGCTATTTCAAGGGCACAAAAGTCATGCATTGGCAGGCACCGGAAACCTTGTTAAGGAACTCAGACTTTCATGTTTAAGTGATTACTACCACTGTGGGTGTTTTTTAATAAGGAAATGACACAGTCAGAGTTACCCTTCTGAGCAGTAGCTCTGGCGATGGTGTGATGTAGGCAAGAAGGGACCAGATGCCGAAGCCAGTTTGGCTCAGTGGATAGAGCGTCGGTCTGCGGACTGAAAGGTCCCAGGTTCGATTCCGGTCAGGGGCATGTACATTGGTTGCGGGCACATCCCCGGTAGGGGTTGTGCAAGAGGCAGCTGGTCGATGTTTCTCTCTCATCGACGTTTCTAGCTCTCTATCTATCTCCCTTCCTCTCTGTAAAAAATCAATAAGAATATATTTAAAAAAAGATCATCCGTGTTGTAATTTAAATTAAAAAAAAAAGGGGGGGGGGACCAGAGGTGGGAATTGTGAGGAGAAAGACACCTCGTCTACTTTAGGAGAGAAAACTAATAAGGAAGTGAGGAAAAGGGGGGATCAAGGCTGGCTCCCACATTTCCGGTTTTGACTGGACCATTAACCAAGATAGAAAATCAAACCTAACATCAAGCAAATACAGCAAAGCACAGACAGTAGCAGTGGGAAGGGCAGGCCCACAAAGTGGCACAACTCCAGTGAGTACCACTCACACAGCCATGCTCCAGAGGCCCCATGAAGCACATGTGAAAACAATGTCCCATGCAGTCGCACCATGGGATAACCTGGGATTCCGCATTGGATGGGAAATATTTGCTCAGTCTCATGGAATCACACCTGCCAGCCTACCTCCCACTGGCAAGTAACAAAGAGGTAGTCAAAGTGGTGAGAGGCTCTAGCCAAAGTTACGTGCCCTAGCTAAAGGAGATATGATACCATTTCTAGGACTGCTTATATCTTTACCTAAGGAACTAATTACTAATACATGGCAGTTTGCTGCTCAAGTGGCTCTGCCAGAGTTTCCACATAGTTGATAAGCTAAAACATATTACTGCTTCTGTTTCCCCTCTGAGAGACCACTACGGTCTTTCCAATTAAATTCCATGCCTGATTATCTTAAAGGTAAATCTGGCCTCCAAGTTCAACAATTAATACTTACTCTTCTCACTCACTCACTTGCTTCACTGACATCTACACTCCATTTTCATCAGATGCAGCCTCCAGGAAACCATTTTGAAAAATTCAGTTTGCTTCTACCCTCAGATCCAGAAATGGGTCTAAATAAAAGTATCTCTGTTTAAGGGTATATTTTCTACTAATCCAACAGATTTTGTCATGCCCAACTCTGCAGTGAAGAAGGGCTCAAAGGAGCACAAAGGAAACTGGAGAGCCTCCTGGCTTTTGTGAGTCAGAATTAACAGAATCAGCTCATTTGGAGAAGGACCTGGGAATCAATCTTGATCCCTCCTCTCTGTCAACCCTCATATTAATCCATCAACAACTTCATGTCAAAATACATGTTAAATGCATCCACTTTTCTCTACTACATGCCTGTCCTGCACTGACTGATCTCCAGTGCTTCTACACTTTCCCACTACCCCGTTCCAGCCCCAACACACTCACACAGATACATACACACACACACACAGGCACACTCACACACGCAAATGTATAAGCGCTATTCTCCACACAAATTGGAGATTCCTGTTAAAATGTATGCCCAGCCGAAACCGGTTTGGCTCAGTGGATAGAGCGCTGGTCTGCGGACAGAAAGGTCCCAGGTGTGATTCCGGTCAAGGGCATGTACATTGGTTGCGGGCACATCCCCATTAGGGGGTGTGCAGGAGGCAGCTGGTCGATGTTTCTCTCTCATCGATGTTTCTAGCTCTCTATCCCTCTCCCTTCCTCTCTGTAAAAAAATCAATAAAATATATATTTTTGAAAAATAAAATAAAACAATAAAAATAAAATAAAATGTATGCCCAACCATAAGAACGCCATTCCGCCCATCCTGCTGGTACTTAAAATCTTCCACCACCTCCCCATGGCTCTTGAAAGAAAACCTAAACTCCTTAATATGGCTTTCAAGGTTCTTCCTTATCTGCCCTAGGCCTTTTTCTCAAACTTCATTTTCTACCAATCTTGTCACTTGATTACTGTGTTATAACCAACAAGCTGCCACCTTTCTCCCTCCAGGCCTGTGCTTACTGGTGCATCAGGCTGAAATACTCTTTCTGCAGATCTGCACGTGCCCTCAATCTTAGCCCAAAGGTAGGCTCCTTAGGCCTTCCGAGTCCATCCCCCAACTAACCGCCTTTAAACCATTAACCAACTTACCTTTATTTATTGCCTATTATCCCTCCCCACCTGCTCTACCCCACTAGAATATAAGTTCTATTAGGATAGAGAATTTGTCCAGCCTGTTCACCCCATCTCAGTGCCTGGCATACAAAACCGTGTTTCATTTGCTGAGCAAATGAACAAATTCATGACAATTCCCATTTAAAGTATATTAACTAGAACTTCGGATACATTGAAGGTAAACTACAAGTACACATTCCATATATAACTAACTGGTTTTGGGAAAAAGCATCTTTGAGGATTATTCACAGGACACAGCTGCTCTCCATTCAGGTGCCTCGCGCACCCTTACTATGTACGTATGTGAGTGCAGAGCCTGTGCCAGTTACAGTTCCTTAATGCATTTAAGGGACAGGCGCTATTCCATCTTAAAGACATACAGTATGATTACCTGGTTGGTTGTACTGATCTTCATAAGCATCCAGCCAATAAAACTGAAACACTTGTTCCTCATCTGCCCCTTTTACCAGTGGCAGGTGACTGGAATCCACTTGAACTTCCTGGGCTGAGAAACTGCTGTCATCTTCCTGATCGATGTCCCAACAAGAGACATCTGGGAGAAAACCTCCTCTGCAAAAACCACATTGTCAAAAACTTGTCAAAATCCAACAAAGCAATCGTAGCGCTACTTGCCAGAAAAGTCGGAATGCTCTTACAGGCAGGGCGTGGTCCCTTTCCCAGGATCTGCCTCCGGTTTCGCCACCTCCGCTGGCTCACTCGCTTGGTCCCAGGTCTTAGCAGCCACAGGCTCCGCATTCACCTCCTCAGTTTCCATGGGCTCGTCAAAGTCAACATCTTCAAAATCGATGGCCCCTGACTCCTTCCTGTCGTGTGTGCACACCGCTGCTGGCGCTGGCTCTCCTGCAGGCAGCATTGCCCATTCCCATCACAAACTGCTGCCTCCCCAGCACAGCCATAGGGCCTACCCTTTTCCCACGCTGTATTTGCATCCCGTCAACCTCCAAATCTAGATGTACCTTGTAACTTTTACTGCTGTGAATTGAAATCTTTCGCACTTAAACTTGCTATCACAAATACCTTCAAAATCGCCTCCACGTCCTCCCTCCCGGGTCCTCCATTTGGGGCAGCACTTTGCAACTGCTCCACACTCTTGTACCTCTGCCTGACATCTTTTTTTTTTTTTCATAGTTAACAACCATTTATTAACACAGAAAGGAATAAGGCTTGGCCCCTGTTCTCAGAATGCTTGATGCAGAGGGGCAGACAATCACAAAGCTGCGGTAGAATCACAGTAGAATATGTACCATCACTGAGGTACAGACAAAGTACTTCGGAGGCACTGTGAAAGGGATACACAGGTGAGGGAGAAACAATTTTCCAACTTATGCCTGCCTACAGTATTCAGGGAAGGCTCCAGAAACATCACTGATGAGTCTCAAAGGAGTAGAAGCCACCAGGTGAACAGTGAAGGAAGGAGCCCGTACAGGCTGGGACACAGGTGCAGTACATAAGGTCAATCAAGTAAGTGAGGGGTTCAGGAAACCAGGCATGAATGACGGAAGAAGGAAAAAGTGAGTAAGGCATGAGTAGAACTGTTAAGCACAAACCTATAGCTCTACTGTGGAAATGTGAAGGTCTTGTTTCTCCATGGAGAGGGAAGAGGGAGGGGGGAAGGTGGGAGGTCCTATGGTATGGGTCCCTGCCACCTCTCAATGGCCATCAGGCTCCAACATCAAGGCTAGAGCTTCACAGTTGGGATCTAATATCCATAAGCTACTAAATTGTGAAAAGCCCCCTTCAGAAGGGAATAATTTGTATGAATGCAGTTCTAAATGGGAGAGAGTCCCTACTGTATTCATCTTTCTCAGATGCTGTTGATCCTGCCTAAGAAATAGCTCTAGTTCCTTCAGGAAATCAGATTCTGCCTGACATCTTACTTACCAGCCAATTCAGCACGTGGAAGAGGAACAGGGGTTAACAGAGGCTCCTTCTTTGAGGCAGGGGAAGCAGTTTTTCCTGAAGGAACTACCTGTAAACGTGTTTAAATGTTCACTCAGTTAGACCTGCATACTAAAAATAAGCACACTGTCCTGCCCTGCCCAGAGATAATGACAGTTCCCGTTTATAAAACAACTTTGTGTATTATTAATGCAACAGCTTCGATTATTTTACTTTTCCCTAGGTGTACAAAAGAAATACTTGTTTCCAGGAGGAAAAGTATTACATTTAGCTCAGTGGTAATACCTATAATAAACACATGCTACTTAACCACAAAATTTACTATGACAAAAGCAGGCACATGCTATTTTTGATATACTACATGAAACTATATGATGAAATGGGAGTCCTCATTTAAAACAAAAAACCAAGAACAAACTCAAAGGTATTTCACTCACATAGAAAAGCAATAAAATAAATTTTAAGCGATAATGTACATCGAGTTGGAAGGTATTTCCACACACTTTACCTTGGGGGTGTGCACAGAGAAAGGATTCAGTGACGCTCCAACGCATCTTTTCTTCCTCGGTATTAGTACTGGTGGTGGGGTTATTTGAGGTGTCTAAAAGGAGGGGTAAGAAACACTTCATCGCCGCGCTTGGTTTACAAGCCAGAAAAAGTACATTTCTCTCCCCATTGAAGCCCAATGAGCAAAGCATTTTTCCTTCCCTGTTCCCTCCACGGATCTATGTTCATGCACTGAGGTTACTATAGCAACCCTACCACAGACTCACTAGAAACCCAGAATAGATATTGAATCCACTCCTGACCAATTTTTCTTTTCAAAACTTATCATACTTTTCCCTTACCCTTCCGGAATATTACATTTAAAAGCTGTCAAGCTGGAACTACATGATGTGAATGTATGTCATTTTAATCAAGGGTCATTTAGAAAGACGCGCACCTCTAAAGGAGAGGTTAGTTTTTTGTGAAACAGCAAATTCCCGGAACAGCTGAGCATGTCTGAGTTCTATGAGGGACAGCTCACTGACTCTTCCTTTGTCCCCACTGGGAATTCTAGACAAGGATCTCACGCTTAATTGTACAGACTGACAGGCCTCCATCTATTTTGGGAACATGCACTGCAGCAACTGAGTGCATTCCCAACGCTGACTCGTGTGTGTATTCTTACTACCTTAAACACCCCCCCCCTCACCTAAAATGGTGAGAAAAAAGCAATCCGAAGGGTTGTTCATTGGTTTGGGGTTGTTTTTTGTGGTGGTGGTGATGATGTTTTCGCTGCATTTTTTTAAAATTCTGACAATAGTCTTTTTTGTACAATTACTGAACTATTTATTCAGCTGATGGCCCCTGCATATTTAAAAACTCCCAGAGATTTGCCGAAACCGGTTTGGCTCAGTATAGAGCGTCAGCCTGCGGACTAAAAGGTCCCAGGTTCAATTCCAGTCAAGGGCATGTACCTTGGTTGCAGGGGGGTGCAAGACGCAGCTGATCGATGATTCTCTTTCATCGATGTTTCTAACTCTCTATCCCTCTCTCTTCCTCTCTGTAAAAAAATCAATAAAATATATATTTTTTAAAATAAATAAATAAATAAAAACTCCCAGAGATTCACTTACCTCAGTGGTCAGATCTTGTAGAATGTCACCTAGCAGATCATCCTTGGACAAATCTATAGCTTTCTGGAAGGTAGAAAGGAAGGTAGAATGAAATAGCCCTGCACTTCCCATTTTCACCCAGAACATATGTCTACGAAAGGAAGAACCGAACCTTTTCCGTCTTCACTGAGTGCTCATCTACCAGTCACAGATATGAACAACCATCTGCGTATACATCACTCCTAAACCCAGAGCCCCCATCCTCTATTTCCATGATCCTCCTGCTAATCACTGAAATCACTATAGTCAGTTCAGCTTTCTTATTCAATTTTCTTTTCTATCTCCAAGTTCCAACCACTGAGGTGCCTAAATTCACCTAGAAATCTACATTCAAATTAGTGATAGAAATTTGGAAAATATTACTCAAATATTTGAGCTCAAACATAGAGAGCACCTATTGTCTGTATACTCAAACACTAAATTATTTTCACAAAAGGAAAGACAAAATAGAAGAAAAACATAAAACTCACATCACCAGTTTTCTTCCCGGCACTGGCAATAAACATTGACTTGATATTGTTTGGTTTTGTCACCACAGACTTCTTTACATTCTTCTTTTCTTTGTTGCGAGTTTTACTATCGTTTACTGTTGGAATATAAATTATTTAGAAACAAGCACTGCCAAAAACCAAAATGAAAAAGTCTAGTCACCTGCTCTCTGTATATGAGAATTTGAGAAGAAAACTGTTAAGAATTCAAAATACAAAAACGTGAAACTTTATGCAAGGTAGAGATGGAAGAATTTTTAAAACAGCTGAAATCAGGAAAACTTGGGCTGAATGTTATTTCGAAAACTGATGAAAATACCAGTAAAATATCTGGATAAGTTACTAAGTGTAACTGTTTAATTGCTATTGTTAGTGTGAATAAAAATCTTCCTAAAAGGTGGTGGTGGGAGGGTTCTGTTTTACCCATAGAAATCAAAAGATCAAGTTCATCTGAAGGCAGGGTTTTAGCCTCACAGTCCCCATGAGATTGCCTTTTTAGCACTAGACTGAATCTGAAAAGACAACTAAGCTTTAAAAAAATAGCATTATCACTTATGATATTGCAGCATCCTAATTTCCATTTTATGAAGAATAGCAACTATATACACACAATATATTGTAGCAACACTAAGCCAACAGACACATTTACACAGTAAAGAACAACCTGTGCCATGCTCTTATGATCATGTGAATGTCAATCACCTATAAACTATTCTCATAGTCTCAATTTTACCCTTGCTTTCTGAGTCATTCCAGAGCAGTCTCTACCTTAAAAAGACCTCGAATGAATATAATTAACTAGATAACTGCCACGCGTCCAAAACGGAAACCATCCCAACATGCCACAATATTTTGAGCTTAAAAAATCTATAGATGCTTATGGCGTACAAAGGTTTAATATAGTGTGGTGGTGGCACAGGAATACATAGAAGAGAAACAGAGAGTGTACAAAAAGACTCATTTACTTATGGAAATTTAGCATATAATAAAGGTGGCATCTCATATCCCTGGGCACAATATGGATTTTTTTAATAAGTAATGCTGGCTACCCATTTGTAAAGAAAGTAACCAGCCCAGCTGGCATGGGCTCAGTGTTGAGCGTCAACCTATGAACCTGAAGCTCACGGTTCCATTTCCGTTAAATAAGAAACAAGTTTATAGACAAAACAGAAGAAAATTCTTACAATGTTTCACAGATAAAGGACCAATTTCTCTAATATTAAAAAAGCCCCAAACCCCAATAGGAATCTATACTAATGGCAGCTTAGGTGGTTGTCACACCCTCACGCATCACACCCTAACGAGATGGCCGTCACAAGATGGCCACTCGCACAACGGAGGCGGGGCTCGGCAGAGGCAGCGGGTTGTGGCAGGGGAGGGCAGTTGTGGGCAATCAGGCTGGCAGGCAGGCAGGGAGGCAAGCAGTTAGGAGCCAGTGGTCCCGGATGATGAGAGGGATGTCTGATGTCTGGTTTAGGCCCAATCCCTGCAGTTGGACATCTCCAGAGGGGTCCCAGATTGGAGAGGGTGCAGGCTGGGCTGAGGGACACCACCCCTCAGCCCCCGTGCATGAATTTTGAGCACTGGCCTCTAGTGAGGGTAATAAACACAAATATATGGCTCACCTAAAAATACAGGCATATCTCATTTTACTGTGCTTGACTTACTGTGCTTCATAGATGTTGCAGTATTTACAAATTACAGGCAAGACCCTCCACCATCAAAAATACTATGCCTTGCTTTATTACAATATTTACTTTATTGCAATGGACTGGAACAGAACCCACAATATACCTGAGGTATGCCTGTCTATATAAACAACTATAAGTTTTATGAAAAAAATGTCCAACTACATGTGTAAAAGAAATGCAAGTGAAAATCACAAGATGTCATTTCTCACATATTAGAGCGGCAAAAATGCAAAAGCTTGACAACAAATTCTGTTGGTGAAGCCATGGGGGTCTAAACAGACACTCATACATTGTTAATGGGAGTGTAAAATTAGACAACTCCTACGGTGCAGAATTTAGCAATCTATATATATACATAAAAGTCTAAGCGACCGGCTGACCAGCCGACCAGGTGATAGTTATGACACACACTGACCACCTGGCCTGTGGAGATCCGGCCGAAACCAGCTCTCCAACACCCTCCGAGGGTTCCCAGATTGCGAGAGGGCACAGGCCAAGCTGAGGCACCCTACCAGTGCACAAATTCTCCTGTTTAAGGAGATGAAAAAGCACATGGGATCATTTCATTTCATTCTCTTTGTCACAGACTAACAAAAACTAGGATTACACAATTAGCCATACTGCTACCAATATGGTACCAGTGTGTAGAATTACATAGTTTGTCAGAAACCAGGAACATAGTCTAATTTAAGCCACGAATGAATAAATAAATAACATTACACATGAGAAAAAAAATACACATTCTCATTTTCTATAAAAGGGAAGACAGGAAGAATAATCAGAAACTATTAAAAATAGTTACCTGTGGAGATGAGTAGGGACAAATAGAAAGCATAGGAATTAGAGTAAGATCTTACCTTAATATCTTGATACAATTTTAATTTTTAAATCACAAAAATGTTTTATGATATTAAAAAAATAAAATGAAAACAAAAGAATTTTTTAAACTAAAATTTGAATACAAACAAAATAAACCTATATAGTAAACTGATGATACGGCACACACACAAAAATTACTTCACACACCTTTTGAAGACGACACTCTGACTATACAAACTTAACAGGTTATATGCCAAGAATAAAATTTCAAAGAAATTACAAACTTTAGAAAGGTTGTTGGTAGAGTGTATTATAGATTTAGTGATTCTAAAATTTCCAATATTATATTATGAAATTTTAGAAGACAAGGGTTTTCATTGGTCGTTAAGGTAGACACAAATAGAGAACTAGGGAAGATGAAGAACAGTGTAGGATTGGGTTTCAATCTAATGTATCAGTATGGACTCACAACATAAACAGACATCAAATATTTTAGTTCTGCCGAAACCGGTTTGGCTCAGGGGTAGAGCGTCGGTCTGCGGACTGAGGGGTCCCAGGTTCGATTCCGGTCAAGGGCATGTACATTGATTGCGGGCACATCCCCGGTGAGGGGTGTGCAAGAGGCAGCTGGTCGATGTTTCTCTCTCATCGACGTTTCTAGCTCTCTATCTCTCTCCTTTCCTCTCTGTAAAAAATCAATAAAATATAATTTAAAAAAAGAAACATGACAGCTAAAGTGGACTCTGCATTTTTAGAAATAGCTATGAAAGACATTACTAGGTTAACTGGGAAAAATCTTACTATGAACAATATATTAGATAATATTATGAGAATGGCAAATAGACAAATGTCCATGTTCTTAGAAGGTAACTGCTGAAGTACAAGTAAATTGTCATGGACAACTTACTTTCAGTAAATTCACCAAAAATTAAGTCTCTGTATGTGGTTGTGGGTAGAGTGAAGAGGGAGAAAGTGAACGCATATTGCAAAATGTTAATCTACAAATTAGGGTCCAGACTTTCTGAAAAGGGCAAGACAGCACAGAATTTAGACTTTGAGGCAACGTAAGTCTCTCTTACGCTGTTTTATATTCTTCTTGGCATCTTTTTTTTTAAAAAAACAACAACATTCTTTAGAAATGTAAAAACCAGTATTAGCCCAAGGACTATACATTAACAGGCATGATATCCTCCTAGGTTAATGAAAATGAGAAACTGGTGATAGCTACACAACTCTGTGAGTACATTAAAGACCATATGTGTTTAAATGTATGTATACTTTAAATAGGTGAATTGCATAACATGTGAATTATATCTCAATAAAGCTGTTTAAAAATAAACCGCTGTGAGTGGGCCATAGTTTGCTGAGAAAAAACTAAACCAGAAAATAAGAAAATTTTCCCTTCTTATCTGACAGAAACTAAATCAGGCATGTTTACAAAAAAAAAAAAAAAAAAAAATGTTTGCCAGTAATTGTTCAGCTAAGACAGTCGGACACATCCATTCATTATCATTTTAAATTTCAATTAAACAAAGCAAGTAGATTAAGTTCTAAACCTTATTGAAGTACTACACTATTATAAAAGAGCTAAAATTCCAATTAAAAGGCATCACTTATCTAAGTCAGCAAGTCTAAAATGACTACAAGACTGAAAATTCCTGCCCTAGCCTGTTTGGCTCAGTGGATAGAGCATCGGCCCCAGGACTGAAGGGTCCCGGGTTCAATTCCGGTGCAGAGCACGTTCCTCGATTGCAGGCTCAATCCCTGGCCCTGGCTGGGGCTCGTGTGAGGCAACAACAATGTGTCTCTGTCTGTCTGTCTGTCTGTCTGTCTCTCTCTCTCTCTCTGTGTGTCTGTCTCTCGTGAGAAGTAACCAACAGTGTTTCTCTCTCTCTCTCCTTCTTCTCCGCCTCCCTTCCACTCTCTCTAAAAATAAATAGAAAAATAACCTCAGGTGAGGATTAAAAAAAAAAAAAAAAAAAAAAAAAAAAAGACTGAACATTCTAAAATAGCGAAAAACCAAATTCTTTGGACAATAAAAACACAAAACTTCATTTCTTGTATTTTTGCTTTTTCATTTCTTGTATTTTTGCTTTTTATATTTAATTTTCTACACAACTATGCTCCTCTCAATAATAGAACATTTCCTATACCTAAAAACAATTGTGATAGGTACGCTTCCCTTAAAGGAAACAGTATCAAAGTACCAAGTCATCTCAAATTTTAAATAGTTCTTTAAGTATCAACATGGTATCTTCTGGAAAACAAAATGTAGGTACCTAGTCCTTGAGAATCAAGGGCATCATCTTCAAGGTCATCATCAAAAATCTCTCGGCCATCCTCCACATAGCCGACACCATCTGCAGGAACAAAATGTAACATTGGGATCAAGTTACTAAAACTGGCCGATATGTTAGCCAGAACCATACCACAAAATGCATAACCTTTAGACCCACTCAGATGTTCTCCCCGTCCTGTGCCATTTTTAAGTGAGCAGAATCCTGTTCAAATAGGTGTCAGACAAAACAGCAGCCACACAAGTTTTCCGAATTAAAACCAAAGGCTATCTACTATACAGACATCTTCGTTTTACTCTGCTTCGCTTTACTGCGCTTCCCCAATGTTGTATCGGGTCTAGTAATAATTAATGTCGTTTTTCAACATTCGTTTAAAATCTTCCTTGGCGTTGACTTGTATTGACATAACCTTCAAACACGTGGTATCTACAGAACGTGTGAAGTGCAATTAACAAGTTTTGCTTGAAAAAGTTTGTGTTTGGTTTGGTTTTTGTTGCAAAACTAAGGCTAAGAAGATGGCGGATGAAGAGCATATTCGGCACTGCATGCTTTACGATAGGGGAGTCGAACTCAATCAGAGAAGGGGCCAAAATCTAAAATCCAGCCTAAATCGCGGGCCGAATGGTTTACTGAACAGTCATAAACTGTCATTGTGATGGAAACGCAGCGGAGTGCAGTGATGACAGCGCGGTGCGGGCCACATTGCAAGGCCTGGCGGAACGGATTTGGCCCGCGGGCCTTGTGTTTGACACATGTGCTTTAGGAGTTCCAATTAGGAAGAAAAGCAAGTGAGGCTGCAAAAAACATCTGTAGTGCTCTTGGTCAAGATGCAGTTAGCACCAGAAAATGCCAGCGTTGGTTTGAGAAATTTCCCGAGGGAAATTTTTCGTTAGATGTCAAGAGTGGTCGAGGCCGTGTATCCAATTTTGATCAAGAAGCTCTTCAAGCTCTTTTGGTGCAAAATCCTCAAATTACTCAACAAGAGCTTGTGACAACTTTAAATTGTTCACAAAAAACAATTTCCAATCAATTGCGTGCACTTGGCAAAGTCCAAAAGTTTGGAAAATGGGTTCCTCATGAGTTGACCGACAACAACCGTAATCAAAGAGTCACAATTTGCAGTTTGCTCCTCTCTCGTCAAAACCGTTTGCCGTTTTTAGAGCAAATTGTTACCTGAGATGAAGAATGGGTGCTGTATGTTAATTTGAAAAGGCGGCCTCAATGGTTGGACAAAAATGAGGCTCCGCAGCCCACGCCAAAACCTGACTTGCATGCGAAAAAAGTGATGTTGTGTGTTTGGTGGAATTTTAAAGGAATTCTTCATTTTGAACTTTTACCATCTAACCAAACCATCACAAGTGCAGTGTATAGTGCCCAATTGGAAAGGTTAGCCCAAGCTTTAAGAGAAAAAGAACCCGCGCTGATTAATCGGAAGGGCATAATTCTTCACCACGATAACGCACGGCCACATACTGCAAGAATCACTGCTGAAAAACTGCGCCAGTTGGAATGGGAAGTTCTCCCTCAACCTGCATATTCTCCTGATATTGCCCCTTCCGATTACCATTTGTTTCGTTCTTTGCAAAACTTTCTTCTTGGAAAAAAATGTAATAATGAAGAATGCCTCAAAAATGCATTGACCGAATTTTTTGCATCAAAATCACGAGAATTTTACAACAGAGGGATTAAAATGCTTCCTGAGCGTTGGGCACAAGTAGTAGAAAACAACGGCAACTATATTGTTGATTAAATTTTGTTGTATTGTTTAAATAAATTCGATTTAAAAAAGTATTAGAAAACGACATTAATTATTACTAGACCTAATATTTCTTTACAAATTGAAAGCAAGGCCCTTCACCAGCAAAAAGATTATAGCTTGCTTTATTGCAATATTCACTTTATTGTGTGGTCTGGAACCAGACCCACAACCTCTCTGATGTATGGCTGCACCCACCTAGGTCAGCTGGGGAAATGATTTGGCCCACAGGATCAATGCAATCTTCACAGCCATTCTGTGAGCTAGTTTTCTTATCCCCGCCTTACATGGGGATAACACACAAGTACATGGCTCCTCCTGGTTTCTACACAGCCATTTCCTGGAGGATTTATACTACATCCTGCGGAATGTGCCTGGATTCTCCAAAATGCCCCTAAATAAATATTCTATTGTTCTGCTTCCAAACAATGTATTTGAGGAAAGTCCAAACCAAAGGTGTGATCTTTACAGAGCCTTGCATCGACACATGCAAGGCAGTATGAAACACAACTAAGACAGTGCCTGGCAGGCAACTTCTTCCTACATACCATCATCCACGATCCAGTCATCATCCTGGCGTGCCTGAACTAGCTTCGAATACTGTTCTTCATCAACCTCTTCATAAACACTTGTGAAGTCCTCGACCTGCCATCACACAAGTTTGAGAAAGCTTCAAATGGAGTGAAAGCGTTAAACAATTCTGATGAGAAAAAAAAATTGTCAAAATTGAAAATGGAACGGCAGCCTGAAGGAGTAGCTGCAACCAAATCATGAGTTCTGACATTCAACACCACTGCAGGGTTTTCCTTAAATAGACATCAATTAGCTTAGTATTCCTTTTAGGTGGGTGTTAACATAAGATATTAAATTATTCCATTAGCATAATATACTTGTCACACCATCAATTACTCATCTACTTCATAAAAAACAAACTGAATTATAGCCAATTCTTCATTAGCTGCTTTGGGGATTATTCACTTATAATTTCTAGATTGGTTTCTCCTGTACTTAGCAAACCTGTAAGGCATGTCACCTCCCTCTCCACTAGCTCAGGTTGCCCTGTGCACAGATGATAATTTTAATAACTATTCATCCAACCGAATATAATTCGAAAGGAAAAACCTCACCCCTTAACCCCCTCCAAAAGATAGCAAAACACACTATATTCCAGATACACTACATATGGGTTTTGAGTGATTTCTGTGTGAATTACCACTAATCCCCCACCTTTCTCAGGTCTTACGACTGCAGAGACACAAACACTGAGCTACTGGAAGCAATCTAAGGTCCATCAATAGACAAATGGATAAAGGAGTGGTCTATGTATATAATATTACTCAAACATAAAAATGGATGAAATCTTGTCATTTGGGACAACATGGATAGACTTTGCAGGCATTCTGTTAAGTGAAATAAGCTGGAGAAAGCTAAGTATCATATGATTTCACTTATATTTGGAATCTAAAAAACAAAACAAAACCAGACTCATAGATACAGAGAACAGACTGACGGTTGCCAGTTGGGGAGGGTGGATAAAATTGGTGAAGTGAATCAATAGGTACAAACTTGATATTAAAAAAAAAATAAGTCATAGGCATATAGTGTATAAGATGGGGAATATAAACAATATTAAATCAACTTTGTAAGGTGACAAAATTCAAAAGGGGAATCATTCAAAAACCATTTCGAGGGTAACTGCAGAATATAGTGTTTTGCTAAATTTGAGAGGGGGATAAAAGGAGATTTTCCCTTTTGAATTATATTTGGTTGAACAGTTATTCGACTTATTGTGGTGGTCATTTTATAAAGTCAAATCTCCATGCTATACACCTGAAACTAATACAGTACTGTATAACAATTATACTTCAATTAAAAAACAACAACGCTGAGCAACTTGGAGGGCAAGTCCAGAGAGTGGCAAGTCCTCCAATCATACAGGCTGTCCTACTGCCAGAGCCCTAAAACATCGTGAACCACTGGCATGAATAGAGCAGACCACCTCAGCCCAGTTAAAGCAACAAATGGAGCAGATGCACACCACTGCTGCAGCTGTCGTGGTGACAGGCCATCGCCTTCCCAGATGAGAATTTGGTGGGCTGGTTAGCAAGTACTTGGATGCCTCTTTAAAAATTTCCCCCTTCACGCCCTAGCCAGTGTTGCTCAGGGTTAGAGAGTTAACTTGCGCACCTAAGAGTCTCGGGTTCAAGTCCCAGTCAAGGGCATGGCCCTGGTGTTAAGTTCAATCCCTGACCCAGTCAGGGTTCACAGAGGAGGCAACCAACTGATGTCTCTCTCTCTCATATTGATGTCTATGTCTCTATCTGTCTCTGTCTCTCTCTCTTCCAGTCTTCCTTCCTTCCTCCTTCTCTCTCCCTCCCTCTGACTCTCTGAAAAGTAATGAGGAAAAAATCATCAAGTGAGGATTAATAACAACAAAATTTGCCCCTTCTCTTGACAGTTCTGCCTTATCAAGTGGGGATAGTGGTGGAGGAATTAACTAACTCCAAAGACCCTAAGAAAAAACACCTGGACACCAAGCTTTGCAAGCACAATGGTTAGAATGACTGGATTTCTGCCATAATTTCAGGACTAAGCTTTGTTTTCACCTCCTGTTTATTCTATAGGGATCACTGGCAAATATTGGCTTTCTACCATTTGATAACAGAAACTACCTGCCCTTCAAATTAAGTTTTTGACAATTCAAACACAACTAGGATAATTAATATCTAATTAATATTGCTGTACTGACCAAAAATTTTTTTTTGGGGGGGGGGGGGCAGGTGATTTTTGTTGGTTGAAGTCTAAGGGGCATACTCTGTCTCTTATTAATCAACTCATTCAAAAAGATACCAGAAAACTTTTCTTAAAAATCATTTTGAGTAACAAGTCATTTTGACTTTATCTCTAAAATCATTGCTACTACTCAGCATGAACTCTTAGAGCTATGCAATTAACATCAGTGATTGAAGAGAAATCAAGCACATTGTGTAAACATCTGAAATGCCCAAGAGAACTCCTTTATAGAAGTACCTACAGGGGGAAAGTGGGTTGGAGGGGGTAGGTGGAGATGGGGCAAAGAGGGGGAACGAGTGCCAAAACCGATTTGGCTCAGTGGAAAGAGCATCGGCCTGTGGACTGAAAGGTCCCAGGTTCGATTCCAGTCAAGGGCATGTACCTTGATTGCGGGCACATCCCCAGTCGGGGGTGTGCAAGAGGCAGCTGATCGATGATTCTCTCTCATTGATGTTTCTAGCTCTCTATCCCTCTCTCTTCCCCTCTGTAAAAAAATCAATAAAAAATATATTTTAAAAAAAAAGAGAGGGAACAAGGACAGAAAGAGACCTTGCTTAGGGCAGTGGGCATATGACACAGTGTACAGATGATGTCTTGTTGAGTTGTATACTTGAAACTTGTATGGTTTTGTAAACCAATGTCACCCCAATAAATTCAATAAAAAATGCTTTACTCCTGTTTTACTATAATCCTTTTAGCAGCCCTTTATGGTCTGGTTGACTCACTTAACTTCTTCTGCTTGCTTAATTGTCCAATACAGTATAGGCCATGGTTCAACATGCACATTGTGAAGCCTGAGTTCACATCAAGGCTCTGCCTCTGTGACCTCAGATCTATCAGCTGCAAAATGCTCTTGATTATAGCATCTAACTTTATATGGTTGTTGGAAGAATTAAATATATGACCATATTTGTAAAAGCACTTAGAATAGTGTTAACAAAAAAAGTGTATTAAATGCTGTTATTTTCTAGTATTAATCAATCACTTTCTGGCCCCAAGGCAGTGAAGATACTCAGGGAACATGTTGAAGGGGAAGCTAGACAATGCTGTGCAGATGGTAGCTACTCTGTTTCCACCTACAGGTCATAAGCAGTGGGTACAGGAAAACAGCCAAAATGGCATGACGTTACATCTTACATCCGGGCACAGCAGAAATAAGATCCAAGTCACCACTGCCACTCCCCTTACAAATGAAATTAGGAAAAATAATTCTCTCCAAGTGCTTAGCTAGACTGCTCAGTACCTTAAGAGTAAAGTAAAAGCATCTCTATGCCCCCCCCCCAAAGCCATGGGATTTATCAGAGATGCAATGTATTTAATAAGGAAAATATATAACTACTTTCATTTCAGAATTGTGGAAGCATCTGTAAAGTGCCTTACAGGAAGTGGCTATGAATTGGATGAAGCACAAAGGAAAAAAACAAAAACAGGAAAATGATTACTTACTTCATATTTATACTTCTCACCAGCTTTAGCCTTTTTCAGTCTTTCTAGAGCTTCCTGGCGCCCTTTCTTTGATTTCTTTTCTCGCCGGGACCGAGATGCTACAAAGCTCCCTGAATCTGACACAGCTGGAAAAAAAAAAAAAAAGCCAAATTTACATGAAATGTCACAAAATTGTCAGCCATCTTGCCTCAAAAGCAGAGGAATTCAGGTCAGGAATTGAACCTAACTTCCAGCCAATAGTAATACATAATTCTAATATTATACAAATGAATACTTTTTATGATGTAAACACAGTAAACCATTGATTTTGTGGACCTCGATTTAACGAACTTTGGATTTAGTGCACAAAATTTCTGGTCCGTATGTCATATGTAAAAATTAACACCTTGTTAATACTAAAATGCTTTTAACTACGATTTGCTTATAATTAAATTAGCCGTTTATTTTCTTGTTATTAATTCAGTTATTTCTAACAAATTTTAGCAAACAGGCCATATGTTGGAAAAAACACTAGTAATTTTGCCGACATAAATAAATACATATCTACAATTATAGTCTACATATTTAAATCCAAGAGTCACCACTTGTAAATAGTGTTCTGCAAATGATTAGCACATGATCACACCACATCTCCCCAGGGTAACTGGTTCTGTTGTCTCATAGCGTGACTTTCTGTAGCAGTTTTATAGAAAGTCAAGCTATGAGACAACAGAACTGGCAAATGTTCAGCCATGTGCATTTGTTTACTCGCAGTGACTGGTGAATGCACACGTTTACTAAGCCTGTTCAGTATAAATTTAAAATTACAGTAATCCATATAGCAAACCTGTCTGTGAAATTAGATTTTTCATACCTACTTAATTTTAATTACAAACGTGTCTACATAAGTAACAACAGGTAAGCGAATTTGTCAATGTTTTAACATACACATTTGGAAAACCTACTTGATTATATAACAGACTTTCAGCTTTAATGGACACCCCCTTCCCCCAAATTAGTCCATTATATCAAGGTTTTACGTAATTCACCAAGTTCATGGCCGAGCCTGTAGCTCCTGTGACTCTCCAGAGATTTTTCTCTGCGATACAGTTGAAACAACTAAAGCAACTATTATTTTTTTTCCTCCAAAAAGAAAAAAATTCAAATTCAATTGATCTCTTTTAGACACTAGAGAAGAGAGATCAGCTAGTCCAGTGGTTGGCACACTGCGGCTCTTGAGTCACATGCGGCTCGCAAGCCTCGGTTTGCTGCTCTGTTGACTAATGAGTTTGCCGACCACTGAGCTAGTCCATAACCTTTCCATTACAAATGAGGAGCCTAGGAGAGTTATAAAAGAGTTGTATTCCATTAATCAACATTTGACATGACTTAAGGAGCACCTGCTCTTTGCAAAGTACTAGGTGCTCAGTGAGATATGGTCCCCATACTCAGAGAACTTAAGATCTAAAATGAGAGATAAATAGCAACTAACTCTAAAACAATCTTTAGAAGTCATGCATGCCCTAACATGTTCAGCCCAAGTATCTGGAATTTCAAAGGAGGGGTAAATTGGGTTGGAAGAATGAAACAAAGATGACTGAAAATATTCTTGATTTCTTCACTGATTTCCAGGCCTCACTTAGTTGGTTAGGGCAGTGGTTGGCAAACTCATTAGTCAACAGAGCGGCAAGCCGCGGCTCACGAGCCACATGTGGACCACTTGTTGTGGAGCAGTTTGCGGACCACTGACTTAGGGCATTATAGGATGATGATGAAAAATTACAAAGGTTAAAATGTTTTGTCAAAAATTACTGAAATACCAGAGGGCTTCAGTGTTCATTCATTCAACTTTTGAATTATTCATGTTTTTGGTCATTATACTCTGACCACCTCACACACATACTGAACAGATTTCATCCACATAATTAAGACTTGCATATATACCAGCTAATGAATAACCAAGTCAAGTAAGACAGTGCTGTAAGTTTAGGCTCAGCATGACTGCCATCTATGCCTGTAAATTTGAGTATTTTATTGTATTTGGTGCTAATTGTTTTATAAAAAGAAGCAAGCACAGAAAAGGAAAAGTATTGATAAGAGGCATCCTAATAGCTCTAACCCCACTGCAAAATTCTTAACAACATTAAGTGGTTTGACTAAGTGTTTGACTGAAATAAAAGATGCAATTTAAAGAACATGTACCAAATGCTGGCAATAAACTACTAAAAACTGCATCTCAAAAGTGAAGCATAATTAGAGATCTTATTTCTTCTAGCTTCCTGGAATTGTAATCTCTATAACATCTCAGCCTATTGTTTGACTTTCACATTTGACTTTTAAATCCGTTTTAGAGAGGCATTAAGTAAAAATTAAGGAATGCAGGTACTTAGTGATGACAGCCACGAAATCCTGGGTGTCACTCAAACGATTTAAAAAAATGAGCAGGCCTAGATGAAATGGTATCGGAGAATACTGAACATGACCACTAGGAGTGAAAAGTAGGCCTCAAAGTGTTGCCTTTAGGATTCCTTGACTCCTCTTGATTAAAATAACAAAATCTATAGTCTTCAAAGGGACTCACTCCACAGGGGTGCAATAACAAATACAACAGAGTTTAAGGCACATGTGTCAAACACAAGGCCCGCGGGCCAAATCCGTCCCGCCAGGCCTTGCAATGTGGCCCGCACCGCACTGTCATCACTGCACTCCGCTGCGTTTCCATCACAATGACAGTTTATGACTGTTCAGTAAACCATTCGGCCCGAGATTTAGGCTGGATTTTAGATTTTGGCCCCTTCTCTGATTGAGTTCTACACCCCTAGTTTAAGGTGACCAGACGTCCCAATTTTTAACAATTTGTCCCGCGGCATTTTAAAAAAGTCCCCATGGTGAATATAATAGAATCAGAGGTATGGAAGGGGAATGAACTGACGATTCTCGGGGGGAAAAGGGGAGTGAGGGGTGCGGGAAGAGACTGAACATAAACTGTGCACCTATGGATGAGGACAATGGGGGGTGGGGAAAGGGCAGAGGGTGGGGTGGGAACCTGGTGGAGGGGAGCAATGGAGGGGGGGAAAATGAGGGACATTTGTAATAATATGAACAATAAAGATTTATTAAAAAATAAATAATAAACAAACAGTTGCCACTAGGCAAAAAAATAAAATAAATAAATAAAAGCTTAATATGATAAAAATAATAATAATAATAAAAATTAAAAAGTCCCGATTTTTTCTTTCAAAAATTCGGGACTTTTTAAAGACGCCGCGGGACAAATTGTTAAGAATCGGGACTGTCCCATCAAAAGCAGGATGTCTGGTCACCTTAACAGAGTTGCTTGTCCTCAAGGTGGTCACAGTCAAGTAAAGCCAAAGGACCTGAGACTCCCACCATCATATAAACAGCGTGTCAGAGAAGAGGTAAGAGCGTGGTCCTGAGGAAATGTGAAAAAGAGAACCGTTCATTTGGCTCGGAAATCAGGGAAGGCTTCACAGGAAGTTCCCAACACAGACCCAGCAAGAGGAGTACATGGTAAAAAGTGGCACCAGCACAGGAAAAGGCAAGAGCCAAATTACAGACGGATGCAAATGCAAGGTGTGTTTAGAAACCGGAAGTCAGTGTGGCAGGTAAGACGTGAGGGTGTAGAGCACATGTGTCAAACACAAGGCCCGCGGGCCAAATCCGTCCCGCCAGGCCTTGCAATGTGGCCCGCACCGCGCTGTCATCACTGCACTCCGCTGCGTTTCCATCACAATGACAGTTTATGACTGTTCAGTAAACCATTCGGCCCGCGATTTAGGCTGGATTTTAGATTTTGGCCCCTTCTCTGATTGAGTTCGACACCCCTAGTGTAGAGGAAGTGGGAGACTAGCTCAGGGAGAAGCAGCACAGCCCAGCTCTGTCACTTACTGGACAACATGAGATCACACTTGAACTTGCTAAGCTGCACTGGCCAGCTGTCTTACAGCTGTTTAAGCTGCCCAGCATATGAACCTGCTTGTGAAATTATGTCTTTTCTAAAATATATTTTTATTGATTTCAGAGAGGAAGGGAGAAGGAGAGAGAGACAGAGAGAGAAGCATCCATTATGAAAGAGAATCATGGATCGGCTGCCTCCTACACTCCCACACTGGGGACAGAGCCTGAAATTCGGGCATGTGCCCTGACTGGGAATCCAACCATGACCTCCTGGTTCATAGGTCAGCACTCAACCACTGAGCCGCGCTGGTCAGGCTCCCCTAAAAGTTTTGATGGGACACAGAGGCCATGTCCCACTACTGAAAAGACAGATGCTCTTTCCCAGACACCCCTGCGGCTAGGGCATGGGCATATAAAATAGGCTTTCTCAATTAGAAACACCTGCTCAGACTTTAAATCAGAAGCTAGTGTCAAAAGGAAAGGGGATGGGCTAAGGGAAGATTCTATAAGCAGCAGCAGCTGCAGGAGGATTAAATAACAGTGCCAGCAATGTTAACTAGAGCTATAACCTCAAGTACTTGGCCATGGTTGGCAACGACATCCTCACTGCAACAGTTTTGTGATACGATTTTAATCACTATTCTTGGCTAATCAACCCCCAGGCTGACTCTCCAGTCCTCCTGGAGTTTCTGTGAGCAACACGATATCCTTCGAATAAATCCTTTTCTGTTTCAATTCGCTAGACTTCAAAAATGGGAAATAACTGGCAATGGCTTATTGTGTTTTCTTTTTTGTTTTCATTTTTATTATTTTTTATTTTTCAGTGGTCAATGAAATTACAAAATTGTAAAAAAAAAAATAGCTAGAGTTGATTTTTATAGCTTACACCTAAGGACTCAGACTAATGCAGAGCCTCAGGGTGCTCATCTCTGAAATGGGGATAATCATATCTGTCATAAAGCTGTTGCAGATTAAGTGAAGATACTTGGCTTTGTACTCAGCAATGTAAGAGAAGCTCATTGCATGTGTGTATAGATGCAGGGCAGACACACACAGAAACACACTACTTAGCAGTAACATGGTCTAGTGCATGTTTCCCAAACTTTTGACATATGTGTACCCCTTCTATAATTTTCGTAACGCTGAGTACCCCTCATACTCATGAGAATGTAGAATTAGGCGCAGCTAAGCACGGTGCAGTGCATATCCCCACCAAACTCCGGTGCAACGCGTACCCCCACCAAACTCTTCCCGTACCCCTGGGGGTACGAGTACCACACTTTGGGAAACACTGGTCTAGTGTCTAGAAAACAAAAATATAACAAAGCAGTGTTCTCAGGGAAGCTTCAATATAGCACTGCATAAAATTAGGCGCTTAGGCCTAGCCCGTTTGGTTCAGTGGACAGAACGTCGGAAGTGAAGGGGCCCAATTCAATTCCGGTCAAGGGCTCATGCCCGGGTTGTGAGCTCGATCCCCAGTAGGGGGCGTTCAGGAGGCAGCCAATCGATGATTCTCTCTCATCACTGATGTTCCTAGCCCTACCTCTCCCTTCCTCTCTGAAATAAACATATATTTTTTAAAATTAGGCACTTACAATCTCAACTCCATGAAAACAAAAAGCATGTCCAGCTTACCTGCCACTGTTAACATCAAAGCCTGGCAGAATGCCTTTGCATCGTAGGTACATAATACATATTTGCTGAATGAAAAAATGAACCACTCACTGCACATGCTGTATTTAATCATTCAATTCTCCCTGATCCTTTCTCATACATAAAGCTAGTTATAGACCTTTCACTTTTCACTGCCATTGTCAAGGTGCCCCACCTAATACTTGAGGGGAAAAGGCCTAGATTTCCAGTTCTGGAATGTCTCCAATGTTTCACATAGTAAGTTAGCAAAAAAGAATAAGCGTTAAAAAAAAAAAATCTAGTTACAAAAATGTAATATGTGATCAAAATTACCATCTGAAGTACCCCCGTCCTCCTCAATAGCAGACAAATAATGGCCTTTCAGATAATCTTTCAGTCTGCTCTAGAGGAAAAAATCCAGTCACAAGTCTCCAGCAACACTTAATCAACACCACGACTTAAGAGGGGTCTCAAGATTGCACAGTGCCCTCCGGAGAGTGATTTCTTGATGTGCACAGATGCTGCCCAGTTTTTAGGGTGACGAAACGGCGTCGTGGCAAATCACTCATGTAGGGCTGCAAAGACTGTGCATGTGCTCACGTCCTGCATCCCATTTGCAATGCAGGCTAGTCAACTGCCTGAAAGAAATTGCCCTAAAAGACAAAAGGCTAGAAGAATACATGGAAATCTGATTCGCATCGAGGTGAATGCAAAGGAAGTTGATTTGAAAGCAAGTTCTCATTAATAGTGACGCGTTTGAGTGACAGGAGACGCGTGGCGCCTCAGCTAAGAAAGGGAAGCGTCTGATTGTCAGTTAGAAGTTCACGTAAGTCACACTGTAGTTGAGCACTGCTCAAAAAATCAGAAATCAGACGAACCCATTTGCATTTTTGTACTCTATTTTTTGAAATAAGAGATTACCACTGAAAACCGAGTGGTCTAGGCTATCTGAAATGCTGCTGAACGCATACTTTTTTTTAAAACTTCATCAGCGAAGACTAGATCATGAACACTATTTCAATGCAATACTTGAACTTCCAGAGGATTTAAAAGGAAAACTGTGAATGCCTAAAGTAGAAACCCAGCAGCTAGAAAGACAAAATGCACCTGTATGTTCTGGCGACAGCACTTAAAAGTTTTCTTTACAAAGTAGGACAATTCCCTGGGAGTTTCTCTGAAGGGGATAACATACATCGTAGCCCTCAAGTGCATAGTTGGGATGGCAGTAGTGAAATACTTTCAGCACACGACTCACCAAAAGAAAAAAACACCAAACAAAGCAAAAAGGCAGGCTAGTGCGAGGGGACGCCGCCTCCCAAACAAAAAGCCCTGCAGGCGGGGGCTGCCAAGAGCAAAGGGCCCAGCAGGCGAGCCCAGTCCTACACCAGCCAAGTTCCAGCCTCGGGCGACCAAGGTCCGCGCCCCGCGCCCAAACAGACCCGCCTGACGACCGGGGCGCACGCCTCCTTCGGGAAAAATTCAAAGAAACCCACCCTCTAGCCTCCACCACCCGCAATCACGCCACGGTCCCCGCGCTCCCAACCCGGGACCCCGCGTGGCCCCAGCTCACAGTCGTCGCCGTGCACGGGTGCCATGGTCCGGGAGTCTCCGGATTCCGCGCCAACCGGCCTGAAACTGGAAGGAGGGCAGAGACGGGCGCCAGCCTGCAAGCCAATCAGCGGCTCAGAAGGCCGCGGACTTCCGCCCGGAAGGCCCCTGACGCACCGCGCCACGCCAGGCCCCGCCCCCTGTCTTCCCGCGAGCGCGCGGAGGGAGACCCGCGGTTGACCGCCGAGGCGGGGAAACCGCTCCCGCGGACCCGGAGGGGAGGAGAGCTGGGAAAAAGTGCGGTCGGGCGCAGGAAGAGCCGCCTGAGACGCACTGCGCAGGCGCACCCATCCGGGTGGGAAAAGATACGGGCGCTTTGGAGCAGGGGCTTTGTGGTTCTGAGAGGTGATTTTCGCGGAAAAGAAACGCGGGCGGGCAGTACGATGGGCGTGGCTGGGAAAGCCTGGGAAAGCGACTGCCTCCTGCTGTGGACTCAGAGTCTGGCCTGATACTTAGCTTCTCCGAGTGTGAACACAGTCGCAGTGAGACACACGCACGCCCACACACACACACAACACATACACATATAGCCACGTAAAGGTATGTGCACTATCTTAGCCAAACGACCAAAAGTAGCATCACCAATAAGAAATAATCATGCCGATTTGGCTCAGTGGATAGAGCTCGGCCTGCGGATTGAAAAGTCCCGGGTTTGATTCTGGTCTGTTCCTTGGTTGGGGCACATCCCCAGTGGGAGGTGTGCAAGAGGCAGCTGATCAATGATTCTCTCTCATCGACGTTTCTAGCTCTCTAGCCCTCTCTCTTCCTCTGTAAAAAATCAATAAAATATATTTAAAAGAAATAATCATATGCCTCCTAATGTGATGCACTTGGAAAAAGGAGCATCACCTATATAAGGAGCATCGCCTATATAACAGTAGTCTTCTTGCAAAACAATGTTTAACCTGAATGGAATCATGAAGAAATCATCAGATCTATTCAAAGCATAGGGCAAAAGACATCTGGCCTGGACTCCAGCAGAATGTCAATGCTATGAAAAACAAAAAGGGCTTTAGATTCTTGTGTGTGGTACGAAGCATGCAATGTATGTATCTCCTTTATTGTTTAACAAACAATAAGGACAGAAACATCTGCATGTATATCTTAACAAGAGAACACTAATTAAGCCAAGAACTGAGAATGAGAATTAACCATATTTGAGTATCATTTTATGTGGAAGTAATTTTAGCCATCAAGGCTTCTTCTCAAACTCATCAGTGCATAATGTTCTTGGCACCGTCCCCCTAGAGAGCAATGTTAGATCCATGCCCTCAAGTAATTCAACATGAATTATTGACCAATGGGCAAATCTTTTGTGATGACTGAGCCCTGGATCATAATATAAATATGCAATTTATCGTGAATAAAACCTGTCCCAAAGACCAACAGCTCTATACTAACGCTTTGGGACCTTCTAAACCAGCAACGAGAAGTCACACTTGGAAATAGAAAACCAGAATCCACCTGTGAATTATTAAAAGTATTGAAGCAAAGTTAAGAAAGAATTATGAGGCCTAGGGACTAGGCAGTTTGGCTTAATGGATAGAGCATCGGCTCACAGACCAAAGGGTCCCGGGTTCAATTCCAGTCAAGGGCACATAGCTTGGTTGAAGGCCCCATCCCCGGTCCTCTGATAAGGGCAACCAATGGGTGTGAGCCTCTCTTACATCGATGTTTCTTCCTCTCACTCTCTGTCTCTCTTCCTCCTTTCCACTTTCTCTAAAAAATATCAGTGGAAAAATATCCTCGAGTGAGGATTAACAACAAAAATAAAACACCTCTATTTAAAAGAAAAGTCTGTCATTAAAAAAATATACATATATGACCTAACCGGTTTGGCTCAGTGGATAGAGCATCGGCCTGCAGACTGAAAGGTCCCAGGTTGGATTCCGGTCAAGGGCATGTACCTTGGTTGCGGGCACATCCCCAGTAAGGGGTGTGCAGGAGGCAGCTGATGGATGCTTCTCTCTCATTGATGTTTCTAACTCTCTATCCCTCTCCATTTCTCTCTGTAAAAAAAAATCAATAAAATATATATATTTTAAAAAGAATTATGAGTTAGAACACTAATCATATAGTCAGTCAATAG
The DNA here is from genome assembly GCF_014108245.1 of Pipistrellus kuhlii. Taxonomy (NCBI): domain Eukaryota; kingdom Metazoa; phylum Chordata; class Mammalia; order Chiroptera; family Vespertilionidae; genus Pipistrellus; species Pipistrellus kuhlii. The sequence continues at coordinate 10,154,730 of NW_023425471.1, read as the reverse complement.
TGGATTATAGCCAAGGATGGCAGCATGAAGGCTTCTTAATGTACATACGGCAATAAAGTTTAGGGCTGTAGTTCTCAATATTGGCTGCAAATTAGAATCACATGAGTAATTTGTTTAAGTGCCCACTTTTCCCCACCCGCAGCTATTAAATCATAATTTCTTAGGATGGGGTTCCAATGTGCAGCCAATGTCAAGACCAAGGGATCTAGACAAGTAATTGCCTTACCTGTTAGTCATCTGCAGGATGGCTACCCTGGACATAAATATCAGGTTGAACAATATGTGGTCATTTATACCTGGATACACCTTTTTCTATGAGGAGTGAGGGCTCATCTCCCATCTGTCCTAAAGACCTTCACTCTTCAGTATCTTACAGCATTTAGTATTGTAGCTTCCTATGAATCAAATGATATCTGGGTTACCTAAAAGACTCTTATGTAAGGCCAGAACTACTCCAAAAGATCATCCTCAAAACAAAAGGTGTTCAAAAGTGGGGGAAAGGCACACTGCTTGCTTCCAGCTTTTGGCTATTGTGAATAATACTGGTATGAATGGCATGTTCTTTTAAAAAATATATTTTTTATTGATTTCAGAGAGGAAGGGAGGGGGAGAGAGAGATAGAAACATCAATGATGAGAGAGAATCATTGATCAGCTGCCTCCTGCACAACCCCCAGTTGGGTCACATGTGCCCTGACTGGGAATCAAAACTGTGATCTCACCCTAGCCAGTTTTGCTCAGTGGATAGAGCATCAGTCTACAGTAGGGGTGTCGAACTCAATCAGAGAAGGGGCCAAAATCTAAAATCCAGCCTAAATCGCGGGCCAAATGGTTTACTGAACAGTCATAAACTGTCATTGTGATGGAAACGCAGCGGAGTGCAGTGATGACAGCGCGGTGCGGGCCACATTGCAAGGCCTGGCGGGACAGATTTGGCCCGCGGGCCTTGTGTTTGACACATGTGGTCTACAGACTCAAGGGTCCTAGGTTCGATTCCGGTCAAGGGTATGTATCTTGGTTGTGGGCACATACCTGGTGGGGAGTGTGCAGAAGGCAGCTGATCAATGTTTCTAGCTCTCTATCCCTCTCCCTTACTCTCTGTAAAAAATCAATAAAATATTTTTTAAAAAATAAAATAGCTATGATCATCTGGCAAATACTTTAAAAAGAAAACTGTGACCTCCTGGTTCATAGGTCGATGCTCAACCATTGAGCCCTGCTGGCTGGGCAGCATGTTCTTTTTAAAGGCAAAACATTTTACCACTGAATTGTCTTGGCACTTTTATCAAAAATCAATCTATCATATATATGTGAGTCTATTTCTGGATTTTTCTATTTTGTCCCATTTATATGTCTATGCTAATATGTCTTGACTAATGTAGCTTTACAGTGTCTTCAAATCAGAGAGGCTGAGTTTCCAGCATGTACTTTTATTTTTTTCAAAGTTATTTTGGATAATCTGTCTTTCATATTTTCATATCATTTTTAGTATGAGGTAGTCAATTTCTACCAAAAAGTTTGCCGGTGTTTGGACTGGGTTTGTATTGAATCTAAGATTAAATTGAAGAAAATTGATATTTTTTAATGATTTTGAGTCTCCCAACCCATGAACACAGTATATGTCTCCCTTTTTGCACATGTTCTTTCCTTTTTCTTGGCAGTCTTTTAAGTTTTCAGTGGACACAACTTCCACATGTTTCATTAAATTTATCCTTAAGTCGTTCATATTTTGATGCTGCTTTGAATTGGTATTGTTTTTTAAATTTTCATTTCCAGTTGTTTGTTGCCATCTAAGATAGATAGATAGATAGATAGATAGATAGATAGATAGATAGATAGATATAATTGATTTTTTACAGAGAGATAGCCAGAAACATAGATGAGAGAGAATCATCGATCAGCTGCCTCCTGTACACCCCCCCCCATTGGGGATGTGCCCACAACCAAGGTACATGCCCCTGACCGGAATCGAACCCGGGACCTTTCAGTCCGCAGGCCCATGCTCTATCCACTGAGCCAAACCGGTTTCAGCGACATCTAAGATTTTAATGGCAGAACAAAACAGATAACTAACTTTCTCTTCACTCAACTAGGGCAGGTGGCACAACTGTGGGGATATAATTTTATTTCTTTGGCATTTTTGCTGAATTGTCCCTTATGCAGAGAAGAGTGTGGAACATTACTAATGAGCCACCCAACATTTTGTTTTCCTTTGGAGCCTGGCATAGAGCTGGGGAGCAAACACATTTTTAAATTGGCACCCTGCTTTTAATTTCAAGACCCTGGCACAAAGTGCCTTAACTGCCTACTTTTATTTCATGACATTAAAGTCCATTTCCTCAAATCAGAAGTTTGGAAACATCAGCTGAAACCAGTTTGGCTCAGTGGATAGAGCATCGGTCTGCAGACTGAAGGGTCCCAGGCTCCATTCGAGTCAAGGGCATGTGCCTTGGTTGCGGGTGCATCCCCAGTAGGGGGTGTGCAGGAGGCAGCTGATGGATGTTTCTCTCTCATCGATGTTTCTAACTCTCTATCCCTCTCCCTTCCTCTCTGTAAAAAATCAATTATATATATATATATATATATATATATATATATATATATATATATATATTTTTTTTTTTTTTTTAAGAAGTTTGGAAACATCATAGGTTGTTCTTTTCCTCCGTAGCTTTTCACAAGACATGTTAGTGTGTTTCTCTTGCAATCACCCATTTAGGCAGATGCTTTATCCACGGTCAGGAATTTGGAGGTGGAGAAGCTCTTAGAAATCCTTTAACTTGTGGCCTCACCCACAAAATAACTTCTTGAAGGGTCACAGTTGAAGATAAGGACTCCTTTCGCCTTGGTTGGTGAGAGAATGGGAGAGAGGACAGGGAGGAGAAAGAACAAGCTGGGTTATCTGGTCAAGGACAGAGATTTGGGCATGAAAGGGCTTCTGGGAAACAGCAAAAACCCTGGGAAAGATGTAGTGAAAATTACAAAATGTATCATGTTCAGTTTTCCTCCAAGTCAGTTACACATGCAACGTCAGTTTTTCTGTTAGCGGGGGAAAGGTCTCCAAAACCCCAGCAATCCATTAAACTAATTGTTATGAAGTGAGGAGAAGAAAACATTTTCTTTTTTTAATATAAATATATTTTATTGATTTTTTACAGAGAGAAAGGGAGAGGGATAGAGAGTTAGAAACATCGATGAGAGAGAAACATCGATCAGCTGCCTCCCTGACCAACGTGCCCAAGGTACATGCTCTTGACCGAAATCGAACCCGGGACCTTCAAGTTTGCAGGCTGGTGCGCTATCCACTGAGCAAAACTGGTTTCGGCAAGAAAACAATTTCTATTACTTGGCTTGTCACTCTGACATCTTAGAGAAGTTTTGTTAATGGCCCGAAGGATGGATAAATGTGTGTCTTGGTGTGGAGCTTAGTTCTTTCAGCAAGTTTCTGCAAATTAAAACTCCTGTGTGGCTGAGGGGTCCCAGGTTTGATTCCTGTCAAGGGCATGTACCTTGGTTGCAGGCACATCCTCAGTAAGGGGTTATGCAGGAGGCACCTATTGATGTTTCTAACTATCCCTCTCCTTTCTTCTCTGTAAAAAAATCAGTAAAATATATTTTTAAAGAAACTCCTGTATGCCTAAAAAGAAAGCTTATAAATTCCCAAGTTCCTTGCTCCCTACAGTTTCTCTGTGCATCAATTTTTTTTTGACATTAGGTATTCTTCAGATCCAAACTCCATTCTCAGACTTTTGACGACAAACTACCTATAATTAACTGTAATTAAAATAACAAAATGCTAATTACACCATTCATTTCTATAGTGACTTAAAATATTTCTACCTGGGCCTGCTTCTGACATCTGTAGGAAAAGTCACCTTTCATCCTCCAGAGAATCTAGTCGTCATCTTTAGTGAAGCAGTGGGCCATATGAGTTGGTGATGGCATCAATATTTTACCAATGCTCCTTTGTTCATGTCATTGCTATCTCACTCAATATACTAGTATTATTAAACACAAAAACTCTATAACTCAATCTAGCCTTGTTTATTTAACAATATACGGGGCTGTATTGAAATTTGAGAATAGCTGCTTTAAGGTTTACTATGCTGTCAAACTTAAAATCGTATTCATTTTCTGGAAAGGACTAGAGTTGCTTAGCATCATATCCATGTTTGTTGTACCTAATGGAGCTTCAGAGTCTTCACGGGGGGCGGGGAGGGGGGGCCAAACCATATCCTATATAATAAAGAAGTAATGTGCAAATTGACCATCACTCCATCACACAAGATAGCTGCCCCCATGTGGACACTACATGGCCAGCAGGGGAGGGAAGTTGTGGGTGATCAGGCCAGCAGGGGAGGACAGTTGGGGGCAACCAGGCCTGCAGGGGAGGACAGTTGGGGGCAACCAGGCCTGCAGGGGAGGACAGTTGGGGGCAACCAGGCCTGCAGGGGAGAGCAGTTAGGGGTGACCAGCCAGCAGGGGAAGGGAGTTAGGGGCAATCAGACCAGCAGAGGAGCAGTTAGGCATCAATCAGGCTGGCAGGGGAGTGGTTAGGGGGTGATCAGGCTGGCAGGCAGGTAGGCAGGCAAACTGTTGGAGCCAGCAGTCCTGGATTGCGAGAGGGATGTCCCAGATTGGAGAGGGTGAAGACTGGGCTGCGGGACACACACACACATCCCACCCCATGCATGAATTTCATGCACCAGGCCTCTAGTATATATAAATATATGCCACATCCAGAGTCCCTCCGCTGTGCCACACCACAAGATGTGCCAACCCAGATATCCAGATTCTGTTCACATTTTCCTGCTAAAAGCCCATGCTTGACCACCCCTTCTACCTAGGGATATGCAACTGTGCAGATTCGCCCTAAGGAAGAGGCCACAAAAGCTCTGGAAGCAGGCTGAGGTCATTTGGGAAGAAAACTCTGAAGTGTTCTAGAAGAGGGGGGTGAGGATATCCAGGACTGCGTATGGGGGAGAGGGGGTCCCATGGCCACATGGACTCCTCAGAGGAAGAGGTACCTGCAAAAATGCTTGGATCTGAAAAGAAGCTTTGTAGGGTGAGGGCTATAAGGAACTGTGGGAAGAGGTCCGATACAAAAAATAGTATCTATTTTTTGGGGTTTCTCAGTTGCTTCTAGACCCAAGTTCCATAGGGTTGTCTCCCTATTGCCCTCTAAAACCCTCCCATATTGAGGATTTTTCTCCTAACAGCCCTCATAAGGTTTGGAAAAACAAGTATATCAGTCCTCTTTAAACATGGCAGCCAAGGCAATGATCCCTGCCCACTAGTGAGGTCTAGTAAGGTCAACAGAATACTGCTGAAGAAATCATGCAAAAGAAGGATGGGCCCTGACTGGTTTGGCTCAGTGGATAGAGCATCAGCCTGTGGACACAAGAGTTCGATTCTGGTCAAGGGCATGTACCTTGATTGCAGGCACATCCCTAGTAGGAGGTGTGCAGGAGGCAGCTGATCGATGTTTCTCTCTCATTGATGTTTTTACCTCTCTATACCTTTCCCTTCCTCCCTGTAAAAAATCAATAAAATATATTTTTTAAAAAGAAGAGTGGTTTTACCAGCTCTGGAGCTGAGGCCTAGTTGATTATCCACACCTCTTGGGCCATGAGGATACTCATCCACTGAATTCCTGTGATGGGGCTGACACAGGTTGGTTCCCCGACAATGCTTTTTATTCTCTGAGGGCCAGGGGGCTGCAAGGGCTGGCCACAGAGTTGGAGAATAGGACCTGAAATCCACCCCTCCCTCTGTTCACCAAGTGAGGCTGCTTGGAGCCAGAGGGGCACCTTTTTCAAGTTCACGCAAGGTTCTATGTAGGGTAGCTGAGATCTGCTGCTGACCTGGTTGTAACTCTGTGGGCCTGCATGACTAGGCTCCATGCATTGACCACTCTCAGAGCTCCGGAGCGCCCCTTGTGGTAGACCACGGGGAATTGTTCAGACCATTTTCACTCATGAGATTCTCAAAAGAAGAGAAGATCCCTGAAAACCACCATTAAGTGTTCAAATAATAGACACCTTCAGCTGAAACCGGTTTGGCTCAGTGGATAGAGTGTTGGCCTGCAGACTGAAGGGTCCCAGGTTCGATTCCGGTCAAAGGCATGTACCTTGGTTGCGGGCACATCCCCAGTAGAGGGTGTGGAAGAGGCAGCTGATCAATGATCCTCTCTCATTGATGTTTCTAACTCTCTTTCCCTCTCCCTTCCTCTCTGTAAAAAAATCAATAAAATATATATTTTTAAAAATAGACACCTTCGTAATCCAAAGGTAGGTGGCTTAATTTGTTGACCTAAGTCTGTGCTAAGAATACAGTATGTAATTGTATTAGTAGTGTTGTCTTGATTCTATTTACTTTATAGTCAGAATTAATCAAAACCTCCCCTCTCATGTTTCTCATGCTCCTGACAAATGATTGTCTACTGACTCTAAGCATGAATTAATTTAGCAAATAGATTGGCAATGATTCTTCTTTTGGATGTCAGATAGAAGCTTGGAAATATAACCAAATGCACTGTTATTCTAAAAGATGACAACAAGAGGCAATTTCAAAACAGGCCTTTTGTGAACCATTGGGCCTTGGTGACACAAGAGTGGTTTTCCATTACTGAGAAGAGCAAACCAATGCAAATAGAGGCGGATGAAGTCTTCCTTGCAGCTGAACCAAGCTCAGCTTAGTGTCAGAGAAACCTCCCGTTCGAAGTTTCTGTGCTGTGTCAAGTTGGGACATCATTTCAATGGATCCAGTAAATCAATAATGGAAGCAATAATGTGTCCAGAACTTTTGGGGGTTTTTTTTTGGTTTTTGTTTTTCTCATTTAGTCTTCTATCTAGAACCTACCCATATGGTGGGGCATACCTCTGATGGTCCATCCCAGTCTCTTTGTGGGGATGATCCATGGGGATTAGAATGAAGATGAGGGGAAAGCATAGGAATGAGGAAGGAAGAGGTACCTGCAAAAATGCTTGGAAATGAAAAGCATTGCAGAGTGAGGCTATAATGATCTGTGGGGTGAAGTCCTATACAAATATAGCATCTATTTTCTTGGGTTTCTCAGTCGATTATTTTTTTAATATATATTTTATTGATTTTTTACAGAGAGGAAGGGATAGGGATAGAGAGTTAGAAACATCCATGAGAGAGAAACATCAATCAGCTGCTTCCTGCACACCCTCTACTGAGGATGTGCCCGCAACCAAGTTACATGCCTCTGACCGGAATCAAACCTGGGACCCTTCAGTCTGCAGGCCAATGCTCTATCCACTGAGCCAAACCGGTTTGGGCGTCACTTCTTTTTTTAAAAAAATATATATTTTTATTGATTTCAGAAAGAAGGGGAGAAGGAGAGAGAGATAGAAACATCAACGATGAGAAAGAATCATTGATCAGCTGCTTCCTGCACACCCCATACTGGGGATCAAGCCCACAACTCCGCCATGTGCCCTGGCCAGGAATCGAATCATGACCACCTGGTTCATAGGTCGATGTTCAACCAATGAGCCATTGTGGCCAGGCCTCAGTCACTTCTAAACACACGTTGCACAGGGTTTCCTCCCGATTGTCCCCTCAACTCCTCCCATGTTGAGGATTCTCTCCTAATAGTCCTTGTATGGTTTCGAAAAACAGGTGTATCAGTTCAGTGAGGGAAGCAGAACCACTTTGAGCTGTGAAGGAAGGGATTCTTTATAGGAGACCTGGCGGGTTGTGTGAGGGACTGGGGGGAGCAGAGATCTAGAGGAGAGTGGGAGGAGGGGAAAAACCACCCACGTGGCAGTCAGAAGCCCGGTATAATATATCCAGCTCCCAAGGTGGAAGCACACAGGAAGCTGCCCCTACCTCTGTGGGGTTGCACAAATGTCCAATGGTGGGCCTGGGGCTCTTGTTGGTCAACAGGGTCAACATTTGGGAAGAAGATCTGGACACAGAGTGAGGGGACACAGAATGAAGGAACACGAGGACCAGCTGGGACCTCCGTTCGTCACCACACTCAACTATGACAGCCTTTGGAAAATTCCTCCTTTGGCCAACTCTTGCCCAGAGCCCTAAGGGAAGGGGATCCTTGGAAATGTGGTTCCAGCTCACCATGTTGGCACACGACTCACTGCCACGCTAGGAAACTGGCAGTGAATTCACTGACAGAGCGCCCGCAGCCACTGGGCCAGCATCCATACGGAGAGAGCGCAGGATGGATGCCGGATGGACAGGAAGGTTGAAAGGATCCTTCCGTTGATCAGAGAGCAAGTTTGACCATCCTGGTGATTACAACATGTGAGAAAGTGATGGGACAAAACAATCTTTACATGGCTAAGGTGAATTCAGATGGACAGCTGTCTTCATTCTGAACTGAAGTATGATGCGTACACCAGCAGCCAGTGCTCTCATAGTACTTGGCTGCACCCAGATTTTAAAAGAATCTTTTTTCCTCGGAAAGGACCAAACACATGCATATTTAAAGAGTTCTGCCCTAGCTGGTTTGGCTCAGTGGATAGAGCATTGGCCCGGGGAATGAAGAGTCCGGGTTTGATTTCGACTAAGGGCACATATCTCAGTTGCAGGATCTATCCCCTGACCTGGTTCAGACCTGTGCAGGAGGCAACCAATTGATGTGTCTCTCTCACATTGATGTTTCTCTCTCTCTCTCCCCCTCCCTTCCTCTGTCTCTAAAAATGAATGGGAAATTTGATTTTGTTAATCCTCGGTTGAGTTCTTTTACCACACGGGGTTATCTGAGGAGAAATTACCTCAATACAAATTGTGAAGATCCTACATGGTTAAAAATGTACACATTTCGCCCTAGCCGGTTTGGCTCAGTGGATAGAGCGCCGGCTTGCTGATTGAGGGGTCCCAGGTTCAATTCTGGTCAGGGGCATGTACCTTGGTTGCGGGCACATACCCAGTGGGGGGGTGTGCAGGAGGCAGCTGATCGATATTTCTCTCTCATCAATGTTTCTAACTCTCTATCCCTCTCCCTTCCTCTCTGTGAAAAATCAATAAATATATTGAAAAAAATGTACACATTTCTTATCAAAGGTGCTTAGAATAGCTCCTTCGAAGAGAAAATACCTATTAGATCTAAGTACATGGGAGAGATTTCTTTTCTCTCTCTTGATTCTGCCATTTAAATAAAGCGCTTTGTTGTATATTAATGCTTCAAGGTCTTGACCACTTTTTATCTTGGGGGAAAAAAAAAACACCAAGAGAGAAAATGTTTGTCATTCCAGGAGCATAATCAGTTGAGGCAGCACACAATGCCATAGTTAATTCACCAATGGCATTCGCTGCCATCGCTCCAGCCAGGCACAGAGTACATTAAACAATGGCCTTTTTCACAAGTTCAGCTTTCATCACAACCTGCCCGCCCTCGCACAACAGGGCATCCGAGCGCCAGCGCAGGGCGTGGCGATTGGAGACAAGAGGAAGCTTGCAGGAAATAAAGCAAGAACCCCCAGCAACTTGGATCTCTACTTCTTCAGTCACTGGGACACAGCTAGTCCTCTGAGCTCGTCTTTGAGCTTAACTTTTGGTCAAGTGCTCCAATAAGCCCAGAGAAAGGAACATTTCACCCGTGACTCCAAAGAACTCCAAAGAAAGGACACTAGGAAAAACGGGAAGAAGGACAGGAGCAGACATGGTGGGCTGCCAGAAATGTACCATGGAAGAGGACAGCAGGAACAGTGGCACTGCCAAGTTCTGGCGCAAGGTACTGTACATGCTTGTGTGTTGATTTTTGCCCCTTTGAATATCCAAGTAGCTTCAAAAATTCAAGGCCTAGCCCAAACCGGTTTGGCTCAGTGGATAGAGCGTCGGCCTGCGGACTGAAAGGTCCCAGGTTCGATTCCGGTCAAGGGCATGTACCTTGGTTGCGGGCACGTCCACAGTAGGGGGTGTGCAGGAGGCAGCTGATGGATGTTTCTCTCTCATCGATGTTTCTGGCTTTTTGTTCCTCTCTCTTCCTGTCTGTAAAAAATCAATAAAATATATTTTTTAAAAAGGTCAAGGCCTATGTATCTGCAAGTGTAACGGACCCGTACTAATGAATAGAGTCACACTCAGAATGGAAATATTACCCTCTCCGTTTTAAGGTGATACAAAAGAAAAAAAATATGGCTAATATTTATTTATTTCCCTTATAGAGTATGCAAGCTCCCCATAGAGTTAGATGATAGGAATGCATTCTCTTTCTAAAAGAAAAAAAAAGGTCCAATCAGGACAAGGAAATGTAGGTAGTTTAAGGGGAAGAATGATGTTGTGGGGGCCTGGAGGTGATGGAGAATGTTTTATTTTTTTTTAATATATTGTATTTTTTATTGATTTCAGAGAGGAAGGGAAAGGGAGGGCGAGATAAGAAACACTGCATGCCCCACACTGGGGATTAAGCCCCGCAATCTGAGCATATGCCCTGACCGAGAATTAAACCGTGACCTCCTGGTTCATAGGCTGATACCTAACCACTGAGCCACACCAGCTGGGCAAGATGGAGAATGTTTTAGCAAAATATTCTTTATCTATACAATTGGAAATTCTCCTAGTAGAAAGGTTACAAAATCCTGATTCCAACACCCACTTCTGGATTCTTTGCAATGCAACTAGCACATAAGTAGGATCATCTCGCGTGATCTTTTATTTATTGGGGGGGGGGGAGGTGCTTAGTGGAATGTGCATTTTAGTGGAGCCTTGTTTTGTTTGTTTGTTTGTTTAAAAATATTTATTGTTGCCGAAGCTGGTTTGGCTCAGTGGATAGAGCGTCAGCCTCCAGACTGAAGGGTCCCAGGTTCAATTCCGGTCAAGGGCACATACCTTGGTTGCGGACACATCCCCAATAGGGGGTGTGCAGGAGGCAGCTGATGGATGCTTCTCTCTCATCGATGTTTCTAGCTCTCTATCCCTCTCACTTCCTCTCTGTAAAAAATCAAGGAAACATTTTTTAAAATATTTGTTGTTGAGAGTATTCCAGGGGTCCCCATATTTTCCCCTCCACCCTGTTCCCACAACCCCAGGTCTTCACCAAGTTATGTGAAGAAGAGGTTAGGGCCAGGGAAAGCTGCCTAGCAATGTTTCATTTCTCTGCTTCATGGTAAAGCTGGTTTCATGTCACTTCCTTGAGAGTGGCTTCTCAGGCCTCAGGACACAGGCCCTGCCCTTTTCTGGCCCAGCACTGGTTCAGAACCTTCACATGCCCCTTGGAGTGGTTGTGGATGGCTGGTTAAAGCACCCTATGTCCCAGAAAGTAGCATAGGCCCAAATCCACAAGCACTTGATCTATGATTGGTAGAACACACTCGGTCTCTTTCCCATTTGCCTCCAAATCATCTCAGATTTACATTTGTGTGTTGAAGACTCATGAGTTTTTCCAGCTCATTTTATTGAGTTAAGGGGGGAATCAGGAGGCATTTTATTCATTCATTCATTCATTATCATTCTAAAAACAGATTTTAAGTGATATCACAATAATTCGACTCAGCTTCTGACTGGTGCAGATGTGTACAACTGAAATTATCTTTCCAGGTGCAGTCATGTAAAATAAATCTGTGCAAACCTCATTCTATACTCTTACACCTGTTGTCAAATAAAAAGATAGCCAATGGATTCTAATCTCATGAATCTATCAATACCATCTTTTGTCACTTATTATCGTAATAACAGCTGCCATTTTTAGCCCTTAGTAGGTGGCATGCCCTGGGCTAAGTACCTGACATGCCTTATTTTGTGGGATTACATTCAACGAAAGTGCTCAAGCTCCTAATAACTAGCCTATTTTGCTAATCGGTGTCTCAGTTTTCTCTAGTTCAATGGAACGGATTCATTCAACCTCCTTGGGCAATCAAGATGAATTACATTATTAACTGTAACAATAATAAAGAAGTGATTGTGTTAACATTTTAATCATGATTTTCAGCTCTCAATATCCGTTTCATACAGACTGACCTCGACTTTTATAAACTGAACTTTCTGACTGCCAGCCCTTATGTGCATTATACGTTGGTACTCCCACGCTGACACATGACCATTTCTTTCTTTCTTTTTTAAAAATATTTTACTGATTTTTCACAGAGAGGAAGGGAGAGGGGTAGAGAGTTAGAAACATCGATCAGCTACCTCCTGCACACCCCCACCGGGGATGTGCCCGCATCCAAGGTACATGCCCTTGACCAGAATCGAACCTGGGACCCTTCAGTCCGCAGGCTGACGCTCTATCCACTGAGCCAAACCGGCCTCGGCATCACATGACCATTTCTGACTATTGCTAATGGTGCTCTTTACCAGCTGATAGTTACAAGCATTGTTTTTAAATATTGTATCTGAATGCTGAAGATAATTATGAATTTAATAATAGTTTTAATCTCTCAAGGAATACAAATTCCCTTTAAATGAGAGTTGATTATTTACTTTCCACATATTTAACTTTGGTACTTGATTGGCACTTATTTGGAAATAGGAGAATGCCTGAACATATCTTAATTCATCTTGCCCCAGTCCTGATGAGGAAAATAAGTTACTCTCCTTTTCAAGTAAGAAAAATGAAGTTCTCAGAGGTTAATTAAGTCAACTGTCCTAGGTAGGAAGGGTAGGGCTGTAACTCAGTTTCTTGGATTCCAATTTCACTTTTTCTTTCAACTTACACTGTCAAATAAGATAGCTTTCTTTCTCTCTTTTGGCTATTTAAGTTTAAATTCATTAAATAAAATTTAACATTTAGTTCCTCAGTTACACTAGCCACATCTCAAGTGCTTAGTAGCCACGTGGTTACCTTATTTGGACAGTTAGATAGTGCAGATATAGACTATTCCATCATGACAGAAATGTCTAGTGGGTAACACAGCTTTAAGCTGTAATGTCTCTCTTAGATATGTTAACACGTTCTCAAAATATATCGCAGTTCTGTAATAAGTAATATGGATTTAAAATTTTACAGTAAAATCTCATTTATTTGAAGTCTCATTTGCATAGCACCAAGTTAACTTTGATCTGCAAATTAATAATATAGATAAGAGTCAAGGAGACACTAAACGCACTTCAGAGACCAAAGCTTTTGAAGCACCATCAAATAATTTCAGAAGCACTCACTTAGATGCAAGCAATTGATATGATAATTACACATCATTTTTATTTATTCATTAAAACAGGGATCCCCTAAGGTGCCCTGGTAGGAAATAATGTGGTTAGCCTAGTTCTTCCTAGCAACCCTTCTGATATGTTTAATTCTATGTAGAATTATTTTCTACTACTGATTTACCTTCCTCTGTTCCTTTGGATTGTAAATTTGTAACATAAAATATTTTTATGCTGAAATTTTTACTAGCTCAAGATCTAATTCCAAAACTCTTGCTTCTTCTACTATCTCCCAGGATTCTCTGAGAGGAGCGCTTCTGTGGACCCCCCCAAACAGCGAGGCACATAGTAGGGGGTTGATAGTTAACTACTGATTGAAAGACAGAGATAGTTGCCGAAACCAGTTTGGCTCAGTGGATAGAGCATCGGCCTGCGGACTGAAGGGTCCCAGGTTCGATTCCGGTCAAGGGCATGTGCCTTGGTTGCGGGCACATCCCGGGCGGGGGGTGTGCAGGAGGCAGCTGATCGATGATTCTCTCTCGTCGATGTTTCTAACTCTCTATCCCTCTCTCTTCCTCTCTGTAAAAAATCAATAAAATATATATTTTTTTTAAAAAGAAAAGAAAGACAGAGATTGTTCTTCCAAGATGCCATTTATTGGAGTGGACTCCAATTTTCTATAGTTAATTCATGAATCAAAATGAAAACTGTCTCCCATTTCTTCTTTCCTCTTTACCAGTCTTTGCTGAAAAATCTTCATGGTGAGATAAGGGCTTTCATTCCCCCTCAACACTCCTACATTTCTGTCTCTATGAATTTGCCTATTCTGGACATTTCATATAGCAGAATCTATAATATGTGATCTTTTATGTCTAGCTTCTTTCACTTAGCATATGTTTTCAAAGTTCATTAATGTTGTGGCATGTATCAGTACTTCATTCCTTTTAATGGCCAAATGATATTCCACCGTATAGATATACCACAATTTGTTTCTCCATTCATCAGTCAATGGATATTTGGTTGTTTTTACTTCTTAGTTATTGTGAATAATGTTGATATGACATTCGTCTACAAAGATTTTTTGTGGACATATGTTTTCAAGTCTCTTTTGTATATACCTAGGAGTGGAGTTGCTAGGTCAAAGATTAACTCTATTTTTAAAAAATATACTTAATTGATTTTTACAGAGAGGAAGAGAGAGGGATAGAGAATTAGAAACATCGATGAGAGAGAAACATCAATCAGCTGCCTCCTGCACACCCCCTACTGGGGATGTGCCCGGAACCAAGGTACATGCCCTTGACCAGAATCAAACCCCAGACCCTTCAGTCCATAGGCCAACATTTTATCTACTGAGCCAAACTGGCTAGGGCCATTTAATTTTTTTTAAGTTAAATTTATTGGGGTGACATTGGTTTTTAAAATTATATAGGTTTCGCCGAGACCGGTTTGGCTCAATGGATAGAGCGTCGGCTTGGGGACCAAAGGGTCCTGGGTTCGATTCCGGTCAAGAGCATGTACCTTGGTTGCAGGCATATCCCCAGTAGGGGGTGTGCAAGAGGCAGCTGATCGATGACTCTCTCTCATCGATGTTTCTAACTCTCTATCTCTTTCCCTTCCTCTCTGTACAAAATCAATAAAAAATATATATATTTTAAAAAAAATTATATAGGTTTCAAGTGTACATTTCCATGATACATGATCTGTATATTGTATTGTGTGCTCACCACCCAAAGTCAAACCATCTTCTGTCCCCATATATCTGGCCCCCTTTCCCTTTATACTTCCCAACCCCCTTCCCTCTGGTATCAATCATACTGTTAACTGTGTCTATGAGTTTCCGTTTTATATCTGAAACATCACCGCCCAGCCCAACAGCGGAGAGCTGTACTGAAGAACCCCTGCTCTGTCAGGAGTCTGCTGGCTTAGTCACTGTTTGCTCTACTCCACTTGCCCTGCTGGACTGCCCTCCAGCAGCCCTCTGTTCCTCCTGCTCAAAGATAGCGCTGCTACCACCCGCCTCCTCCCCTTTCCAGGCTGAGTGCACCGCGAGCTCTGAGCTCTGGGCTGCAGGGCTGAGTCTGAAGGCCATCTGAGCTTTCCTCCCTTCTATTCTCCCCTTATCTTTCCGGTTGCCCACCTGTAGATGTTTCAGTGCACAGGTCTTGCAGGTGTGCCTCTGAATTGAACAGGGAATTCTTTGTTGAATTATAGTTGGTTAACTTGTTGAAATTTCAGGAGGAGAGGGATCTTACACCCTGCCATTCCTCTGATGGCAGTACTCTGTCCCATTTTAAATTATGTTATTTGTCTCAAAGACCTATCTCTGCCCTAAAGTAGGGTTTCTCAACCTTGGTGTTTTGACATTAGGGGCCAGATCATTCTTTGCTGTGAGGGATTTTCCTGTGTATCATAGGATGTTTGGCAGCATCCCTGGTCTCTATCTACAATAGGTGCTAGACCCTCCCCCACTTGTGACAATCAAAACTGTCTAGGCACTAAAAACTCACCCTTGAGAGGGAGTATAAAATCTCCCCTAGTCAACAGCCAGTGCTCTAAAATATTCTCCTATGCAGCTAAGAAATACATGGAAGCATAACCCAGTTTTAGTGGAATGTTGAAGACAAATTTATCTGAGTGGGTTGACGATGAGACAAGAAAGTGGATGGACGTGGGGATAGGAACTAATCTCCCAAATATATATTTTATAAGAGATTAATATCAATGTTACAAATGAGATGTAGGGAACATTATGAGAGATAAACAGTAATCTATACTAATGAAAGGGTAATATGCAAATTGGTCACAACGCCCTCACAGAAACAACCGAATAGCAGGCTGCATAAGGTGACAAGGCCAGCAAGGGGCTTAGTGAAGGACAACCAAACGACTGACCAGCAGGCTGCATGGGGCAACCAGGCCAGCAGGGGGGGAACTGAGGGATGACCAGGCCAGCAAGGGGGGGGGGGCAGTTAGGGGCAACCAGGCTGGCAGAAGTGCACTAAGGGGTGACCAGGCCAGCGGGAGGGGGCAGTTAGGGGCCATCAGGCTGACAGGCAGAGGTGGTTAGGGGTGATCATGCTGGCAGGATGAGTCAGTTAGGAGCTATCAGGCAGGTAGGCAGGTGAGCAGTTAGCCAGCAGTCCTGGATTGTGAGAGGGATGTCTGACTGCCAGTTCAGCCTGATCCCTGAGATCGGGCCAAAACTGGCAGTTGGACATCCCCCAAGTGGTTCCAGATTGGAGAGGGTCCAGGCTGGGCTGAGGGGACCGCCCTCCCCCCCTGCACAAATTTCATGCAACAGGCCTCTAGTTTAATATAATAATACGAAAGGAGTTGTAAGACTATATATAAAAGTATCAAAAGTGCGGCATAGTATATCTAGAACAACAAGGTTTCTGAGAAGGGGAATTTACTATGAGCTGGTTCTCTGGGGCAGAGAGTCATCCCTTGGCCTCCTAGGCATGAAGCACAAGTGAATGTTAAGTGCTGTTGCCTTTCCTGGTAGGAAGCACTCTTGGTTTTATTTCTCAGGTTGGTCTCATCTCTAGGTGTGGATGAGTACATATCTGTGTCAGAGATGGATTGTTGGGCTGCAAGGAATAGGACCCACTAAGTTAACTTTTTCATTAGGGAGGAATGCAAAGGCTGACTATTAGAATCCACAGAAAGCTGAAAAATGGGCTTCAGGAAGAACAGGACCCAAAGCAGCTTGAGAAGCCCTTGGAAAGAGCCCTTTTGTTTTTTTATTATTATTTTTTTAAATATATTTTTTATTGATTTTATACAGAGAGGAAGGGAGGGAGATAGAGAGTTAGAAACATCGATGAGAGAGAGTCATCGATCAGCTGCCTCTTGCACACCCCCTACTGGGGATATGCCCGCAACCAAGGTACATGCCCTTGACCGGAATCGAACCCGGGTCCCTTCAGTCCCCAAGCCGACGCTCTATCCATTGAGCCAAACCGGTCCCGGCGGAAAGAGCCCTTTTGGACACATGTACTCTAATGCTCTGCTCACAGCTCAGGTCCCAACTCATTCAGCCTCCATCTCTTAGTTCTAATTCCTCATGGAGGGAATCTGAGGATCTGAGAAACCACTGAAGAGACCCTGGTGTGGCTCTCTTAACTGTCCCAACTCAATTCCTGGCTGTTGGGTGGGGCAGTTTTCATGGAAGGGTTGACATGGGTGAAGGGAGAAATAAAGAAATAGGAACACAGCCGAAACCGGTTTGGCTCAGTGGATAGAGCATTGGCCTGCGGACTGAAAGGTCCCAGGTTGGATTCCAGTCAAGGACATGTACATTGGTTGCAGGCACATCCCCGGTAGGGGGTGTGCAGGAGGCAGCTGGTCGATGTCTCTCTTTCATCGATGTTTCTAGCTCTCTATCTCTCTCCCTTCCTCTCTGTAAAAAATCAATAAAATATATGATAAAAAAAAGAAATAGGACCACATCATAGATCCTTAAGCCATTCCACCATCTTTTTATCCTCTCACCCTTTTTTACCTCACTGCCCTCCAAAACACACACCACATATCACAGAAATGGCATTCCTATTGTTTTCCAGTGAATATACAGCTACCACCATATTTACTTCACTCTTCTTCAGTGCCTATGGCACTGTGGTCTTGACTTCAACTATCCTGACTTTAGAAAGGGAGTGGGATGGGTAAATTACTCATAATATTTTCTATTTAATAATGACATGGCAGGCAAGTGCCATCTAAACTGAGATGGGCTATATTAACAAGAGAAATGTTAGAGTCTGAATTCCCTTCATTCCAGTCCTCCTCCATTGGTGTAACAGTTGGGAATAAAGATGACTGAGATGTTGGAAGATGATACGTCCTTCCCACAAGTTAATAAAGCCACCCTTCACCATCCATTAATTAAGAAGGTAATCCGTACATGTGTTGAGTTTGCTATTTGAAACTCAAAGGCAATGAAATCAGAACACTACACAGATTTTTTTTTCCTCATAAAGAAATGAATGACAAAATAGGGCCAAAGAGCTACAGTAATCACATTTTGAATGATTTCTCCTGAGCATGCCTTTAATAACCTGTATGTGTTAGGTAAGAAGAACAAAAAAAGAGGCAAAGTTAATTACTTAGGAAAAGCCTCATCAAGGAGTTTTGGTTACATTAGCTCAGGGTTTCTCAGCCTTGGTACTATTGATATTTGGGGCCAGATAGTTCTTCATTGTGGGGAGCAATCCTGTGATATAGTAAGAATAGAGGCCCAGTGAACGAAATTTGTGCACTGGGGGGTATCCCTCAGCCCAGCCTGCAACCTCTCCAATCTGGGAGCCCTCTGGGGATGTCAACTGCCAGCGGAATTGAGCCTAAATCAGCTGTTGGACATCCCTCTCACAATCTGGAACTGCTGGCTCCTAACCAGTTGCCTGCCTGGGTGACATTGCCCTGAACCACTCTGCCTGCCAGCCTGATAGCCTCCTAACCACTCCCCTGCCAACCTGATTGACACCTAACTGCTCCCTTGCTGGCCGGATCACTCCCAACTGCCCTCCCCTACAGGCGTGGTCACCCACAACTGCCCTCCTCTGTAGGCCCAGTCCCCCCCAACTGCCCTCCCCTGCAGACCTGGTCCCCCACAACTGCCCTCTCCTGCAGCCCTGGTCTCCCACAACTGCCCTCTCCTGCCAGCCATCTTGTGACAACGTGTAGGCAGCCATCTTGTGGCATGAGGGTGTGAGGGTCAATTTGCATATTACCTCTTTATTCTATAGTAGGGGTGTCGAACTCAATCAGAGAAGGGGCCAAAATCTAAAATCCAGCCTAAATCGCGGGCCAAATGGTTTACTGAACAGTCATAAACTGTCATTGTGATGGAAATGCAGCGGAGTGCAGTGATGACAGCGCGGTGCGGGCCACATTGCAAGGCCTGGCGGGATGGATTTGGCCCGCGGGCCTTGTGTTTGACACATGTGCTTTAGTAAGAGGGCTGATGCTCTAACCACTGCACACACTGGACAGGGGTAAAGCAAAGATAATCTATCTATACACACACATATACACATATATATATACACATACATATACACATATATATACACATACATATACATACATATATACATATACACACACACACACACGTGTGTGTGTGTGTGTGTGTGTGTGTGTATATAAGCCTATGTGACCATTACAACCAGAACGACCAGTCAACCAGTCACTATGATACGCACTGACCATAGGGGCACTCAAGGCAGGAGCTTTCCCCTGATGGTCGGTGTGCTCCCACAGCGGGGGAGTGCCGCTCAACCAGAAGACTGGCTCACCAGCTGGCGAGTTCAGCTGCAGTGGCAGGAGCCTTTCCCAACTCTGTGCAGTGCTAATGAGCGGCGGTGGCAGGTAAGTGGTGGCGGCAGGCACAGCAGGCTGAGTTAAGCATGAGTGGTTCAGCGCCTGACCCTCTTCCCTGGCTGCCTGCCACTTGGTGCACTGCTACATCCCTCGGGGGATGTCCCACTGCTGAATTAGGGGATTGGGCCTAAACCAGCAGTGGGACATCCCCAAGGAGTCTTGGATTGTGAGAGAGCACAGACCAGGCTGAGGGACCCCCCTCACCTTCCTCCACCCTCCCAGCAGAAATCCATGCACAGAGCCTCTAGTCCTAAATAATGAAAGGCCAATGGCCATAACGACCAAAACAACCAAACAAACGGTCACCAGGAAGTGCACCTCTTGGTTCCTCCCCTGTGGCCCACAGGCTCCAATCACAGCAAGGCTGGCAGCCTGCAGGCGGGCAGGGCGGCAGGTGGGTGAGCACAGCGAAGTGAGCGTGGTGAGGTCATTACACCTCTGGCCTGGGAGCAGGGCTACATTTGAGAAGCCTGGCCTCTGCACCACAGCCAGGCAAGAGGTGTAACGAGCTCTGGCTGGTTTGGCTCAGTGGATAGAGCATCAGCTTGCGGACAGAAGAATCCCAGGTTCGATCTGGTCAAGGGCACATGCCTGGGTTGCGGGTTCGGTCCCCAGTTGGGGGCATGCAGGAGGCAGCCAATCAAAGGGTCTTTCTCATCATTGATGTTTCTATTTCTCTATCCCCCTCCCTTCCTCTCTGAAATCAATAAAAATATATTTTTATAAAAGAGGCATAACAACCTCGCTGCTGTCACAGCAGCTGTGGATCAGGCCCAGAGAGAGAGGCAGGGCCTGATCCACAGCAGCAGCAGAGGCTGCGGATCAGGCCCAGAGAGAGAGGCAGCTGTAGAGGGGCCATTCTGGATTTCCCAGAGGAGCCAATGGCTGCCTACGAGGTAGAGCTTTTGATGCTGACTGGCATAGAAACCGACCAATCAGAACCAAATTGGCCGGCAAAGGAGGGCTGTTGGGGGCAAGATCAGGCCTGCAGGGGAGGGCAGTTAGGGGTGATCAGGCAGGCAGAGGCAGTTAGGGGTGATCATGCAGGCAGGCAGGTGAATAGTTAGGAGCCAGTGGTTCCAGATTGCAAGAGGGATATCCAATTGCTGGTTTAGGCCCAATCCCTGTGGGGTCCCCAATTGGAGAGGGTGTAGGCTGGGCTGAGGGACCCCCCCCCGCCCCCGCCGTGCACAAATTTCATGCACTGGGGCACTAGTCTATATATATATAAAAAGCCAGTGACTATAATGCCATAACGACCAGAACACTATGATGCCCACTGTGGCCAGCGATCTGGCCCAATCAGGGATGGGGCCAGCAGCCAACCTTCTTCAGCCCTTCCCCTCGGCTGGCCCTGCCCCTGAAGGGCTCCCACCACCCCAATTGGCCTGCAGTCCCTTCCCTTCTGGCCAGTCCACCCCTGCTCACCCCCCTACCCCAATAGGAGCAGAGCCAACTGTCCAACCTCTCACTCTCTTCTCCTCCTGAAAGGCCCAGCCCCGATCCGCCCCGATTGGGTTCAGGCTGCCTGGACCCCACCTGTGCATGAATTTGTGCACTGGGCCTCTAGTAGGTGAATGATAAATATGGTTAATACCTCTTTGGATCCTAAAATTCATAGTTGATTATGTAATAACTGATTTTATAAGGGGCCCTATAAACTTGCCACAATGAAAAAGTCAATAGGAGTATGCCAAAATGTTTTGAGCAATAGTGGTGTTATATGTGCTAGGGATTGCCATGGTTTAATGCTAGTGGTTTTGTTCCTTTGAGTTCCTACATTTGAATCTTATCCAGACTATTTTGCAGAAATAAAGAATTATTTTATTTCAAAGTGTGCTTTCTTAGGCTTGTTTACTTGCTTATTCAAGAGAACTTCTTGTAGCAAGGATGTGCTTATGTAAGAGCACATTGACTATATATAGTTACTCTCAAGTACCATTAGTAAGTCATTTGACATAGCCCCTGACCTGGCACTAAAGTAGACTAGATGCTTAAAGTGATTGCTTTTGGACATATTGAAGGTTTTTACATAGCCAGCTTCACGGAACATACACACTTAAAGGGTTTATTTCTTTCAATGCAAACAAATAGAAATCTTTGGGAAAAAAAGAGAGTATAATAGTTTGGGGGTCAAAGTGCATCTGTCTTACCTAATAATAGTGAAACATGTAATTGACCATACCTCCACTATGCCCACAGCCAATCAGAGTGATTATGCAAATCAACCCAACAAAGATGGTGGTTAATTCGCATACATACATGGGTCCCAGGAACCTCCTTGGCACCCAGGTCACTCCCAGCCAGCCATCAGAGGGGCAAGAGGGGGGGCTTCCCAAGCCTAAAGCCTGGGGTGGAGGCTTTAGGCTTGGGAAAGGGACAAGCCTGTGATTGGAGAGAAGGGGGGAAAAAATCAATGGAACATATCTTCAGGTGAGGATAAAAAGAAAAATAAAGAAATGTCATATCCTATGAAAGACATATCTTAAAAATGCTTAAAGAAAGTTGTCATTTTTATCATGGTGAAGGGACTGGAGACTGTGTTGATGAAAATACCTTGGCTGCTGCAGTGACTGGCAGTGGCTGCAGCAGCAGGGTCATGGGGCTGGGATCTTTCCCTGATCAGCCTGGTCACCTCCCAAAAAGGGAGGCCAGATTGAGGCTTAGGTCCTCTCCCAATGGGGAGCGGGCCTAAGCCATCAGTAGGACATCCCCTGAGGGCTCCCAGTATGTGAGAGGGGACAGGCTGGGCTGAGGGACACCTCTCTAGTACACAAATTTCATGCACTAAGCCCCTAGTATATATATAAAAGCCTAAGTGACTGTTGCAATCGAAACAACCAAACAGACAATTGAACAGGCTGCATAGGGCAACCAGGCCGGCAGGGGGGTTAGTGAGGGACGACCAAACGACTGGGCAGCGGGCTGCGAGGGGTGACTAGGCCATCAGGAGGATTAGTGGGGGGCGACCAGACAACTGAGCAGAAGGCTGCATGGGGCGACCAGGCCAACAGGGGAGTTAGTGAGGGACAACCAAATGACTGAACAGCAGCCTGTGTGGGGCAACCAAGATGGCTGGGAGGGGGCAGTTGGGGGCCAGTTAGGGGTAACCAGGCCAGCAAGGGGGGCAGTTAGAGGTGACTGAGCTGGCAGGGGGTGGAAGTTGGGGGCAATGAGGCCGGCAGGTAGAGGTGGTTAGGGGTGATCAGGCTGGCAGGGAGGGGAAATTAGGGGCAATCAGGCAGGCAGACAGGTGAGCAATTAGAAGCCAGCTGTCCAGGATTGTGAGAGGGTTGTATGTCCAACTTCCGGTTTAAGCCCCGGGGATTTGGCCTAAACCCGCAGTTGGACATCCCCTGAGGGGTTCCAGATTGGAGAGTGTGCAGGCTGAGCTGAGGGACCTTCCCCCTCCAGTGCAAAAATTTCATGCATCAGGCCTCTAATATCTTAATAAAGTCTCTTGTCATCTCTGCTTTGCCATAGTGGTTTTCAGCTGTTTTTTGTTTTATTTTGTTTTGGTTTGGTTGTTCAGCATAAAGTCCTAGTACTGTGCCCAGGCTAATGAAGCCAGAATCTTTAGGAAGTGGGAACCAGGCCTCAGGAGTTTTGAAAGTTCCCCTGGTGATTCTAATGTGCAGCCAAGGTTGAGAAACTTGTGAAGTGAAGCAGAGATGATGAGAGACTTTAAGGCATGGACTTTGACCCCTGAAGTGTTAGGCTCTATTTTTTCAAGAATAAGATATCTGATAGACTTGTGGGCCTTTGGAATGATCATTTCTCACTGGCACCACCTGGTATCATTTAGACTCGCAGTGTTTCCCAAACTTTTGACATATGTGTACCCCTTCTATAATTTTCGTAACACCGAGTACCCCTCATACTCATGAGAATGTAGAATTAGGCGCAGCTAAGCACGGTGCAGTGCATATCCCCACCAAACTCTTCCCATACCCTTGGGGGTACGCGTACCACACTTTGGGAAACACTGATTAGAGATTTCACTCACACAGAACAAAACCTAGTGAATCCACTTCTGCTCGTGTTATGGAGGAAGAACCCATTAAATGTTACTCTTTGGAAAATTTATTAGAGGATGTGGAGGCATTATCTTGAATGAGTGTTTCATGATGATATTGTCTCCTGGCACCTATGAGTGAGTCAAATATGGGATTTATAGGGCCTTAATAGAAGGTTTTGTATCATTAAACGTCAAACCAAATGAAAAGCTTTCAACATGAAGGCTATCCAAAGAGAATAAACTGAACAGAGCATGGGAAATGGCGAGTTTCAGGGACAGAATACAATGAGCAGGAGCCGGAGCAGGAGCTTTGAAGTTCAACAGGCCTGAGTTTGAAACTGACCTTCGGCAAATTCCTTAACCTCTCTAAGCATTGATTCTTATCTGAAAACCTGGCACAGTGCCTGTGCCTGACATAGAGGAGGGTTTCATAAATTACTATTAAAATTATAGCCCTAGATGGTGTGGCTCAGTGGATAGACTATCAGCCTGCGGACTGAAGGGTCCGGAATTTGATTCTAGTCAAGAGCACACGCTGGGCTTGTAGGCTTGATCCCTGTAGGGGGCGTGCAGGAGGCAGCTAATCAATGGTTCTCTATCATCATCGATGTTTCTATCTCTCTCTCCCTCTCCCTCTCTGAAATCAATTTAAAAAAACATTTAAAAAAGAAAATTACAGGCGATGTATTGTTTGAATATCTGAGATGAGATACCAGGTCCAGCTCATGCTAAGGAAGATGGTATAGGGAGAATAATGGTTCCCCCAAAGATGTCTACATTCTAATTCCATAACCTGGGTATATGTGACTTTACATGGCAAAAGGGATTTTACAGATGTAATTTAAAATTTTAAAATAATAAAAAGATAGATACAGAGGCAGTAAAGCACTGAACAGACTGTCAAATTACAGCAGGAAGGCTGTGGAGTATTGGGGAGGGAGGGAAATAGATCAACCGAAGGACTTGTATGCATGCATATAAGCGCAACTAATGGACACAAGATACTGGGGGGTTGGGATGAGGGCATGTGACAGGGGGTAGAGAAGGCTGGGGGAAGGTCAGTGGGGGGAAAAAGGAGCTATATGTACTAATATAGGTAATACTTTAAACAATAAAAAATAAATAAATAAAATTTAAGATGAGAGAGATTATCCTACCGGTAGGCAAACACATTAGTCAACAGAGCCAAATATCAACAGTACAATGATTGAAATTTCTTTTGAGAGCCACATTTTTTCCACTTAAACTTCTTCTAATGCCACTTCTTCAAAATAGACTCTCCCAGGCCGTGGTATTTTGTGGAAGAGCCGCACTCAAGGGGCCAAAGAGCCACATGTGGCTTGTGAGCCACAGTTTGCGGACCACGGTCCTAGATTATCCAGGGGGCCCAATGTGATCACAGGGGTCCTTTCAAGTGAAAGAGGCAGGCAGGAGAGTTAGAGAAGATGTGACTACTGACGCAGACAGAGGCTGGAATGAGACAGTTGCTGCCGTTAAAGATGAAAGGGAGAGGGCCATGAGCCAAGTCATGCAGGCAGCTCTAGCTGGAAAAGGCAAGGAAACAGATTTCCCCCTAGAACCTCCTGAAGAAACGCAACCTTGCTGATACCTTGATTTTAGCCCACGTCTCATCCCATATCTCTAAGATTGGTACTACTAGATCCATTTTACAGATGAAGAAACTGAGGCTCAAGGAAAGTAAGATAACTCCCTGCATCACTGTGCTGGTAAAGAGCAGAAAGAGGCCCCTGCCAACAGGTAGGGTTTGGCCCTCACTCAGTTCCTCCCAATGGTCCCAAGCTACCTCTCTGTGTATAAATAATGCCATAAACAACTCCCGAAATGCGGTTCCACTCGTGTTTCTTCGGGCCTGGGCTAGGTGATAAACCGGACATGCTCGGGGTGGGGGGAACATGGCAGACTTCTGACCCCAAGCACTTCAAGATAATAATTAAATATATTTTATTGATTTTTTACAGAGAGGAAGGGAGGAAGATAGTTAGAAACATTGATGGGAGAGAGACATCGACCAGCTGCCTCCTGCACACCCCCTACTGGGGATGTGCCCGCAACCAAGGTACATGCCCTTGGTCGGAATCGAACCTGGGACCCTTCAGTCCACAGGCCGACGCTCTATCCACTGAGCCAAACCGGTCAGGGTAACATGTGTTGTTTTAAACCACTACTTCTGTGGTAAATTGTTACAATAGCAATAGGAAACTAATACAGAAGATTTAAACTAAACCTCTCTTTGAGAATCTAAAGATTCTGAGTACAGATTTTGCAAGATGAAGACTTCACTTTAGACTCCATGACATTCATGATAGAGTAGTATAACATCCAAGGATTGTTATAATAGTTTACGTAGTAATAAACTTATCCATCCTAACATCAAGGTCTTGATTACAAACTTGCCAGTCAAGCATATTTGTTTTTGTTTGCTTTAAAACATGTTTTTCATTGATTTTAGAGAGGGAGAGGTGGAAATATCAACGGTGAGAATCATTGATCCGCTGCCTCCCGCACGCCCCCTACTGGGGATCAAGCCCACAACCAGGCATGTGCTCTATGACCAGAATGGAACTTGGGACCCTTCAGTCCGCAGGCTGACGCTCTAGCCACCGAGCCAAACAAGCTAGGACTGTCAAGCACATTTGTATCATATTGAGGTCTCAGGCACGCTCCTCGAGACTGCAGTATTTGCTGCAGTGCCGGGAAACTGCCTGGTGGGAGAGCAGCAAAGAAGAGAACTGGTTATGGCACATCAATAACCAGGAAGGACTCTTTAGGAATACCAGACATGTAAATTTGGTCAACTATTCTAGAGGACAAGTAGATAGTAGTAGCAGAAAACACGCATATAAAACCTGAAAAATGAAAGTACTCTGACTCAGCAATTCTACGTGTAGGAAAATTAATTCTAGAGGGGGAAATCTGGATTAGTATGCACATTGGTCACCTGCTTAAAAAACCCTTTTGTGGTCCCCATAATTGTGTATGGAATAACACTTGGGGAGACCAAAGAGCAAGAGCAGTACATCCACTCACATTGGATAATTAAGACTGGCAGGTATTTGTACTGGCCATAGCTTGGTCTAGACTTGAACCTGGTTAGATTAACCTCAAAAGTCCCTGCATCACCTTTGCTACATTTGATCTTTTTCATGAAAATCACTGAAATGGTGATTGTGACTGAGAGTTCCAATGTTAAGTTGGTGCCTGCCCTTGAACATTTATTATAAACTATTATCCAATTTTGTGGCTTAAATAAATTAAAAATATTACATGTCTGTGTAATTGAGCCATTAAGTGTTGAAAATTACCTATGTTCTTACTTATCCACTGACATTCAGATAATATATTTGGCACGCAAAAGTTGTGCATCCAAATTATGCTCCCATCCAAGTGAGGAATCTTTATTTATTTTTTCCCTCTTGTATTATGTTTCAGCCATATGTCTGGACCCAAACCCCATCAAGGAGGAACCAGAATTTACATAACATTCTTGAGTATGATGGTGGCTGCATTTGGAGTTTTGATTATACTGCACTACATGTGTGATTATTACTTGTAAACAGATTAGATATTAATTAGACAATAAGTGATTGTAAAGCACTTAGAAAATAAAAGTGTTTATAAATACCACCAGTGAATAGCAACAATAATTCTTTACTGACTACACAGCTGTAATGTCAATAAGAATTATTTATTGCAGCTAAGGGCAACCTTAATTTATGCAAAATAAAAAGCTGTTAAGATGTCTGTTTTGCTACAGCAAAACAAAATACATCATACAGATTTTATCACCTCTAAATACATCTTATTTTGATGAAAACAGCTCATCTCTTTGAGGACCTTCTCAAACACAGGCACAACCATTATGGCATGGTGTCTTTGAGTGCTAAGAACTGGAGCCCTTTAATGATCATCTCTCTAACTCAGTCAAATATTCATTTCCTTTAAATATAAGATGTTGCCGAAACCAGTTTGGCTCAATGGATAGAGCATCGGCCTGCGGACTGAAAGGTCCCAGGTTTGATTCCGGTCAAGGGCATGTACCTTGGTTGTGGGCATAACCCCTGTAGGGGGTGTGCAAGAGGCAGCTGATCAATTTTTCTCTCTCATCGATGTTTCTAACTCCCTATTACTCTCTCTTCCACTCTGTAAAAAAACAATAAAATATATTTGCTGGAAAACAAATCAGTTTCACTAAAAAAAGAGATGTTGACAGGAAGCCAGGAAGGCTGGTCAACAACCTTAATTGCTCTAACCTTTAGTTGAGATATTGTTAGCTGAAGCAGAATCTACCTTGTTTGTCCCGTGAAAGTTTCTGTTATTTTCTGCCTGAGGGCTACATGTAAATTTCTGTTTATGTTGCCTAAGATGTTTTCCCCAAAGCCTCAATAAAAGGGATGGCAGGGCCAGAGCAGTGAGTAGTTCTCCCACTAGAGTTGGACTATCGCCTGGCCCCCCATATCGCCAAATTGAATTTCTTCAAGTCTCTTTTCATTTGTGTGCGGCCCTTCTCCAGAACCCGAACCCTGAATTGGAACTCTTTCTACGCGGGCCGTGAAAGAGAGTCCTATATATATATTAAAAAATAAATAAATGTAAGTGTAAGGTGACATTTCATGTGTGCCATTTGCACTCATGCAGTAGGTTGGTCATGTCCCAGCACCTTATACAACTATCCTTAAACTCAATAAATGTTGGTCAAGTGAATGAATAAAAGTTAACTCTTTTATTATTATGGAAGTTGGGGGGGGGGAGAAAAAAAGAAAATCCATATGAGGAATAAAGTGCTTTCCTTTTATCTTCTTGAGTTTGTTTTTCAAAAAAATAAGTTTTGAAGCTCTGACTACTTTTTTATGTCTGACCATTTCCCCCCCAACCCCACCCGATGGCCCTTAGAGGTTGTAGACTTGTATCAGCTTGGCTCTTGACCTACCAGTGAATCTGGCAAAGCATCTGTGTTTATTTTTCTGTCATAAGTAAACTCAAGCACCAACAATGAGTGCAGGTCCCTGGTTTCAGAGATAGGAAATGAAGCGAACAAATACAAGTGAAGAGTACTTCATGTTCCATGAATTCAGTAGAAGAGGAGTGAAGGGGTTATTTTCAATGATGAGATGTGCATGCGTTAGCAACCTTGTTAACAGAGCAAACTCAACCATATCAAAGAGTGAGGCAGGCCCTGGCTGGTGTGGTCAGGTGGTTGGAACACCACCCTGTGCACCGAAGGATTGTAGGTTCAATTCCCAATCAGGGCACTTGCCTAGGTTGTGGGTTCAATCCCCAATTCTCCTCTCCTCTCCTCTCCTCTCCTCTCCTCTCCTCTCCTCTCCTCTCCTCTCCTCTCCTCTCCTCTCCTCTCCTTTCCTCTCCTCTCCTCTCTTCTCTTTTCTTGTCCTCTCCTCTCTCTCTCTCTCTCTCTCTCTCTCTCTCTCTCTCTCTCTCTCTCTCTCCCCCCTTTATCTCTCTATAAAGAAGTCAATTTAAAAAAAAGAGTGAGCCCTAACTGGTTTGGTTCAGTGAATAGAGCGTTGGCCTGCGGACTGAAGGGTCCCAGGTTCAATTCTGATCAAGGGCATGTGCCTTGGTTGTGGGCACATCCCCACTAGGGGGTGTGCAGGAGGCAGCTGATAGATGTTTATCTCTCATTGATGTTTCTAATTCTCTATCCTTCTCCCTTCCGCTCTGTGAAATCAATAAAAAATATATATATATTTTGTAAAAAGAGTGAGGTGTGTGGTGGAAAATAAACATTGATTCAAGGAACCTGGATTCAAATGATACTTCTGCCACTTACTATATGACCCTGCTCATGTCACTTAACCTCTCTAAATCTATTTACTCATTTGAAATTTTTCATGATTAATAGTTGTCAATTTCAGAGTGCTATTATGATGTAATTCAATGTATGAAAGCACCAAGTGAGGAGTGAAATGCTTTATCATAAAAAAAAATTATTACCATAATTTTTCAGGTGCGGGTGAAAATGACTTATACAGGGGGTTCATTACTTAATATAGTGGAATTTTTGTGGGTTTTTATTTTATTATTTTTTTTTTTTGCTTATGTCAGGTTTTAGGCCCAAACTACAGCCACATATGGAAAACTGGGGGAGTGGCTCCAATTAGAACCTTGAAAGTAACAAAATTCCATAGCAGGTAATAATGGTTTCCGGAATTCTTTGGTCAACTTCCCCTTTCTTTTCCCCAGCCTCTTTCTTTTTGATCAAGTCCTTCTATGGTGAACTTGGGGCAGAGGAAAAATGAGTAAAGAAGAGAAAGGAGACATGAAGGAAAGAGCGATGCCTAGAGTAACGGTAAGGGGGGAGGAGTTGGGAGAAAGGAGGTTTTAATTGTGGCTTTGATAAGATTAAGAGCTGTGTAATGTGTGTAGGGGCATACAAACTGTAGCTAAATCACTTAAAATGTTCAGTATACCTGGTCTAATATGTTTATCCAATGGTTATACAATTTCTAGCAGCATGACTAGATTAAAAATTGAAAAATATAAGGGAAGGGTATTTTTAAAGAAGAAAAGCTTTCCGTGTAATGCCTACTTAAAATAGACTTTTATATACCAGGTTTTGACTCATTTTCACCCACATGTAATGATATGAAGGTATTTCACCATAAGAAACAGATCATATTCAAACTTTGTGATGAGATGCTGAAATAGGGCCCTATTTGGAGATCCCCTAGCAGCAGATGATGAGACAAGGAGTCAAGTTCAAGTAGTTGATTTAGGAAGTGAGCCCAGGAAACACCCTCAGGAGGGTGGATGAGTGAGCTCATCAAGCCGGCTACCATCATGGTGAGTGAAGATTAATGCCACTGGGGGACTCTGGAATCGTTTAGAGGAACTAGCTTTTTGTACATTCACTCCTGTAAGCCATTGGTTTAGAGCTCTTGTGGGTGGGAGGGGGGGAGTGGGGGAGTGGGGGGGGGGAGAGGGTAGGTCCTGCCTCAATGGAGGTGTGGGTGAAGGGGACAGGTGATTCCCATGGCGAGAGAAAGACCTCAGGCAGAGAGATGCAGTGATGACAGTTGGCAGTGGGTCAGTTCACCACAATGATAAGGCCCAAGGGGATGGGTTAGGCCAGTGGTCAGCAAACTCATTAGTCAATAGAGCCAAATATCAACAGTACAATAATTGAAATTTCTTTTGAGAGCCACATTTTTTAAACTTAAACTTCTTCTAACGCCACTTCTTCAAAATAGACTCACTCAGGCCGTGGAATTTTGTGGAAGAGCCGTAGTTTGCTGACCATGGGGTTAGGGCTCAGACAGCCTCTGCTCCAAAGAGATTTTTTTAAAAAATACATTTTTATTGATTTCAGAGAGGAAGAGAGAGGGAGAGGGAGATAGAAACATCAATGCTCAGAGAGAATCATTGACTGGCTGCTTCCTGCATGCCCCACACTGGGGATGGAGCCCACAACCCAGACATGTGCCCTCGACTGGAATCAAACCCGGAACCCTTGAGTCTGCAGGCTGACGCTCTATGCCACATGTGTCAAACACAAGGCCCGCGGGCCAAATCCGTCCCACCAGGCCTTGCAATGTGGCCCGCACCGCACTGTCATCACTGCACTCCGCTGCGTTTCCATCACAATGACAGTTTATGACTGTTCAGTAAACCATTCGGCCCGAGATTTAGGCTGGATTTTAGATTTTGGCCCCTTCTCTGATTGAGTTCGACACCCCTACTCTATGCACTGAGCCAAACCAGCTAGGGCCGAAGAGATTCTCTTAGCTCTTCCCTGCCGATCTTTGGAAATGATATTGTATTTTCGACTTTTTTAAAAACGTATTTTTATTGATTTCAGAAAGAAAGGGAGAAGGAGAGACAGAAAGATCAATGATGAGAGAGAATCATTCGTCGGGTGCCTTCTGCATGCCCCCTACTAGGGATCCAGCCTGCAACCCAGGTTTGAGTCTGGTCAAGGACACATGCTGGGCTTGTGGGCTCAGTCCCCAGTGGAGGACGTGCGTGAGGCATCAAATCAATGATTCTCCCTCATTATTGATGTTCCTATCTCTCCCTCCCTCCCTCCCTCTCTGAAATCAATAAAAACATATTAAAGTCTGTTAGTATGTATAGACAAATCTATGGAGTTTTTAGCAATGTTAATACCTGTATAGATTTGTGTAACTGTTACCATCATCAGGATTTGAACAATCCCTTCCCCCCACATAACCCCTAGGTTATCGAATACTTAGTTCCATTCTGTGAAATTAACTGACCATTCTCAACTAATTATCTTGATAGCACTATGAAGTCCTCAAGTTAAAATAACCCATTTAGGTATTATTAAGATATTTAGCCCTAGTTCGTTTGGGTCAGTGGATAGAGCATTGGCCTGCGGACTGAAGGGTCCCAGGTTCAATTCTGGTCAAGGGCACACACACACACACACAACAAAGTTTAGGGTAGCAATAGTAGTCACATCTCTGTCCCTGGAGTAAGTGGATGTGGTAAGGAACCCTCTGAGAAGTGCCTGAAGGTGTCTGTTTCTACACATTATGACTGTGAGCCATACAGTCCTAGGGGGTGGGGCCAGCTGGCCAACCTCCTGAAGCCCCTCCCCCTGGCTGGCCCCGCCCCTGATTCCCCCCCCCAACAGGGGGTGGGGCCAGCTGGCCAACCTCCTGAAGCCCCTCCCCCTGGCTGGCCCCGCCCCTGATTTCCCCCCAATAGGGGGCGGGGCCAGCCAGAGATTCAACCTCTGGTCTGTGGGGTGAGGGATGAGAGGAAGCTAAGACAAGGCTGGATGGAATAGGAATGGAATTGGTAGTAGTTACAGAGTTGATCCTCAAGACAGAAGACCGAAGACAGAAGTCTAAATTTTGAGGTTCAAGGTCTTAGGCTGAATATGTGTCAAGTGAGACTTGTATTTACCATAGTGGCACTGACAGGTAAGGGTCTGACTTGGGTGACACAATGAAGATACTCATCCTAGGTAGAGACAGTCTTGGTTTGATGAAAACGGGGAGGATGAGGAGGGAGGAAGTGGGCGGAAAGACCTCTTTTCAGATGACCCAAGTGTCATTGGAATTCTTGTGTCATTGGAGTTCTCTCAAGCATCTCTATATATAAAAAGCCAGAGACTGTAACGCCATAACGACTGGTTGCTATAATTCCCACTGTGGCCAGCAAACCGGCTGATCAGGGGGTGAGACCAACCTGGCTGGCCCCTGCCTCTGATTGCCCCCCCCCCAATAGGGGGCGGGGCCAGCCGGCCAACCTCTTGGAAGCCCCTCCCCCTTACCAGCCCCACCTCTGATTGCCCCCCACCCTAATAGGGGGCAAGGCCAGCCGGCCAACCACCCACAGCCCCTCCCTATGGCTGAGCCTGCCCCCAATCGGCCCCCCAACCCCAATTGGGGACAGGGCCTGCCGGCCAATCACCCTCGACCCTTCCCTTCCCCCCAGCCAACCTGGCCCTGATTGGGGCAGGTTGGCTGGCCAACTTCCTGCCATCTCCTCCTCCTGACAGGCCCAGCCCTGATCTGTCCCAATTTGCCCCAATTGGGGCTGGGCCAGCCAGATCCCACCCATGCACGAATTCATGCACAGGGCCTCTAGTTGGTAATAACTGAGATATCAAGTGATGTCATTCTGATTTAAAGTGGTAGGTTCTATAACTGTCAATCTCTGCTGCAGACATTTTCTCCTTTTAAGGTAACTCTCTGCTTATTTGAAGAGTACTAACAAGTAATGATTCCTTACATTAGTATAGCGCATTCTAATTTACAGGATGCTTTCACATGATATCTTATTTGATCTCCCAAATTCTGTGAGGGAGGCAGAGCAGGTATTTTTTCCCTTTATTGATTAAGGTATTACAAATGCTTCCTTATCCTCCCATTGTCCCCGTATCCTAAGGTGACCAGACATCCTGCTTTTGGCGGGACAGTCCAGATTTTTCACAATTTGTCCCACGTCCCTCGGCATTTTAAAAAAGTCTCGATTTTTGGAAAGAATGCACGGCAAGCTAGGGAACGGCGGGAGAACGGGAAGGGAATATACGGTTTTTGGCGGCCATGTGGCTATTTGCCAGATATGAGCTTTATATTATTTTTGTTAATTTTCTAATGTTAAACTTTAATAATAACAAACAATTGTTGAGAACTGATTATCGAGAACTGCTTATCAAAGTTTGCACTATTGATCAGTTGTTAGAATTCAACCACCATTGTTTGGACTTAATGAACAATGGCATTTTTTGGGATTGGCAACCATGAAAACATTTTGTAACTGTCTCTCAGACGATATACATCATACTGCGTGCTAGTAAGCTAGTTAAACAAGTGATGTCAATACAAATCAGCTATTCAGGTAATTTAGGTAAGTAATTTATTTATTTATTTCATAAATACATAAATTTTCTTGAATTTAGCAGACAGTACTTGTATTATTTATATTAATTAAGAACCACCACCACCACCCCCCCCCCCCCGTCAGTGTTGTCCTGCTTTACCAATGTTAAAATCTGGTCACCTTACCCTATCCCCTGGTGTCTGTATCCATTGGTTATGCTTATATGCATGCATACAAGTCCTTTGGTTGATCTCTCCCCCTTAAAACCTGTTAACCGGGGAGTTCCCTTTTTAATTATGCAACGTATAACGGGCGCATACTCTTTCACTAGGACGTGTCAGTACGTCACGCCCAGTGGATGTAATTTCATATTATTATTTTTTATTTATTTGTACTTAATTAAAATAAATGAAATATTTTTTTTCGTTTATTTATCTATAAAGCACAAAGGAAAATACAAAATTACAAACAAATAGAAAAGAATACCAACAAAAAAAAATGGAAACATCGCATTAAGAAATGATACATTTTACAAACAATTCTAAAGATTACAAAAAATATATACCGTCCCTCTCAGGGCGCAACATATATTTCAAGGATGTATTCATGCGTCCTACCCGTTCCCAATATTGTTTACATTTGACGTATTTATAGGTCCCGCTCGGTTAACAGGTTAACCCTACCCTTCCCTGCCTTCCCTCTAAGGTTTGAGCATCTGATCGATGCTTCTCTGTCTCTCCATCTGTTTTTGTTCATCAGTTTACGTTGTTCATTATAATCCACAAATCAGTTAGATCATGTGATACTTATCTTTCTCTGACTGACTTATTTCACTTAGCATCATGCTCTCCAGCTCCATTCATGCTGTTGCAAATGGTAGAAGTTTCTTCCTTTTTACTGCAGCGTAGTATTCCATTGTGCAGATGTGCCAATGTTTTGAATCCACTCATCTGCTGATGGGCAGAGCAGGTATTTTTATCCCATCCTTTGGACTCCTGGTCCTCCAAGTACGGTCCCAGGACCTGCAGCGTTAGTGTCACCTGGGAACTGTGAGACTGTGAATCCTGGCCCATCCTCAGACCTACTGAGTCAAATCTTGGGGGGGGGGTGCAATCATTTGCATTTTTAACAAGTTTCCAAGTGATGCTGATGTTGGTGCTGCCCGTCCTGGACCACACTTGGATGAAAACCACCGCTATAGATTAAAATGAAAGATCTAGAAGCCCAGGGACTTATCTTAAGAGGACTCCTATCTAGGTGCTTTTTGTACACCTGCTGCATCCCTGGACCACACCCCATCCTTCCTTCCTTCCTTCCTTCCTTCCTGCCTGCCTGCCTGCCTTCCTTCCTTCCTGCCTTCCTTTCTTTCTTTCTTTTTTAAAATATATTTTATTGATTTTTTACAGAGAAGAAGAGAGAGGGATAGAGAGTTAGAAACACCAATGAGAGAAAATCATCGATCAGTTGCCTCTTGCACACCTCCTACTGGGGATATGTCCGCAACCAAGGTACATGCCCCTGACCGGAATCGAACCTGGGACCTTTCAGTCCGCAGACCAACACTCTATCCACTGAGTCAAACCAGTTTCGGCCCATACCCCATCCTTTCAATTCCAGTTCTATTGCTTATGAGTTTGGGACCCTGAGCAATTGCTCTAAACTGCCATTTCTTCACCTGGAAAATGGGGGCAAATAGGATCAACCTCTTTGGGTTCTCAGGAAGATTAAACAAGATCTAGGTCAAGTACTTAGCACTGTGCCTGTGCTTAATAAGTGCTAGCAATCACCATGACTTTTATTGATATTATTAAAAGTTCGATATTTCACTAGAATGAATACCTTCCTAAGTTCTTTAGCGTATACCTCTCTCTTAAAATACGGGAGTATTCCTGACTGATTCAGCCATTGTCACTTCCTCTTTAACACCCCATGTGGGATGTGTGTGTAATTGGCATGAGCATTTGCTGAGAGCTGAGTGCTTAGGAGGTGGACAGAGAAAACCAGCATGTGGAACAATGTATGGAAGGGCAAACAACAGCAACTTTCCAGAGGAAACAGACTAGGGGACCAGGGGAAGTATGGCTGAGGGAGGAAGCAATTGGAGAGAGCAGTCAGGGGTAAGAGGCAAGTTATCAAAGGAAACAATTTACCTCCTTCAAAGTCATCCCCCCCACCCCCCCACTAGGCTCCTAGGGGCGAAGCCAGGCCTCAGGGGATCTGTCCTGGTCTTGTTGCAGTCAAGGGGTGAACACTCAAGGTCCTCACAAGAAATGCCCTGAGAAGCCCTCTGGGGTTAGCGGACAACTGCGGGCACAGTGGGTTTGGGCTCCAAAGTGGCTTCGTCTTCCAAGTGACTCCTGTTTAGCAAATTTCTGGCTGGACATCAAAAGCGCCAGGGACGTGCTCGCTCCTTTTTTTAGCAAAGGTCTACAGAGTTCTTTCTCGGGGCGTCCTGTCCCCGCCTCCGGAAGCGTTTCTTATCTTATCTGGGCACTGCAGCCCGCTCCCTCGCCCCGAGTGGGCAGTGGACGGAGACCTTTGCAACTGAATTAAAGAAAAGAAACAAAAGCGGCAAGTTCGGCCCGAGCGCGTCCGGCCGCCAATGGGCGCGGCCGCTCCCTAGCGGAGTGGTACTATGATGACAGTAGCCAATCAGCGCGCTCCATGCAAATGAGGTACTGTATCCCGCACCGCAGCCCCGGTGCCATCTGCTCGTTCTAGTGATAAACTGAGGCCTTGCCTCTCGGCTTCTCCCAGAACGAAAGGGGAGGGGGTGGGGGGTCACCTCCTCACTTCCCCCGGGATAGACAGAAAGAAGTGATGAAGAAGGGGGATGGGTAAGGAAGAGCAAAATACCTGAGAAAGACAACATTCTCTGCCTGGGAGGAGACTGACGGGGTGTAAGAGCTTGGAGGGAGCATTCGCTGGCCATGCCAGTACTTACCACTGATGCTGAGTCAGAAACAGGTATCCCAAAATCCCTTTCCAATGAGCCTCCCTCAGAAACCATGGAGGAAATAGAGCACACATGCCCACAGCCTCGACTGGTAAGTAAAGACAAAAGGATGCAAATGTATGCGTGGCTAGGGCACAAAAGAATTCCTTCTGCGCCCGCTGCCAGCGAGGAAAAAAAAGATGCTGAGGATTTTCATGTAAATGAGAACGGAGCAGCCGCCTAATCCTTCTCAGCTGTTTATATTTAGCTTCTCTGCCCGGCGCTGCTCTCCGCTTACAAAGCATTATTGTACCGGCGGGGTAGGCGAACAGGCTGCTTGCGCTTTGCTGTGTTTTTGTGCTTGGGAAGAGGGAATGGCCTTTTTTTTTCCTTTTAAGTGTGCGCTCGTCTTAAGATTAAAAAAAAAAAAAAAGCCACCGTGCAATTGACAAAATGGTATTCTTTCCGCAAAGCTTGGGACGAGTCCGTTAAGTTGTCGATGCTAGGGAAGGAATGATTCGGTCTTCAACTAATGTTGGTGCCTAAGGCCAGTTTGGGGAAAATGAGAACGACATGGAAGCAAACTTCCCCATTCGCTTGAACGTGTCAAAATAACTAAGCAGAAGAGTCCCTCGTGATGGATTTAGAAATAATGTGCGTCTGAAATGAATGGCAAGCATTTCCGGGTCTGCTGTCAGGTATGGGAACCTGGGAACCTACGTTTACTTAGCAAGGGGCTGCGTGCTTTCATAAGTGCAAATGGGGCGCTTGCAGCCTCCTTCCTTCCCATTCACTGAATCCAAAACAGCAGATGGGGAGCGGGGTTTTTGGTGGCCTGAAGTCTCGTGGAACTTGGGGAGACCTCTCTCTGCACCCTCAGATCCAAGCCATACACTGTTTAGAGCTATATTTTCTCGCTAGCATTTCCCTCAAGTTCATGGGTGCAATGTTTTGCTTGTCTGGGAGGTTTGACCCTGGGAAGAGGGTTTTTTAAAAAAATTTAAAAAGGATTTTGTGATGTATTTTCTGTGAACTGCCCCAATGAGGGCTTACACATTCCAAAGCCAGCCTATAATAAAACTGTTATTTCTTCATAAGGGTTCAAAGGCAGGCTTCGGACAACTTCCTAATACATGAAAACAAAGCAAGTTATATTGGAGCCTGGTGGGCTTTTGCTCACTGTGCTTCTGTGTTGTTGTTGTTCTAATATTTTGTTAAGACAATTTGATATTAACTGCTCCTCGGCACTTTAAGCCCACTTACTGAATGTCATACATAAACGTTTTATCTATATTCTCCAAAGCTACAAACCATCCCAATGAGGGATTCCTTTGAGCTACTAAATATCTCATGTTTTGGCATAGAAAAAACCAACCACTAAAAACATATCACCCAAATTATTTTTAAAAGTTAAAGCCAGTGTTCCAATTGACATCAGACTCGCTGTCAGGTAGGTAAAGGGTAGGGGAGAGAAAGGCAGCAGCCAGTTCCAGTGTGTGCATCGGTTCTGTCTCTTGTGGCAACTTCTTTTCCTTCTCTGTTTGCCTCTTAGCTATCCTTCCCCTTGCTTGCTTCTGCCTGAGAGGGTGGGCAGAGGAAACCAAGGGAAGGAAGCAAGTTCAAGTACTTTTCACTTTCACTCGTGACAGCTCAGCCTGGAGGTAACTCCCAAGAACCATGCAAAGCTGGCAATGTTATACTTCCGTCTCCCCGCTGCTTTAGAAATGAGGAAACTGAGGTTCAGAGAGGGTAAGTGACTTCCCCAAAGTCACATTGCTTCCAAGGGGTAGATCTAGGATTTGAACCCAGAGCTCTACAAAGTGGAAGATTTTTTTCCCTGCAATACACTCTTAGGTGAGAAACACGCCCTTCCCATCTTTTTGGCAGTTCTGGCTTAAAGTGTGTGTGTGTGTGTGTGTGTGTGTGTGTGTGTGTGTGTGTTGTGTAGTATGAAGGACATACAACAGTTCCACTGTTAAAGTGACTGCTTTGTTCTATTTTTTAAAATCCTCACCTGAGTATGTTTTTCCATTGATTTTTAGAGAGAATGGGAGAGAGAGGGGAAGACAGAGAGAAATATTGATGTGAGAGAAACACATCGATTGGTTGCCTCTTGCACGACCCCTGACCAGGGCCCTGGCTGGGGAGGAGCCTGCAACTGAGGTATGCGCCCTTGACTGGATTTGAACCAGGGACCCTTTGGTCTGCAGGCTGAGGCTCTATCCACTGAGCCAAACCTGCTAGGGCTGCTTTGTTTTACTTTTGATAAAAATGTTCTATGTCCATCATTATCATGATCTGCTGAAAACGGGCTCTGTTTAAATAGGGACCACAACTGATTTGTAAACCACTGCACTCAATTCTTCGAAGCGCCTTTTCTCTGATCAGAAAACTTTGATCACTGTAGGGGTATATCTAAATTTTGAATTATACTTCAGAGCCCAGCTTTCCTCTGCTAAGAATCTTACTTTAACGATACAGGCACGTGTGCGCTACTTAATAACAAAGTTTGTTCGTGAAGAGAATGAACGGCAAGTGAAAATGCTGAATTCGCATCTCTTTGGAAGGTGTTAGTACAATAGTTTCTGTTGATATTTAGCTTTGCTGATATCTTCTCATTTCAAAATTATATACATTCTGGGGTTTTCCCAGCAGCCAGGAGCACGTTTTTTCAGTTAATCTTCACCCGAAGATATTTTCCATTGATTTTTAGAGAGAGTGGAAGGGAGGGGGAGACACACACACAGAGAAACATTGATGTGAGAGAGGCACATTGATTGGTTGCCTCCTGCATGGAGCCTGCAACCGAGGCAC
Organism: Pipistrellus kuhlii; assembly: GCF_014108245.1. Taxonomy (NCBI): domain Eukaryota; kingdom Metazoa; phylum Chordata; class Mammalia; order Chiroptera; family Vespertilionidae; genus Pipistrellus; species Pipistrellus kuhlii. The sequence continues at coordinate 10,115,174 of NW_023425471.1, read as the reverse complement.
GTGTCTTTGACCAGAATCAAACCCGGGACCTTTCAATCCTCCGGCCGATTCTCTATTCACTGAGCCATACTGGCTAGGGTGGAGTGGTTGTCATTGTATTAGCTGATGCACACACAAGCTCCCCAAACTCTAATTTTACCTGGCAATCATGAAAAAGGAAATTTCTGAGTATATAAAGGCCATACTGCTTTACTACAAGTTCTAGAATGTGAACTTCTGTCACCAAACGTTATTGTCTGTAAATGCAGATTTTATTGAAATCTCAGCAATTGTGTAAAATGCCTTTTTTTGGGTCATGAATTGGGCTCTCTATTTAGCATAGCACCAGAGAAGGTGTGTGCAGTGTTCGTGTCTACATGTGTTTGTCTCTATATGATTTATGGTGAAGGTTATCTTTTGTGATCCAATTGAACTCAGCCCTCGTTGATTGAGTACCCAGTACGTGCTAAGCTCTGAGCCGGGGTCCTCAAACTTTTTAAAGTGGGGGCCAGATCACGGTCCCTCAGAGAGCTGGAGGGCCGGACTATATGAACTACTAATTCCTACTGTAACACTTCGGCTGCACTCACTGCCCAAAAAACCTGGCGGGCCGGATCAGACTCCTCTGCGGGCCGCATGTGGCCCGCGGGCCGTAGTTTGAAGACGCCTGAGCCCTCAAGTACTCTGTGATCTAGAGAGTCGAGAAGAGACTGAAACATAGACAGATAGTTTCCATACAGGTTGATAAGGGGACAGCGTGCTAAGAGTTGTGTTACCGGGTGCAGTGGGGACAGAAAGGAGAGTAGTGAACTCCCTGAGAGCAAGTTTGCCACAGGGATGTCGACTAGAACCCCATCTTGTCATCATGGTATCTCTGGTCTTGAATACACAGCCTGGCGTAGTTCTTTAAGGAAATGAAGCGGGAAGTTGACATACCTAAATAGAGAGGAATTTAAAGCAATCTCTATTTTAGATCCTTGTAAGGAGCAAATTGATAGGGACATCGAGGATACGGTGGAATCGTGTTCAAGGGGAAATTGTTTTCTGAAAGGTATACCTGTAGTCTTTCCACCCTGCCTTATTTTTCGTTGGAAGAAAGTATGAGAAAGGAGAGGAGTAAGGAGAATTAAATAACACTGATAAAGAAATTAGGCACAGACAACAGTGTGGCGATGGCCAGAAGGAAGGAAGGGGGCAGGGTAGAGGCAGGCAAAGGGGGGATGGGGACATCTGTAATAGTGTCAACAAAAAGAATCAAGAAAAAATAATATTTTAAAAATATTAACAAGAATGCCGAAACCGGTTTGGCTCAATGGATAGAGCGTTGGCTTGGGGACTGAAAGTCCCAGGTTCGATTCCGGTCAAGGGCATGTTCCTTGGTTGCAGGCACATCCCCAGTAGGGGGTGTGCAAGAGGCAGCTGATCGATGACTCTCTCTCATCGATGTTTCTAACTGTCTCTCTCCTTTCCTCTCTGTACAAAATCAATAAAAATATATTTTAAAAAATATTAACAAGAAATTAAGAAAGAACAGAACATGACCTAGGTTTTAAGATAGAGCTTATACACTGATCTCTGAACACATAATAATCTGGCCACTCAGTATATATCCTATATAATAAAAGGCTAATATGCAAATTGTCCCCTCAACCAGGAGTTCGAACAGCAGGCAGGCCAGCCAACTGCCCATGTCCCCTCGCCCTGGCCAGGCTGCCTGGACCCCACCCATGCACGAATTCATGCACTGGGCACGAATTCATGTTCAGAGATCATAATAATCCGGCCACTCAGTGTATTTTAGGAATGTAATCTTATTGCACTGGCTACTCTACTATGCTGCATGGATTTGAGATGTTTCTTTTTTCCGTTACTACCGTGTTTATTCTTGATCTTTGATTTGATTCCTGTTATGTGTTATTTTCTTGCTTGAACATGATGCAAGGTGACTCTTAAGCTTGACTGTCGAGAAGAGACACTGAGTTGCCTGGGGCGATATGATGTAACAGCCTTCCTTGTAGACCCAACTCCTGAGGGATGAGGACTCCCCGCGGGCAAGGACTGTGTCCTCTTATCTCTCTAACCCTCAGATGTTGCCTAGAGAAATCCTGTGCGCCCAGCAGGTGTTCCACTAACCCTCTGTAACAAGGCCCAGCCACCCTGAATGCTGTCTGCTGAAGGATTTAGTTAACAATCTTGGTCAAGTTCTTCTCGGAGTACATTCTGCTATCAGAAGGAAGCTGTAATTCTAGCCTGCAGTGGGCACATCCGTGAAGATGGATGTGCCACGCATCAACCGAGCAGGCCTTGGAAATAAAACGGGGCTGGTTCAATCTGCCACTTTAGCAGGAGTTCATTTCAGGTTTTCCTTCCAAAGGGAGCAAAGCCAAGAGACTGCTGTCTTGCGGAAGGTGCATTATGTCAGCTGAGAGGTAGGATGCTCACCGGCTGGCGCTCCAAAAGACGCTGGATTCCCAGAGACATCCGGGGCTTCCTTTCCTGGGTATCACCATCTATGTGGCCACTGAGAGCAGCATGCATTTTCAAAGCAAGACACTTCATGGGCTGTGTTAGCGAAAGTAAACAGACATGGGCTTCCTTGGGCATTTGCTGTGGTCTACTGGAAGGCTGCCCGAGGTTATTATTGGACCTTTGCCTGCTGCTCTCAGTTCCAATGCAACATTCCTTTCTTGCAGATTGATCATAGCCGGGCATACCGAGCATGGAATCAATGAATTCGTTGCTTCCATTTTAAATGTGTTCTTTCACTACCCCTCCAACCCACCCTTTGCTGAGTGCTGAACTCCTTATGGAACACATGAGTCTAAGTCAAATGTAAGAAGATAGGTATAGGTTCTTGGTTTTATTTTGGTGCCTGAGCATGTGGAAATGAACGGTGCGTGTGTCCTCATTCAGGCAGGGGGTGGGGAATGGATGTACTCAGTGATGCAGAGCTTTGGACGGTAACTGAGAGAAAACTCAGTCCCCCACCAGCAGGATCCCCTGGGAGCCCATTGGCTATCAGCTTCCATGTACAGCAATGCGTCAGGTGCTGTGGAGGGAAGCGAAAGAAGTAACCCACAGCCCCTGCCCTTGAACATCATTTCCATTGGACAGAAGGCAGTAGTTCGGGCTGTGGAAGCGTGCCAGGATGCTGAAATCCCTTGAGAGCTTTGTGTGCGTTTGACTTCTTTAACCGGATGTATCCAAAATATTAGTATTTCAACATGTCATCGATATAAGAGGATTAGTGTTTGTTATTTAATAGAAAGGTATTTTATATTCTTTTCTCCATACTAAGTCTGAAATCTGCAACACATCTCAATTTAGGCTAGCCAATTTTAAGTGTGCAGCAGCCACATGGGGCCTCAGACGGAGCTCAGACAGCTGCCCAGGCCTGTGGAGGATGAACTCTGAGAAGCCACAGTGATATACATATGTTGCATAGCACATACATATATTCACTCACAACTAAAAAAAAAACAAAACAAAAAAAAACCCGTTTTCCTTTACTTTATTATCTTGTATTCATATTTTCTTTTCTTTTTTTAATTTTATTGCCAAAACCGGTTTGGCTCAGTGGATAGAGTGTCAGCCTGCAGACTGAAAGGTCCCAGGTTCGATTCTGGTCAGGGGCATGTACCTTGGTTGTGGGCACATCCCCAGTAGTGGGTGTGCAGGAGACAGCTGATGGATGATTCTCTCTCATCGATGTTTCTAACTCTCTATTCCTCTTTCTTCCTCTCTGTAAAAAATCAATAATATATATATATATTTAAAATTTTTATTGATTTCAGACAGGAAGGAAGAGGGAGGGAGAGATAGAAACTACAATGATGAGAAACATTGATCGGCTGCCTCCTGCATGCCCCCTACTGGGACAGTGCCTGCAACCCAGGTTTATTTCTTGACCAGGAATTGAACCCATGACCTACCTCCTAGTTCATAGGTTGATACTCAACCACTGAGCCACACCGGCTGGGCACACTCATATTTTCTGTGCTATCCTATTCTGTTTTGGCTAGGAGGCTGTTGCAGGAATCTAAATGATAATGTTTGAAGTTATGGATGTGACAGTAGAGAGGAGAGAGCTGGATGGATAGGGGAGACATTAGGAGGTAAATGCTCCAGGATTTGATAGCTGTCTGAGGGGTGACAGTATCAAGGAAGATTCAGTTTTCTGGATCCAGTGAGTGGGTGCCATCACTGGAATGGGAGCATCCGGTGACAGCAGTCTGTGAGAGTTCTGTTGGACATACCGTGGGGACTTCCCTTTGGAGATGTCTAGTAAATGTTTGGTTTTGGAACTCCAAGAGAGAGTTCTGAGCTAGACATGTAGATCTGGGAGGCACCAGTATGGAGGACAGGGTAGGAAAATTGAGGTAGTGAAACTGATGGGAGCAAAATTGAGTCAAGACAGTTTCATTGCTGACATGTACACACAAGGAACTCTTTGACATAGAAATTGGGACTCAAAAGAACTGTTGGCCCAGAAAGAAACTCACTACCGACTGATTCATTTGCCTCTCCGCATAACCATTATGGCGTGTCTCGTTTTTAATTCTTATAAGTGTATTTCTTGTATCACATGATCTCACTCATCTAGGGGAAATAATGATCAACATAAACTGATGAATAAAAACAGACCCCGAGACAGGGAAGCATCAATCAGACTGTCAAACCTCAGAGAGAAGGTAGAGGAGGGTGGGGTAAGGGGGAGAGATCAACCAAAGGACTTGTGTACATGCGTATGAGCCTAACCAGTGGTCATGGACAACAGGGGGGTGGGGACATGCATGGGGAGGGGTTTGGGATTGGAATGGGGGGATGAGGACAAATATGTGATACCTTAATCAATAAAGAAATTTTCAAAAGAGAGAAAAAAATAAATAAAATTGTAAATTAAAAAAAGAGAGAGAAAGAGAGAGAGAGAGAGAGAGAGAGAGAGAGAGAGAGAGAGAGAGAAAGAGTGAGTTTTTGGACTTAGAGCAACGGAATAGAAATGGTTAGCAAGAGCCAAAACCGGTTTGGCTCAGTAGATAGAGCATCGGTTTGCGGACTGAAGGGTCCCATGTTCGATTCCAGTCAAGGGCATGAACATTGGCTGTGGGCACATCCCCAGTAGGGAGTGTGTAGGAGGCAGCTGATCGATGTTTCTCTCTCATCAATGTTTCTAGCTCTTTATCCCTCTCCCTTCCTCTCTGTAAAAAATCAATAAAATATATTAAAAAAAAGAAAAGAAATGGTTAGCAAGAGAGCCTCAGGATCATCCTACTACAGAGTAATTCTGGAAAATAACTGACCCTGAGCCATCCTATCAGGGGGAACAGAGAAGAGCTGTAATTAAAGCTATTAGAAGGCTCCTTATATATGCCTGTATCTACATGATATCTGGTTAAATTAATCTACTTTATCCCAGAAGCTTTCTAGGATGGAACCTTGAGGAACACCATTTAAGGGGTCAATAGAGCTGAAACCGGTTTGGCTCAGTGGATAGAGCGTCGGCCTGTGGACTGAAAGGTCCCAGGTTCGATTCCGGTCAAGGGCACGTACTTTGATTGCGGGCACATCCCCAGTGGGGGGTGGGCAGGAGGCGGCTGATCTATGTTTCCAACTCTCTATCTCTCTTCCTTCCTCTCTGTAAAAAAATCAATAAAATATATACCGTATTTTTTGGACCATAAGACGCACTTTTTCCCCCCCAGAAGTGGGGGGAAAAAGTCCCTGCGTCTTATGGTCCAAATATAGCCTACACATATACTTTAAAAAAAAAGTTTTTTTACTTGCCCGGCTCTGTGTGGTCTCTGTGTGCTTGCCCGGCTCTAAAATGGTTCTAAATGCTGCTGTTTACTTTACAGGGTTGATTACATGTGTTTATGACTGTGATGTTGGGTTTTAATGCACATAAAATATTTTAGGACACTATTTGTTTCAGAATCTTTTTTTCTTCATTTCCCTTCTCTAAAAACTGGTGCGTCTTATGGTCCGGAGCGTCTTATGGTCCGAAAAATACGGTATATAAATAAATGGTCAATAGAGAAAGGATTGTGAAAAGAAGACAGAGAGATATTTCTAAAATGTTTGAGAGATTGAGGGGCAAAGGGCAGGGTACGTTCCATGAAGGGAATGTCCAATCAAATCTAATGAATAAAATAAAGTAAAAAACAAGATAGAAAATGGCTAGAGCATCGGTCTGCAGATTGAAAGGTACTTCCGGTCAAGGGCATGTACTTGGGTTGCGGTCACATCACCGGTAGGGGGTGTGCAGGAGGCAGCTGATCGATGTTTCTCTCTTATCGATGTTTCTAGCTCTTTATCCCTCTCCCTTCCTCTCTGTAAAATATCAATAAAATATATTTTTTTAAAAAGATAGAAAAGATTCAGAGAACTGACTGACAGCTGTCAGAGTGGAGGGGTATTGGAAGGTTGGGTAAAAAAGGTGAAGAGATTAAGCAAAGAAAAACGCATAGACACAGACAACAGTATGGTGATTACCAGAGGGAAAGGGGGATGAGGGTGGTAGAAGAGGTTAAAAGGGGAATAAATAGTGACAGAAGGAGACTTGACTTGGGGTGGTAAACACACAGTACAGTATACAGATGACGTATTATAGAATTGGACACTTGAAACTGTATCATTCTATTAATCAATGTCTCCTCAATAAATTCAATAAAATTGTTTAAAAAAAGAACCAAATGCAGCAGACAGAGCAAATGAGATCATAAGAAAAAGTATCCTTTGGATTTAGAAAAGAAGTCAGTAGTGATGTTTCAATGAAGTGGTGGGAGCAGACACCAGATGTCAGTAGGTTGAGGAGCCTTTATGAGGCTGGGAAATAGAAGTCAACTGAGGGGGGAAACATATAAAATGTATAGGACCCCGAAGGTGGCTAAATCAGGGCTTAGGGTTGAAAGAGGCTAGCTTTTCTCCTTTCTAACCTATTTTATTTTATTTTATTTTATTTTTATTGATTTTTTACAGAGAGGAAGAGAGAGGGATAGAGAGTTAGAAACATCAATGAGAGAGAAACATCAATCAGCTGCCTTCTGCACACCCCCTACTGGGGATGTGCCCGCAACCAAGGTACATGCCCTTGACCAGAATCGAACCTGGGACCTTTCAGTCCGCAGGGTGACACTCTATCCACGGAGCCAAACTGATTTTGGCCTTTCTAACCTCTTTTGTTCCATCCTTCTTTCCTTCCATTCATTCGATATTACAAAACTTTTGGTTGGCTCATTCTTCCTAAGATGGTAGCAACTTGCACATAAGTATAAAAGGGAGTGGGCCAGTGGGAGAGGGTGAAAATGAAGGGGAAGATTGTTGAAAGGAGTAACCCTAAGAGGTAGAGAGGTTGAGCTCCAGGGCACAAGGGAAGAATTGGCGTCAGGTAGGAAAAGAGACAGCTCTCCCGCTGTGGTGACGAGGAAGCTGGCAAGGATGTTTTGGGTAAGAAATAATTTATAAATAGAAGGCTACTGAAAGTTGAAAGGCTCTCTTATCTGATAGTATCTGTTTTCTCTGTGAAGGTGGAGGGAAAGTCACGGTGGTTTGCTTTTGGCAGGTGTAGGGGCCTCTGGGCCAGGGGGAGGTAGGGAAAGGTGGAAAGGCTGAGTGGTTTCTGATGAGACATGTTAGTAATGAGATGAAATGGATCCGGTCCCTTTATGGCATCTGGGACTCCACACCAAACCTCAAGGTCAAGGCAAATTCAGATCTGGAGGTCCAGGGAGAACTGGACTGGCCCACAGCAAAAGGGTTGGGACCTGACAAGACAGCCACACGGCAGCCTGGACTCTGCTTGCTGGAGCTTGCAGTCTCATTTCAACCTCAGTGTTGCCATTGAATTATCGTGTGGGCTTAAGCAAATCACTTCTTTCTGAGCCCCAAGTCTGTCACCCACAATGGGTTGAATAGATGATCTTTCCAAGTTCCAAGACTGTGAATGTAGCTTCCGTAGACATAGGACATTGTCTACCATAGTGTATTCTTTTTTTTTTTTAATATATTTTATTGATTTTGTACAGAGAGGAAGGGAGAGAGATAGAGAGTTAGAAACATCAGTGAGAGAGAGAGTCATTAATCAGTTGCCTCTTGCACACCCCCTACTGGGGATATGCCCGCAACCAAGGTACATGCCCTTGACCGGAATCGAACCCGGGTCCCTTCAGTCCCCAAGCCGACGCTCTATCCATTGAGCTAAACCGGTCCCGGCCTACCATAGTGTATTCTGTCTCACCTGATGCTCCTGTCAAAATGCAGAGCTACCCACTCCTTACCTCCTATTGCCTTTATCCATTTGGGGTAAAACAGGTTGAATGATCTTATGGTAAGATGCAGTGGCTAGATATGGATAACAAATGATGACAAAATACTTTGGAACTTGACAACCCTGTTGTATAAATCAGTCCTGGTGTCTTCTGCTTTATTCTTCAGATGCTTCTTCAGAAAGCTTGGGTGTATGCTGAATCAGACGTTGAATGTTTTAGTTACCGTCCCCAGAAACCTAGGTCGAATCTCTTTTTCATATGAGCATTAGCCTTCTAATTTATCTGTTTCATAATACTGAAGTTCAAAATGCTTTGGAGCCAAAACCGGTTTGGCTCAGTGGATAGAGTGTTGGTCTGCGGACTGAAGGGTCCCCGGTTCGATTCTGGTCAAGGGCATGTACATTAGTTGTGGGCACATGCCCGGTGGGGGGTGTGGAGGAGGCAGCTGGTCGATGTTTCTAGCTCTCTATCCCTCTCCCTTCCTCTCTGTAAGAAATCAATAAAATATATATTTTTTTAACCAAAAAAACAAAATACCTTGGAGAGATGGCAGATTTGGTTCTAGATCACTGCAATAAAGCCAGTATCACAATAAAGTGAATTATAATCTTTTGGCTGGTGGAGGGTCTTGCCTTCAATTTGAAAACAAACAACCAAACCAAAAATCTGTGGAACACAATAAAGCGAAGTGCAGTAAAGTGAGGTATGTCTGGATTGGATTTTCTTTGAGGCATGGCAGTATGGCATTGAACTTCAGGGGCCTTCTCTAACTGATGCTATCCATCTAAGCTTGAGGTTAAAGTGCAGCAGTGAGTCAGGCCATAGTCCTGCAAGTGGCATATTTCATTGGCTGTATACATCGCTTCTTGATGCTTCTTAGTGAAATAAATACAGAACAAAAGATTTATTTTGTCTGATCACCCGGGACAGGATGAAAAGGAGAAAGCAAGGAAGGTAGGAACAAACTAAGTCCTTGCAAGCCAGGCCTATTTTCTTCCAATAATCTCCCAGGTAACAGCCTCTACCTTGCTAGGATCTGATTACCCGTTGCTGGCCTTGGACCATAGCATTATTGTTTTAACATTCCTACCTTCCTCTTTATCCCAGCGTGAACCAGGTTGTATGCGAGGCTGGGGAAGCTGACCCTGCTTGGGGATAAAGAGACAGTTTGGCTCTCAACAATCTTGAAGGCGCACTCGAAAACACAGTGATTAGAAAATAAAGCAGCGAGCCCCAGTAGCGAGAGCCTGTGTAATAATGTGCAGGGCCACACGGGGCCAGCCCGTAGAGAGGGATACATTTTCATCCAACCTCCTCCCTCCCGCCCAAGTCTTTGACTTGGCGTTTTTTGTTTTCCTCTCAGTAATCCGTGCCAATTAAACCTGACATGGATGTAAAAGAATGCTGAGGGTTATTCAAACTGGCATTTTAGAAAAGTAACAACAACAATAATAATAGGGTAATGGAAGCATCGTGAACGATGTATACAGCCTATTGCCAACCAAAGGATGTTGGAAGCCTGTTCCTGGTACACAGAGGCTTCTGTGCTTCATTTCTAGTATTGGCTGGAGGCACAGTCATATGATACTAACATCTATTTTGCGTCCATATTGTTTCCTTATAAGGTTAATTGTTCTACTCTGGGTTCAAGGCTAGAGGTCTCACTTCCCCCCCCCCCCCCTCTGTGGGCAAACGGAAGAATGGAACTTTATTTATTTAAAGTTTTATTTTTAAAATATATATTTTATTGATTTTTTTACAGAGAGGAAGGGAGAGGGATAGTTAGAAACATTGATAAGAGAGAAGCATCGATCAACTGCCTCCTGCACACCCCCTACTGGGGATGTGCCCGAAACCAAGGTACACGCCCTTGACCGGAATCAAACCTGGGACCCTTGAGTCTGCAGGCCAACGGTCTATCCACTGAGCCAAACCGGTTTTGGCTCGGCATACTTTTTGAAGATACTTTTATTGTTGATTTCACAGAGGAAGGGAGAGGGGGATAGAGAGAGAGATAGAAACATCAGTGATGAGAGAGAATCATTGATCGGCTGCACGCCCCCCCCCCCACCACCACAGGGCATGGAGCCCACAACCCGGGCATGTGCCCTGACTGGGAATTAAACCATCACCTCTTGGTTCATAGGTCGATGCTCAACCACTGAGTCATGCCAGCCGGGCTGGAACAACTATTTATAGTCAAACTGCGTTGGAGGCAGTGCTGAATACCTTATGGGTATTATTTCATTACCCTGGGCTGCAGACCTGTGAAATAGGAATTACTATTCCTCATGTTATGAGCAAGGAAGCCAATAATTCAGTAATTGCACCAAGATTGAATACAAACTGATAAAGCTAGGCTTTGAAATTAGGTTTGTCTGACTTCCACAGCCCCCCGCTTCCCCTACACACAGTTCCCCCCCCCCCCCCCCCCCGACATCAGTGAGCAGAGTCACCTGCTCAAGTCCCAGGTGGCTCCGGAGCCAGACGTGCTTGGATGCACTCGGAGAAACACTGCATTCAGCTCTCCCATGTCACACTTTCTGCTTTCAGGACCAGGAGTATAAACAAGTCAGCTGGCCAGGCTTTTTGTAGTGACTTTCGAAATGCAAGGTAAATATTTTTGACCCAGCGCTTCTACTCCTAGGAAATTTGTACATATGGCCAACAGGAATCAATATTAGGATGTGCTTAGCAACATTAGTCATAACCCCAAACTGGAACCTATCCAAATGCCTAGCCGAAGTAGAATGGATAAATTGTGGTATATTCACCCCACGTAATGCTACCCAGCAGCGAGAATGAAGAATCTGCAACCACGTGCAAAAAGTATGGATCACCCTCCCCTCCATAATATTGAATGAAGTAAGCCAGATACGAAAGAATACATACCACACGGTCCCATGTCTATATAATATTTTAAAGTAGGCAAAGCTAATCTATGATGTTAGGAGTCCTGGTAGGGGAAGGAGCATAAGATGGAGGCTGGCACTGGTTGGTTACTTGATCTGGCTGCTGCATGTGTTTAGCCTGTGAAAGTTCAGTGAGCCACACACTTAGGATATGTGCAGGTTTCTATATGATATGCTCTAGTGCAGTGGTCAGCGAACTCATTAGTCAACAGAGCCAAATATCAACAGTACAATGACTGAAATTTCTTTTGAGAGCCACATTTTTTAAACTTAAACTTCTTCTAATGCCACTTCTTCCAAATAGATTCGCCCAGGCCATGATATTCTGTGGAAGAGCCACACTCAAGGGGCCAAAGAGCCGCGTATGGCTCTTGAGCTGCAGTTTGCTGGCCACAGCTCTAGTACAAAGTTTCTGACGATAACTGAGAGAGAGCACACTCTACAGCAGATTTCCAATTTCTAAACATTTCTGGTGAGCTGATAGGTAACACTAAGAAATGGTGTCAGATCCTACCTAAAATTATAGCTCTTGGCCACTAACAGAGCTTAATGTGATCAGTCCTTCCAGGGGTCAATACATCCAGCCCCACCGAAACCGGTTTGGCTCAGTGGATAAAGCATCGGCCTGCAGACTGAAGGGTCCCAGGTTTGATTCCGGTCAAGGGCATGTACGTTGGTTGCGGGCACATTCCCAGTAGGGGGTGTGCAGGAGGCAGCTGATTGGTGTTTCTCTCTCATTGATGTTTCTGGCTTTCTGTCCTTCTCTCTTCCTCTCTATAAAATATCAATAAAATGTATATTTTTAAAAATATCCAGCCCCAACGAGAGCTTATGTGAGCCCCTGAACTAAACTTGCCTTATTTCTAGGACCAGTCAAGCCCTAATCAGGTAATTTGTGAATCATGATACATAAATATGTCATAATACATACTTATATACAATATATATGTATTATGACATATTTATGTATTTAATTTCTCTATTATATGCTTTGAAACTTTATTTGCTATTTTTTCATATCACTTCACTAGAGGCCTAGTGCATGAAAATTCATGCACTGGAGGGGGGGTCCTTCAGCCCAGCCTACGCCCTCCCACAGTCTGGGAGCCCTCGGGGAGGGAGGCGACCCAGTGATCAGGGGAAGGTGATGCCCCATCACACCACTGCTGCTGCCACTGCCGGCAGCACAAGCTCAACCGTTCCTGGTTACCTGAGCCTTGGGTGGCCCTGGGTGGCTGCACAGCTTCCATCCAAGGCTTGCCTGCACCTCAGGCCAGCCCTGGGCAGCTGGGGGGCTGAGAGGACTGGGGGACTCCAGAAGCAGGCATGCAGAGTGGCCAGGCCTGCCTGGGGGTGGGCCCAGCTTTGCTGCATACCTGCAGCCCGGCAGGGCTGAGGGGACTGGGCGCTGCCATCTTGTGGCTGTGGGCGCCACCATCTTTGAGGGTGTGATAGTCAATTAGCATATCCCACATTATTGGCTGTGGGTGCTGCCAGCTTTGTGATGGCGTGAAGGTCAATTGGCATATTCCCTCTTTATTAGATAGGATATTATTATTTTAACAATTTCTTAGTGATCTCTTCCTCATTACTTCAACTGTCCTTTCGTTCTTTTATTTTTCTCTTTCATGGACGCCATGTTCTGTGGAAGCTTGTTTAGACCAAGTTAACAGCTTTTTAGGCTTCCTCCACGTGAATAGAGAATTTACTTTTTAAATAATAAGGATTATATGTCAAGGTTGCGGGGGAGGCATCAGTATTTTAGAGATGCTTAGGTGGGGCATGGCCCAAAAAAGGTTGGGAACCACTGCTCTAGACTCAGAAGGAAGTGGATGGAATTGGTTAGCTAGCAAGAGTGGACCAGGATAATCCCGCTATAGGGCAAATTCTAGAAAATAGCTTGTCCCAAGATATCCTATCAGGTTCTTAAAGGGAAGAAAAAATAGAAGGGCTGTAGTTAAAGTTATTTATTAGAACCTTGCCTATCTCTTTATGAGATCTGGTTAAATTAATCTACAATCTTCCAGGATGGAACCCCTAGCAGTGGCACTTAGAGAGCCGATAGCAGAAGGGTCATGGAGACAGGTATTTCTCAAGTAGGTAGGAGATCCAGGTCCAAGAGCAAAGTAATCACCTTACTAGTAGTTAGATGTACAATATTTCTATAAAGTAGTTTTTATTTAAAAAAAACTATTTTGCAGAGCCCATCTTCTTTGGACCATCTTTCTTTGGAAAATATTTCTTCTTTGGAATATCTTTTCTTTGGTGGCTCAGAAAAGAAGGTTTTATTATTGAAATAGCATCTAGCAAATACCTCAAGCTGAGACGTGTTAGAAATATCTGTGCTTCCATCCAACTGTATAGCAAACCTCACACACTGCGTAATTTATCCTAATGCTTGTTTCTTTTCATCTTCAGCAATGTTTTCTATACACTGAGTGGCTAGATTATTATGTGTTCAGAGATCACATAATATATATATTTTAGAGGCCTGGTGCATGAATCCGTGCATGGGTGGTGTCTGGCCAGCCTGGCCAGGGGTAGGGGACATGGGCAGTTGGCTGGCCTACCTGCTGGTCGAACTCCTGGTTGAGGGGACAATTTGCTTATTAGCCTTTTATTATATAGGATATATGTTGAGTGGCCAGATTATTATGCGTTCAGAGATCATAATAATCTGGCCACTCAGTGTATGTCTTCTAAATATAGTTGCTGACAAAGGAATGCATTTTGAGAACTATGGGACTGAGTAGCACATGTCTTGAAACCTTGCTGAGAAAACCATAGAGGCTTGTCTTCATGTTTGGGGTGCTTTCTTTTTAAGCATCACAGTCATTACAATAGTTTCATGCCATGATTGGCTAATATCTCAAGGTCCAATATATGCTCCAGATGAGGTTTAATGCTAATGGTAGCAAATATTTAGAATATAGTCTTCTTTGTAGTAATTTTCAATTCAGCTGTCTTTTTAAAAGTTTATTAATTTATTGATTTGAGAGAGAGACAGAGGGACACACACACACACACACACACACACGCACACACAGGGAGAGAGAGAAAACATGGATCTGTTCTACTTACATATGCATTCATTGGTTGGTTCTTATATGGGGATTGAACTCGCACCTTGGCCTATCAGAACAACATTCTAACCAATTGAGCCACCGGGCCAGGGTTTCTTGTCAGCTCTGATTAGGTGGTCATTTTTCACACCTGGTACTGTGGCAGAACTCATGCAGGATGGTCATCTCTGTCATCTTCCTGGTGCTCGCCTGTTCCTGGGTTATCTTTGCTTTCCTAGTTCCTTGTGGGAACTGTTTTAAGCCGCCTGCTGATCTTGTGAGAACTGTTTTAGTAGATAATACAAGTAGATAGACATCTCCAAACGTAGTTATTCAGACCCAGACGAACTGCATTCTATGGCAATAAGCTGAATGAAACGAAATGAAAATGCCAGAGGACCCAGGCCCTCCTTCTCCATCTTACCTCTTGCCTTCTTCCTTGAGGACACCTCGTAGACTTTATGCCAGTGTGAATCTGTATGTTAGGATTAGGTGGTAGTAATGCTTCTTTCTTGTTTTTTTTTGTTGTTGTTTTTTTTTAACATGACAAAGAAACCTAAGTGTTGCTCTCTAAGGGATTATCTGCCTATCCCACATTAGAAAACCCTGGTCTTGGTATTCTAAATCTTGCCCTTGGATCTCGCTGTGAGGGAGAGAACTGCATTTTCCAACTGCATGTTTGGCTCCTGGTGGAAATGCTTTGCCGAACTGCCTTTTGGTTCTGGGGCTCAGCCTTGCGTGGAGAGCACGACCGAGCTAAACATGACAAGCGGGATTGTCTTTATGCGGGGCTGATGCGGAGGGCGTTGTTTGATTTGTTGTTGAGTATCACCGCACATCACTGCACATCACTCCGCCTGCCCCTGATGGAGGCACCATGGGAGGAATTTCTATACAATTCGCATCAGGAGATTCTGTGCTTCTCCTTAATAGCTGCTTTGTTTTTTCGCTTAAGGACAATATTAACTTTGTCTTACTCTTTGCTTTGACTGCTGGGAGCCCACAGCCAACCTTTCCAAAATGGAGAAGACTGTGAGAGGCCGTTCTTTGTGCTCATTTCACCCCTGACCCCCATATCTTTCGACTATTATTTTAAGTTTTCCAATTTTATTTTTTTAAAAGTCATCTCAAGTACTTTGGGGAAGGAGATGGGATATGAATAAGATAGAAGGTTGTTACTGATGTTCATTATAAACAAGCTCCTTTTGTTGAAGGAAAACTTGATTTAGGGTCTGGAACTTTTTTTTTTTAAATATATTTTATTGATTTTGTACAGATAGGAAGGGAGAGATAGAGAGTTAGAAACATCGATGAGAGAGAGTCATCGATCAGCTGCCTCTTGCACACCCCCTACTGAGGATATGCCCGCAACCAAGGTACATGCCCTTGACCGGAATCGAACCCGGGACCCTTCAGTCCCCAAGCCGACGCTCTATCCATTGAGCCAAACCGGTTTTGGCAGGGTCTGGAACTTTTTATTTCTAGGTAAGGATGATCATTTTCTATTGTGTGTGTGTATTTTTTTTTTATATAGCAAAGGTTGAGATTTATTGAAGAACAAGTACAGACTCGCACGTAGGGAGAGGGAGAGTCCCACAGAACACTCCCACAGGGGGAGGGGGAGAAGGGTCCCCCATTTTCTATTGTTAATAGCATGGATGCACTTCATGAACCTAAGATGCCATTAGTTATAAGACGAACTTCCATTGTAGTGGTGTTAAATGTCAGAAAATTGCCAGCACTGATTTTAAGACGGCATTTCTTGTAAGGCTCCCTCCCCCTCCCCCAGGTCTCAGAGATGCTAAAGTGTGGGGGGAAATGTAGCTTTTAGAATCAGTGAACTGGGGTGTTATTTATGGTCCTGAGACTCTTCCAGCTATTTGAAATCCTTTGAAAGGCGGCCACATTGGGAAGAGGGGGTTAGGGCTTATGGGTGGTCAGTGTTTGTTTTTTTAAATATATTTTTTTACAGAGAGGAAGAGAGAGGGATAGAGAGTTAGAAACATCAATGAGAGAGAATCATCAGTCCGCTGCCTCTTGCGGGATGTGCCCGCAACCAACGTACATGTCCTTGATTGGAATCGAAGCTGGGACCTTCCAGTCCACAGGCTGACACTCTATCCACTGAGCCAAACCAGTTTCTGCTGGGTGGTCAGTGTTTTAAGAAGGCCTGTATCCCTAGGACCTAATACAAATTCTGATCCCTGAAGGGCAGTAACTGCTCCCCTGACATAGATGCAGCTGTTCACACATTGGTTTAAAAAAAATGAATCTCTTATGAAGGGACTCGAGGTAAAGTTGGCAAATGCACTTTAAAAAAGCTATTTAAGATAATTTTTTAACTGTGCTATTGTTTTGCTTTTAACAATCTTCAAAACACTTGTTCTCAACAATAGAAAAATGAGCAAAGGACAGCTTAGTCTCAGAAGAAAACACAAATGACTCATAAACATTGGGAAAACGTTCAATCTTTCTGGTAATCAAAATAATGCATATTGAACCAGCAGGATACCATTTTTTGGTCTATAAAATTGACAACAACAATACTCAAAGCCACTGAGATGGCAGCAAGAAAGGTCCTTTTATACATTGTAATGTGACTATAAATGATGCAGCTTTTGTAGAAGGTAATTTATCAATATATCTTAAAATGTTCTTCAAATATTTATCTTTAAAATGTTCACACCCCTGATCTAAGTAATTCAGCTCTTAGGCATCCATCCTAAGGAAGTCGTTGTCAGAGGTTTAGCATTATGTTTAGAATGTTATTTATATTGGTAAAACATAAACAACTTAATATCAAACAACAAATAAACATTTAAATCAATTCTGGCTTTTCTATTCAGTGGACTATTTGTACAGCTACCAAAATTAGTGAGAGTTATAGGGAAATATCTGTACCTTCTGCTCATTTTGCTATGAACCTGAATCTGCTCCAAAAAACGGTCTGTTCATGCCAAAACCGGTTTGGCTCAGTGGATAGAGCGTCGGCCTGCAGACTAAAAGGTCCCAGGTTCGATTCCGGTCAAGGGCATGTACCTTGGTTGCGGGCACATCCACATTAGGGGGTGTGCCAGAGGCAGCTGATCCATGTTTCTCTCTCATCGATGTTTCTGACGCTCTATCCCTCTCTGTGAAAAACCAATAAAATATATATTTTTTAAAAAACCAAAAAACAAAACGGTCTGTTCAGTAGCAAAAATGGTAAGGCTGAAGAATATCTAAATGACATGATAAAGTAATCATGATATATTGAGTGAAAACAACTCTCTATGCCACATGTGTCAAACACAAGGCCCGCGGGCCAAATCCGTCCCGCCAGGCCTTGCAATGTGGCCCGCACTGCACTGTCATCACTGCACTCCGCTGCGTTTCCATCACAATGACAGTTTATGACTGTTCAGTAAACCATTCGGCCCGCGATTTAGGCTGGATTTTAGATTTTGGCCCCTTCTCTGATTGAGTTTGACACCCCTACTCTATGCAGTAGTAAGTTTTCAATGTTGTTAATATGTATAGATAACATATCAAGAAGCCTGAAAAGAAATAGAAAAAGTATTAACAATGGCTTTATTTAGGAAGGGGCATTCTGTTGAATTTTGCTATCTTCTCTTTATTTTCTTTAGTTTTTATAATTTACAAGGGGCCCAGAGCACGAATTCGTGCACTTTGAAAGGAACTGTGGGCCGCAAGGCTGTGGTGGGCACAGGGATGGGTCTCGGCCCACCCTCCCTGCCCCCGCCCAGCCCCTCCTGCCATGGGCCCTAATTCCCTGTGTGCTGGCAGCCCCACTCCTGCCACTGCTGTTCCCATGTGCTGATGGCACCAGCCCCACTCACACCCACTGACAGCACAGAGCTATTGGGGCTGGCACCAGCAGCGGGTGCGAGTGGGACCAGCACTGTCATTGGGTGCGAGAGGCGGCTGCTGCCCCAATAACCCCTCAGGAACAGGGGGAGGTGGAGAAGCCCTGAGGGGCGATCTGGGCTGGCAGCCACCTCTTGCACCTGCTGACAGCTTGAGCAATCGGGGCTGGAGCCGGGCGCTGGCAGCAGGTGCAAGCGGTGGTTCTGGCACCGGCATCAGGTGTGAGTGGGGCCGGCGCTGGCAGCAGGTGCGAGTGCCAAGCAGGACCATGACACATAGGAGCAAAAAAATTTTCAGTAACCACCAGAGGCTTGCCCCAATGATATTGACCCGTGCCTACCTTGGTCTGGCGCCCCCGCTCACCTGCTCCACCATCCTGCTATGGCCAATGCCTGCCATGTTCCGTGCTCTGCTGCCTGCTGCCGATGCCCACCACATTCCACGTGTCCCCCCCTAGTGATTAGTGCCCATCATAGTGACTGGTTGTTTGATTGTTCGGTTGTTCCACATCTGGTCTCTTTGCATATTAGGGTTTTATATATATAGTTATGATGATGAAAAGAAAAATTGATAAGTGTATTTATTTGAGCATAATCCTTATCAGTTATCATTCTCTCTCCAGTTCCTTTCTTTGTCAATAATAATTCTCTCTCCAGTGACTTTAAATTCTCCCCATTGAACAAATGTTTATTGAGGACCTTCTGAATGCCAGGTACTGCCCTGGGAAGTATGGATATAGCAATGAATAGGATAGACCAAGTCCCTGTTTTCTCGGTGTTTCTATAGTCATTGGGGGAAACTGGCTATAAATATTACAATATCTAAGAATCCAGTTGTTCATTGTTAGTCTATGGCCAAGTATAAGATCTGATTTTTCTCCATCTCTCTTCAAAAGACGGAAATATTTTGATCCCAAATAAAGTCAGGCTTTAGAAATGATGTTCGGAGATGGGTAAATGCAATCCTAACAGCAGGAGACGGAGGATGAGATTTTGTAATGTCTTTGTAATTTCTGGTGAGTCCTGAGGCAGAAGGTCTACCTGGGGAGGTAGAGTCTTTCTGAGGCCCTGCTTGTGTCTCTTCTGCATCTCCTGATTAAATACTGGAAGGCATTATTGAGATAGTTATGATTATTAACTATAGGTAATTCACTTGATCTCTGCACTTCGAATATGTCTTTTCAACATTTGCTAGTGAACGTTTACTGAGCTTGGCATCATACTGTTATTACAGTGTATCGGTCAAGGCCCTGTCAAGACAGAGGGCTCACTCTAAAGAGGAAATTTGAAGAAAATCTCGTAAAGGGACTATTTCAAAGGCATGGGCAGGGTTTCAGGGAACCTCAGAGGGTGTGAAGGGGCAAAGGGGAGATTTTGATTACCAGAACTTTGTAGAGTGTTCTGGAAAGAGGGCCCCCTGATGAAAGCCGTGAATTTCAGTAACAGAACAGAAAACCAACACACAGCGTCCTAGCAGGTAGGAAGCCAGGGAGACAAATACCCTGAGCTCACTCTTGTCCTGCCCTCCAGCAGTTTGCATGCTTTCCATGGACCTGACCCAACTGGAAGTAGAAAGGCACAGACTCCATTGGTGCAGCCCTCACAGGAAGCCATCCAGAGAAGAGTAGAGAAGGGTGGGAAGAGAATGGATTCTAGAGAGGCAAAGGAAGATATTAATTACACACACAGACATCATTTTATTTACTCCTCACAACAGCTTTATGAGGCAGACCATTTTATTACCTACCCTTCCCCTTTTATAGATGAGGATACTAGAGATTACAGATTTCAGGGGTTAAGAACCAACACTTTTCTTAAATCCAATTTTAAAAATCAAATGGAGCCCTGGCCAGTTTGGCTCAGTGGATAGAGCATAGGCCTGTGGACTGAAAGGTCCCAGGTTCAATTCCGGTCAAGGGCATATACCTTGGTTGCAGGCACATCCCCAGTACGAGGTGTGCAGGAGGCAGCCGATAGATGTTTCTCTCTCATCAATGTTTCTAACTCTCTATCCTTCTCCTTTCCTCTCTGTAAAAAAAATCAATGAAATATATTTAAAAATCAAAAATCAAATGGATATTAAATAATGAAGCTAGGATTTGAACTCAGGACTATCTGACTGGATTGCCTCGCTGCAGTTAAGAATAGCTTAGTTTAAACAAGCAATTCTGTGATTGGCCACTCACCATCTGCTAAGTTCTGATTGGATGATTAGCTTGCTGTCTGATTGGTCCAGTTGTCAGTCAGTGTTGCACATTGCATAAGTGCAGGTTCTACTGACCACTTTTTTTGTACTCAGGTAATGTTTGCATTGTACATTTTATATAGTGCCTAAAGCTTTTGTTTTAATATTTGACAACGTCCAGTTAAACACAGTCTGCCACTGAAATGCCAAATATCTAATGTCTTCCCCTTTAAAAAGCTTGATGGCAATATGGCTTTGGTATGTTACTGTGGTGCCGTTACATAACCAAACCTTGCAGGACATTAGGTACCATATTCACATGCAATGACAGGGCATCTTAAATTAGGTAGAGAGCAGTTATATTACAGTCTAGCTCCAAATCTGTGGTCTGGCAAGGCCCCTGCACATGTGAGATCCAGGGCGCTGGGCCAGGGCTCCTTAACCCTTTAAAATCCTTGCTCTCTTCTGCCAAACATAAAAATGTCATGTGGCTGATACCAGTTTGGCTCAGTGGATAGAGCGTCAGTCTGAGGATGGAAAGGTCCCAGGTTCGATTCCGGTCAAGGGCATGTACCTTGGTCGCGTCATATCCCCATAGGGGGTGTGCAAGAGGCAGCTGATCGATGTTTCTAACTCTCTATCCCTCTCTCTTCCTCTCTGTAAGAAGTCAATAAAATATATTTTTTTAAAAATGTCATGTGCCTCCCCAGCCCTGAATTTGGAATATGGCTTCCTAGTGGCCCATAGTTTGTCCTATGATGATCTCTACCTGCCCAGAGGCTTAATTTCTTTGACTTATATGTTAAATAGGGTAGAGTTTCTTTCCCAAATAATAATTTTACATAAATTAAATTAAATTAAATTAAATTAAATTAAATTAGCCGGGACCGGTTTGGCTCAGTGGATAGAGCGTCGGCCTGCGGACTAAAAGGTCCCGGGTTCGATTCCGGTCAAGGGCATGTACCTTGGTTGCGGGCACATCCCCAGTAGGGGGTGTGCAAGAGGTAGCTGATCGATGATTCTCTCTCATCGATGTTTCTAACTCTCTATCCCTCTCTCTTCCTCTCTGTGAAAGATCAATAAAATATGTTTTAAAATAAATTAATTAATTAAATTAAATTTGCTTTTTCAAACGAATCCCTTCTCCCATTCTAAAGCGGCCATCCTTCACCTTTGAGGGTACTGCCCCAAAGCCAATTCTGTTCCTTCCTTTCTGACTTACCTCCTCTGTTTACTCACCCTCTGAACAATCTCAGTGGTCGGCAAACTGTGGCTCACGGTTTGTTACTCTGTTGACTAATGAGTTTGCCAACCACTGCCTTAGGGAAAAACTCTTAAAAATGTATTAAAGTCTTTAACCTGAAGTCAAAACTTCTGGGTAAGGGTAATGCCTTACAACTCATTAGTCAACAGAGCAGCAAACCGCAGTTTGCGAAGCCGCAGTGTGCCAACCACTGAGAGATCATCTGAAACACAGAGAATATGCTAGTCAACACTTGACAATATGATCTGGTGATTTGAACTCTGAGCTGATGCTTGCCAGTAACTATATGTAAGCCAACTAACTGACTTCACTAAGTATTGGTAAAAATATGGTCACACACTTTTCTTTTTTCAATTAATTTTTGCCCCCTCTTCTCGAATTATCAGGAAGTCCAGTATCTCCTTTTCGAGGCCCCTCCATCCTAATTGTCTAAGAACTCTGAAAGTGTCCTCAGTTCAAAGGGGGCCAAAAAGATAGCTGACACTGAGGCATCTGCAAATCCCGTTGCTGCCACTGGTGTCACTTTGGAAGACGGGTCCCGTACTGTTCTGTGAAAACAGAGCCTGCTGTGGTACAAAGGAAATCAGCTAATCTAGTTAAAGTGCTTAGCATAGAAAAGGACAGGCGTGACGCTAAGCAGGCACTCACAGGTTTAGCTGCTATGTTATCGGGCCCCAGTTTTCTGCCTACCCCAGAGGATCTCTGAAACCATCCCAGCTCTGGCAAATGGTGAGGACTAGATGGGGGCCTGAGGGCCCTGCTGGCTGGTGTAGCGCCTGGAGGCCCGGATGGACCTTTCTGAAGCCTCTGGCTGTCCTAATCCCACTGTCCCGAGGTAGGTCTGCCCCTTGTAGGCGGAGACAGAACCTGAGCCGTATAGAATTCCTTGTAAGTGATTTGTTCTGGCTCAGAGAAGGAGTAGTTCTAGGGTGTTCAGACTAAAAATATACTGCATCAGCTCACAGGGCTGCTTGATGGTAGCGGGTCTTGTTATGGAGAGTAAGGCTGTGGCTCATTTATTTTTGCATTCTCCCCATTCCAAGTACAGTGCCTTGAACATAACAAGAAACACTCCTTCATGTCAACTGCTGCTAAAGATGCTCAGGTGCTGCCCTAACTGGTTTGGCTCAGTGGATAGAGCATCGGCCTGCAGACTAAAGGGTCCCAGGTTCGATTCTGGTTAGGGGCATGTACCTTGGTTGTGGGTACATCCCCAGTGGGGAGTGTGCAGAAGGCAGCTGATCAATATTTCTCTCTCATCGATGTTTCTATCATTCTACCTTCCTCTCTGTAAAAAAATAATGAAAAATATTTAAAAGCACACATGTACATGTGCACACATTCACATACAAGCACACTCTTATGAACTCTGCCTTCCATCTCTTTTCTTCTCCCTTTTTCCTACTTTGAGGCCACAATAATTAAGAACAGAATGCACAGTGCATATAAACCTTTTCTTCATCTTTGAGTACTATTGTTGCTTTACAACTTTCTTTAGCTCTGCTTAAATTACCACATTTCACACCCACTGGAATACACCTTTCTTGGAAAATGACAACACCTTATCTATTTAATGAGCTTTGAGACTAGCACACAAAATATCCCCAAATAATAATTTATTTTAGTCCATGTGGAAACAATTCACTGTCCACATACATTAAAGGCTAATAAATCATTAATGTAAGAACCCCATTTGCTAACCCATTTACCTATTTGGGCTGTGTCCTAGAAGTTCATAGTCAATTTGCTTGTTTTTATTGGGAACCACCTTATCTATTATTATGTCATAATATAAAGTATTATAAATTATCCTATCAATTAAAGAGGAATATTGCAAATTTGACCATCACACTGTCACAAAGATGGTGGCACCCATGCCCCTTAGCCCTGCCAGAGTCCCTCAGTCCTTTCAACCCCATGGGGAAGGGGTGGGGGAGGGTGGCAGGTGCATGGTGAAGGTGCACCCATTCTCAGCCCCTCAGCCACCCAGAGCTGGCCTGAGGTACAGGCAAGCCTCGGATAGCAACTTCCCAGCTGCCCAGGGCCACCCAAGGCTCAGGTAACCAGGGCCCGTCAAGGCTTGCGCTGCCGGCAGTGGCAGCAGCAGAGGTGTGATGGGGGTGTCACCTTTCCCTGATCACCGGGTCGCCTCCCACCCCTGAGGGAGAGGGGACAGGCCGGGCTGAGGGACTCCCCTCTAGTGCATGGGTTTTCATGCACTGGGCCTCTAGGTATGTATAAGAATGAGTACTAATAGCAGTAATAATAATTGCCACAATTTCTTGAGTACCAGGTACTTGACATAATTTATCTCTATTTTCTGCATCAACCTGCAAAATTGGTGTCCATTTTATAGATGAAACTGAGATTCAACTAACCACACAAGGTCAAGTACATTTCTGGCCCCAACAACAGCGCCTGCTAAAGGGGCAATGGCAGGCAGCCCATGACCTCCCTCACCACTCCTCCTCCCCTCACCAGCCACAGATGGTAGGCACCTGATTCAATGCAGGCTAGTTCTGGTTGTGGCCTGTTCTGAATTCATGAACTTGGCCAGTCTGATTCTCCCTTAGGAATGCGAATTGGGAAACAAGGAAAGAAGCAGTACGTTGGTAAGAGCAGGAGCTGGGGCGGAAAGGGTCAATCAGAAGCTGCCAAATGAGTGTTGGGAAGGAAGGTTGAGGGGCCATGATGGGCCTCATTTAAAGCGAAGTTTATATGGGAGTAGATGGCAAGCAGAGACTTGAACATAATGGGAGGATATAGGGCGAATGGATGAGGGAAAGAATCACGTGCCAGGTCGGCGCACAGCTCTCTGGGACCAGGTGCTGCCCCTACCCTCGCTGCATCGTTTCTATGCCAGGGTAGCCTTTCAAGAGTCCTTCATCTCTTGTGCTAACTTCAGTGGGTGTCCGTTTCTTTCAACTAGGAGAGCCAGATTAGAATACACAGCCTGTAAGTGCCAGAAAGGGGATTTCAACCCCAGCTTTGTGGCTATGGAACCCCTGCTCTGGTCACTGTACCTCTTTGGCATGTTACAAATGCTCTGACCCACCACGGCCCACGTGTTCGCCTTCATGTATCTGAAAAAGAACAAACTAAGGTTTCCTGAGTCCATGTCCCAAATCTCGGTCTGCTTTCAGAGCCCTGAACGGGAGGGTGGGGGTTAAGAGTCTCAGGCAATTGGGAGGTCTCCGAGCAACTCCGGGGCAAGACTCCAGTTGCCAGGGCGGAAGGTGCTACAATGGGGAGGAGGGATGGGAACCGGGCAGGATGGGTTCTTGGCAGTACAGAGAACAGGGACTCCTCCAGGAAGGGGACTGGTTTCAACCCTGTTTGTATCCCCAGTTCTAAGACCGCGCTCGGCATATCTTTGAATGAGCATGCGAATAAATGAATGAACGGGTGCATGAAGCAATGAATGGCAGAAATGGGTCACAGTCCCTCTTCCGATGCACGGCTTGTGATTCAGTAGAGCCTTATCAGGGCGAGGAGCACCTGTGCCTATGTCTAAGAAACATTCTATGCAACAACACGGGTAATATGTACAGTGACTCCGGCTTTAAAAATAGCAGAGCAGGTGTAGCGAGGACCATGATAATGACACGGTTCGGAGACTGCAAATAGACGGCCCTGGATGGCATTCGCCCTGTTTACCAAAACACCCCTCGCTTTGTCTCCCTCTGTCTGGAGAGAGTGAGGTTTTCATTTTAAGGAGCTGACTAAAAAATGCAGAGCCACTTCCTGGGCAGGCGTCCAAGTGACTACATCTCTCTCACAGCGCTCCCCAGAGCCTTCGCCCCAGCTGCCTGGGGCGGGGCCTCCAGCCGTTGGTGGCCGTTGGAGCCACCAGAGGAGCAATTTATCTGCAGCCCGCCAGAAATGCTGTGCTTTCAGGCCCTCCCAGGGAACAGATAACGTCTTTGGCCTTTGAAGGGAGGCGACGCCAGAGTTCGTGATTGGCCAGGCTGGTGTGTGCGAAACACAGATGTCAGCCACACTCCTGAGTATGGCATTCCTCCCAGCTGAGTACCCCAGGGTGTGGGTAAGTCTGAATGCTGGTTGTGCAATGATCAGAGCCGAGCACTGGGACTTTCCCGGGGCATGACTTAGCATATTTCTCAATGCTGCTGAGCCTCAGTTTCCTTTTCTGGGAAATGGAGATGGTGTTTTCCTTTGCTGTAGAAGGATAGAAGGATCTAGCCACCGCAGGCTGTTTGTTGCGAGGCCTGAAGAATTAGCATATGCAGAGCACCTCATCTGCTACCTGGCATATGGCACACACTGGAGAGTTATTATTTCTGAGGCAGCGACAGTGTCCCTGCATTTATTTCTAACGGTACCGTATTTCTCGGAAAGACTCCGCTGATGTATTCTACCTCTTGGTCATACCTGGATAGCCAACATAAATAGAAGACTTCCGCTGAAGTGAGTGCCCAAAGAAAGTTTATTAGACTGTCTTCCCTTTCTCTCTTTCCCTTTTAGACTCTGACCGCTCCTGCCCCGTTTGCAGACGAAGTCAGCTGCCAGTGCCAAGCACCCCATGAGAAACTGACCATTGCCCAGGCCCGCCTCGGGACACCAGGTGAGGCTGTGTTGCTTCTCCCCGTGGGTCTGTCTGGCCATCCAAAGGAGCAGGAAGGCCCGCCATGATGTGAGCGGCACTCGCTTTCAGAGTTGAACTCAGAGACGGTGGCGCAGCACAGGGATCACAGCACCAGTGACAAACTCAACCAATCAGAGTAGCCAGGGGGAGGGGGGGGAAGACAGTGAGATGCGGTGCGAGCCTCAGCTCTACCGTCTGTTGGTCCTCCAGCCTGGGCTAGTCCCGGGAATGATCAGAATGGTTTCCTCATGGAGAGCAGGGTCAAGGATACCCACTTCCCAAGGTTTTTGTGACAACGAGGCTCGGTTAAAAATACCAAAGCAAATAGGGGGAGGACAAATATGTAATACCTTACTCAATAAAGGAATTAGAAAAATAAAAATAAAAACCCCAATGCATGTTTTACACTGTGAAGTTTAAACAAACCTAAGCTACTGTAATTATTATATATATTTTACTGATTTTTTTACAGAGAGGAAAGGAGAAAGATAGTCAGAAACGTAGATGAGAGAGAAACATCCATCAGCTGCCTCCTGCACACCCCCTACTGGGAATGTGCCTGCAACCAAGGTACATGCCCTTGACCGGAATCAAACCTGGGACCTTTCAGTCCGCAGACCAATGCTCTACCACTGAGCCAAACCGGTTTCAGCTATTACCATTTTTTAAAGAAGTCCGCATTTTAAAGAAGTTTCTCCAAGTGTGCCTTAAACGAGAGAGCCTATGCCTTAAACTGCTCAAGGACTTTGTTCACTCCTTTAGTATATATCAGAGCTGGATAGGGAAAAGGTTGAAAAAGCACTCTAAGGTACTGTCTCTATTTCCTAAGAACCTTATTATACAGTATACTAGAGGCCTGGGTGCACGGATTCATGTGTGGGGTTGCTCGGCCTGGCCAGCAATTGGGGCCGACCGGGGCCATCTTGCCCATTCCCAATCAGGGCCACCCAGCCGGGGGGAGGGATTGCAGGAGGCTGGACAGCCATGGGAGGTTGGCTGTGGAAGCGCACTGACCACCAGGGGACAGCTCCTGCATTGAGCATCTGCCCCCTGGTGGTCAGTGCACATCATAGCAACCACTTTTTCGGTCGATCAGTCGTAAGGTCGTTTAGGCTTTATATATATAGATATTTGAGTTAATCCTCACCCGAGGATATTTTTCCATTGATTTTTTTAGGGAGATTGAGGAAGAGAGGGGAAAGAGAGAGAAACACATCGATTGGTTACCCCCCCCCCACAAGCCCCAATCAGGGTCTGGGCCAGGAAGGAGCCTGCAACCAAGGTATGTGCCCTTGACCAGAATCGAACCCAGGACCCACTGAGCCAAACTAGCTAGGGCCTAGGTGCTTCATTATAAAGGGATAAGACAATCAGAAATAAAACCCACCAGTAGCATGTATGCATGTGTTTAGGGTAGGAATTTTCAAGCAGCATGTCATGGCGCACTGGTGTGCTATAAATTTTTAAATACGTGTAGTACTTGACTATTGAGACAGGGGCACTGACCTCTTGTCCCTTAGATTGTCAAATTAAAAAATGACAACAGGCAACAAAACAATAACTATCCAGTGTAAATGAATCAAAATTATACCTATTTTAAATATATATATTTTATTGATTTTTTTATAGAGAGGAATAGAGAGGGATAGAGAGTTAGAAACATCAATGAGAGAGAATCATCGATCAGCTGCCTCTTGTACACCCACTACTGGGGATGTACCTGCAACCAAGGTACATGCCCTTGACCGGAATCGAACCTGGGACCTTTCAGTCCGCAGGCCGATGCTCTATCCACTGAGCCAACCCGGTTTCAGCTATACCTATTTTTTTGTCAGATTGGCAAACAATATATTTTTTGGTATGCCGCAGAATTACAATAATTAGTTTCTGTGTGCCATGAGATGAAAAAGGTTGAAAATTGATTGCTTAGAGCTTAAAACCTGCAACACAGATGAAAATGGACAGTTTTAAGAAAGGCAGATTAGCCCGGCTAGTGTGGCTCAGTGGTTGGGTGTCAATCTATGAACCAGGAGGTCATGGTTGATTCCTGGTCAGGGTACATTCCCGGGTTTTTAGCTCAATCTCCAGTAGAGGGCATGTAGGAGGCAGCCCATCAATGAGTCTCTCTCATCATTGATATTTCTATTCCTCTCTCCCTTCCTCTCTGAAATCAATATATATATGAAAGGCAGATTCATTTGACCTGGAGCAGTTAGGAACCCACCTCAGCTGATCTTTTGGGGGAAAGTTAAGATTTGGACAATGTGGGCAGGGAATGGAAGGGCATTCTGGGACAGTGGAACAGGAACAGTGAAGATACGGAGGTAGAGAGCCGTGTAGCAGGAAATGAATGGCATTCCATTTGGTTGGGATGGAGCGGAAATCAGACTAGTTACCAGTTAAGCTTTGAGCATTGTACGATAGCGCAGAAACAAACATCCCGAGTTGAATAGAATCCATGGGATAAAGGACAGTTTTCTTCATCATAATAACAATAGATGTTTATTGTTTACTAAGTTCTTTATATGTATTGTGTCATGTCATTGTCACAACTTGACATGGTTAGTACTCTCGGTATTTCACAGATGAGGAAATGATGGTTTTAGAAAGCTGTGAATCTGCACAGGGTTATTCAGGAAGTCAAGTGGCAGTGCTTCTCACACTTGAACTTGCATCAGCATCACCTGGAGGGCTTGTTAGAACACAGATATCTGGGCTTTACCCCCCGCGTTTCTGATTCAGTCCAACTGGGGTGTGGCCTAAGAACTTGCCTGGTTAACAAGTTCCCAGGTGATCTGATGCTGAGGGACCACAGGTTGGTAAATAGTGATGTTGGGATTTGATCTGAAACCTTTTTGTGTTCCAGCTTGATCTCTCAGCCATGCCAATCTGCCTCAGCAGGTTCTCAGATAACGTTGCTTTGCTCCATGTTGTTTTGTTATAGCATTGATGAGGTGCCACAGGAACCTAACTCTTGTTTATATCCATTAGCCTATGGTAAAATCGGTTTCATTGTGCGTCGTTGCACTTAAAGTTGCAGAACCTATTGATGATAAGTGAGGTCTTACTGTAGCTTGGAGAGAGTGAAGTGAGGAGGAGAGCAGGCCAAGTTATATAATTTATAAACTTTATAATTGCCCTCTACTTATAGCCGGCAATATTATTTTTAATAAATGATAATGATGGATGTTAGCTTTTAAAATACATTAAAGTTTTTAAAAGAGTCCATTAAAGAAAAGTTAAATAAATTGTAGTGCCAGAGGCACACAAATGAAGCAAAATTCATGAAGGTGGATTTTGAGGAAAGAATTTGGAAACTCTACACACTGTGGAAACAGAATAATATAAATCCCAAACTCATTAGTCAACAGAGTCAAATATCAACAATACAACGATTGAAATTTCTTTTGAGAGCCAACTTTTTTAAACTTAAACTTCTTCTAATGCCACTTCTTCAAAAGAGACTCACCCAGGCCGTGGCATTTTGTGGAAGAGCCACACTCAAGGGGCCAGAGAGCCGCATGTGGCTTGCCAGCCGCAGTTTGCCGACCACGGGGTTAGGGCACGTTTTGTCTTTTTGATGGACTGCTCAAGAAAGTACCACAAAGGGTAATTGCTTACAAAAAAAGTAGTCCAACAGCAAGATTTGAAAAAAAAAAAAAAAAAAAAAAAAAAGCTGAGCTTTTGTAGTGACATATTTAGGATGCTCTCCCTGTCACTCCCTCCAGCCACTATCAACAGTTATTCTAAAGCAGAGGCCCTTGTCATGTGGTCCCAGGACAGAAAGCAGCAGCATCAGTTGGAAACTTGTTAGGAATGCAAATGCTTGCTCCTCACCCCAGACCTACCTCATCATAAACTGTGAAGGTGGACCCCAGCAGACGCTTAACAAGCTTTTCAGGGGGTTCGGCGCATTGAAATGTGAGGATCACTGCTCTAATAAAGCAATGGTTATCACCGTGAGGTCTGAGACTTACACATGCATTTGAGAAGTAACTTTATAATTGTCTGGTAATGGTTATCTGGCTTCCCAGTTTGGCTGAGCAGGAAGTGGTGGAAATGAGGGTCTATGTCTTTAAGGAGCCCGCTCGCACTCGGCTGCCACTCAACTGCCGCCATGGATCCGGCCATCATCCCATTCATAGGGGTAGACTCAGAACCCTTCTTTGTCCTGTGGGTGTGGACTCCGCCTCTGGGCACTCTGCTTTGGGGTTCTTTTCAGAAGGGACTTAGAGCCTCTGAAGAGCCTGATGACACCCTCTTATGAAGTGAGGATAGTAAACCCACCCTTCCTCACCTCTCTCTCAGAGTTGATGTGAAGATCAAGCGAAATATATGGGCTTTGCAAATCATACATACTTTTAACGCATTATTTAAATGTAGGTTGCTAATAGTCATTATAAAAAAAGGAATCATCACACTTTTGTTGTTGCCTGAATCTGAAGTAATACCAAGAAACATCATAGCACACCCCTCAGAATGGTGAATTTAGATATGGTAATGCAGTTGGTGATTGCCTTCTGTCTGGCCATATGGTAGGTAAATGCTTAATTTTTTAACCAACTGTCAAACGGCTTTCCAAAAACAATTGTACCATTTTACATTTTCACCAGCAATGTATAAGAGTTCCAGTTGCTCTATATATTCACTAATACTTGGTAGGTATGGTCAAGTTTTTTAAAAATGATATTAAGCATCGTTTTATGAGCTTATTTGCTATCCATATATTTATTTTCTTTGGCGAAATACAAGTCCTATATCTGATATATACATATATATATGTGTGTGTGTATACATATATATATGTATATGTATGTATATATATATATGTAATTTTTTAAAAAAATATATATTTTATTGATTTTTTACAGAGAGGAAGGGAGAGGGAGAGGAATAGAGAGTTAGAAACATTAATGAGAGAGAAACATCAATTCAGCTGCCTCCTGCACACCCCCTACTGGGGATCGAGCCTGCAACCCAGGGCATATGCCTTTGACTGGAATCGAACCCACCTAGGACCTTTGAGTCAGCAGGCCGATGCTCTACCCACTGACCCAAACCGGTTAGGGCTATATGTTATTTTTTTGCAAACATTTTCTCTCTATGACTTGTCTTTTCATTTTTAAAAAAATATGTTTTGAAGAGCATAAGTTTTAAACAAGGTCCAATTTATTTATTTGTTTTTGCTTTATAGTGTACACATTTGGGGTCCTATTTAAGAAATGTTTGCCAAACTCATTGAAATTTTCATCCTTTTTAAAGAAGTTTTTAGTTATAGCTCTTATATTTAGGTCTATGATCCATTTTGAGTTAATTTTTATATATGGTGTGAGATGTGAGCTAAGTATAGCCCCCTTCGTCATTTCATTTATTTCAAAGTACTGAATAACTTATAAAAACTTGGAATGTAAGACTCTAGAAAGTTGAGACAATCACATTTTCCTCACAATACTGTACCATGTTCATTATTTGTATTCATTATCCTCAAGCAGATATTTATTTTTATCTTTAAATATATATATATTTCATTGATTTTTTTTTTTACAGAGAAGAAGAGAGAGGGATAGAGAGTTAGAATCATCGATGAGAGAGAAACATCGACCAGCTGCCTCCTGCACACCCCCCACTGGGGATGTGCCCGCAACCAAGGTACATGCCTTAACCCACATGTGTCAAACACAAGGCCCGCGGGCCAAATCCGTCCCGCCAGGCCTTGCAATGTGGCCCGCACCGCGCTGTCATCACTGTACTCTGCTGCGTTTCCATCACAATGACAGTTTATGACTGTTCAGTAAACCATTCGGCCCGCGATTTAGGCTGGATTTTAGAGTTTGGCCCCTTCTCTGATTGAGTTCGACACCCCTACTTAACCAGAATCGAACCGGGGCCCTTCAGTCGCAGGCTGAAGCTCTATCCACTGAGCAAAACCGGTTTCAGCATCAAGCAGCTATTTAGTATCATTTTGGTGTTATGCATAGTTTGTTATGTTTATTTTAAACATGCTTATCGGTGTGTGGCATACAGGCTTTCATTTTACCTGAACATCACATTTATATAATACGCTTAGTAAGTTTAACCATTCAGGATAAACAGGAATTTACTTGAAATGCTTTAGAAATGTTATAGTCTGTGGGTGGGCAGAAAGAGTATAATGCCATTGTAGTCACTTCCTGTTGCCCCATAACATATTGCCACCGATCTGGCAGCTTAAAACAATGCACAGTTGAGCCGCACCGTTATGTGGTCAGGTGGATTCCAACGAGCAGCTCCAGGGTGAGCTAAGGTTCAGCCAGGCCGGTCACGTGATCGGGCACACTCCAGCGTGGAGCACCGCCACGCCACGCGATGTAAGCTTCCCTGACACCGTGGCCAGTGCATCTGGATCCGCACACTCCGGCTGCAGCGCCACCATGCGGCCGTAAGGTTTTCCCTGCAGCGGCCAGTGCATCTGGATCGGTGAGATGCGGCCTATCAGCCTACAGCTGGGCGATTTGGTGTGGGGGCAACTTGGCCCATATCCTCCTTGGCAGGGGAAGATTATTAATCCACCCGAGGAGCTGGAGAGACCCCACGGGAAGAAATGGTGCTTTGTGAAGTTCTTTGGCATGGAGGACCATGCCTGGATTGAACTGGAACAGCTGAAGCCGTACCAGGCACATAAGGAAGAAATGATGCAGAAGACCAAGGGAAAGCTATTCCAGCGAGCGGTGGAGGCCGTGGAAGAATTCCCCGGGGCTGACAGAGAAAAAGACCAGACATCCCACAGTTCTACCAAAGATGGGGATCAGCAAGATTCCGGTGAGGAGAAAGGTAGGCTGAACTCAAGTGGCGGGAAGCGCACGCTTCGCCTATTTGAAGGGAAGCCAAGGGAAAAACTCAGAGAAAGAAATAAGAGGGTGTCATCAGGCTCTTCAGAGAGAAGCTCTAAGTCCCTCCTGAAAAGATCCCAAGAGCAGAGTGTCCAGAAGCGGGGTCTGTCCCCACAGGACGAGTAAGATTCTGAGTCTACCCCTATGAATGGGATGATGGCAATTGAGTGGCAGCCGAGTGCAAGCGGGCTCCTTAAAGACATAGACCTTCATTTCCACCACTTCCTGCTCAGCCAAACTGGGAAGCCAGATAACCATTACCAGGCAATCAGAAAGATGATGAAAATATGTGAAGAGGATACTGGGTCCAACTCCATCCAGGCAGCAGACAGCACGGCCATGAATGGCGGCATCACACCCACAGCCAAAAAGATAGGCTTTTTGGGCCTAGGCCTCATGGGAAGTGACATCATCTCCAACTTGCTAAACGCGGGTCATGTGGTGACTGACTCTGGAAGAACCCCTGCTGAAGTCATTTCTGCTTGTGACATCACCTTTGCCTGTGTGCCAGATCCAAAGAGAGCCGAGGATCTGGTGCTGGGCCTCAGCGGCGTGCTGCAAGGGATCCAGCCTGGGAAATGCTGTGTGGACTTGTCAACAATGGATGCTGACGCCGTCACGGAGCTGGCACAGTTGGTTGTGTCCGGGGGGCTGCTTTCTGGAAGCCCCCGTCTCCGGGAACCAGTCTCATGATGGGATGCTAGTGATCTTGGCAGCCGGAGACAGAGACTTAGATGAGGACTGCAGCAGTTGCTTCTAGGCGATGGGGAAGACCGCCTTCTTTCTCGGCAAGGTTGGCAATGCAGCCAAGATGATGCTGATCGTGAACATGGTCCTGGGGAGCTTCGTGGCCACCATCGCTGAGGGGCTGACCCTGGCCCAAGAGACAGGCCAGTCCCAGAAGACATTCTTGGACATCCTCAATGACGGACAACTGGCCAGCAGCTACCTGAATAAGAAGTTCCAACATATTCTGCAAGGAAACGTTGAGCCTGATGTCTACCTGAAATACATTCAAAAGGATCTTCGCTTAGCCATTGCTCTGGGCAGTGCTGTCAATCATCCAACTCCTATGGCAGCTGCAGCCAATGAGGTGTGCAAAACAGCCAAGGGGCTGGACTAGTCTGAAAAGGACATGTCTACTGTGTACTGGGCCTGTGTATGCTAAGCCCCCCTTTCTCCAGTCTTAATTCTTTTTTTAAACTTTCTTTATTGATTAAGGTATTACATGTATCCTTATTCCCCCATTACCACCCCCTCCAGCCCTCCCCATTCATGCCCTCACCCTCTGTTGTCTGTGTCCATTGGTTAGGCTTATACGCATGCATGCAAATCCTTTGGTTGATCTCTCCCCCTTACCCGCACTCCCCTACCTTCCCTTAGGTTTGATGTTCTGATCGATGTTTCTCTGTCTGGATCTGTTTTTGCTCATCAGTTTATGTTGTTCAGTATATTCCACAAATGAGTGAGATCCTATGATATTTATCTTTCTCTGCCTGGCTTATTTCACTTAGCAAAATGCTCTCCAGCTCCATCCATGTTGTTGCAAATGTTAAGAACTCATTTTTTTTTTTTTTTTTTTTTTTTTTTTTTGCCAGTCTTAGTTCTTGTTAATATTTTTTTTCTTGGTTAAAAAATAAAAAGTAAAACAATACGTATTTGCTAGGTCATGATTTCCTTTGTTCAGAAGTCCGAGCCTGGCTAAGCTGAGGCCTCTGTCCAGGATCTCACAAGGCTGCATTCAAAGTGTCACTTATCTGGAGGCTTAGCTGATCATAGGTCTACTTTTGAGCTCACTCAGGTTGTTGGCAGATTTTATTTCCTTGAAAATGAGAGACCAAGGATCTAGCTTCTTGCTGGTTGTCAGGGGGAGGTCACCCTCAGCTCCTAGAGGTCACCTGCAGATCCTTGCCATGTGGCCCTCTCTACAGGCCCTTTCACAACATGATAGCTTGCTTTAAAAAAAAAATTGTTGTTGAGAGTATTAGAGAAGTCCCCCACCTCCTCTTCCTCTTCTTCACTGGTTCCTGCCCCACCCCAGGCCTCCACCACCTATTATCTGTGTCCTTGGGCTATGCATATCCTATATAATAAAAGCCTAGGTGGCATCACGCAATGTTGTCACAAGATGGCTGCCACAAGATGGCTGGCAGGGAAGGGCAGTTGGGGGTGATGAAGCCTACAGGAGAGCGCAGTTTGGGGCAACTGGGCCTGCAGGGGAGGGCAGTTGGGGGTGAGCGGGCCTGCAACGGAGCATATTTGGGGGCAACCAGGCTGGCAGGGGAGTGCAGTTGGGCGCAAGATCAGGTCAGCAGGGGAGGGCAGTTGACGGTAACCAAGCCTGCAGGGGAGGGCAGTTAGGGGTGACCAGGCCAGCAGGAAAGGGCACTGGGGGCCATCAGGTTGGCAGGGGAGGGCAGTTGCGGATGATCGGATCAGCAGGGGAGGGCAATTAGGGGCCATCGGGCCAGCAGGAGAGGGCAGTTGGGGGTGATCAGACCAGTAGGGAAGCAGTTAGACATCAATGAGGCTGGCAGGGGAGCAGTTAGGGGCAATCAGGCTGGAAGCAGAAGCTGTTAGGGGCAATCAGACAGGCAGGCAGGCAAGCAGTTAGGAGCCAGTAGTCCCAGATTGTGAGAGGGATGTCCCAGACTAGAGAGGGTGCAGGCTGGGCTGAGGGATAGCCCCTCCACTATTACATATATATATATATATATATATATATATATATATATATATATATATATATACATACACACACACACACACACACACACACACACACACCGTATTTTTCGGACCATAAGACGCCTTTTTTCCCCCCCAGAAGTGGGGGGAAAAAGTCCCTGCATCTTATGGTCCAAATATAGCCTACACATATACTTAAAAAAAAAAAGTTTTTTTACTTGCCCGGCTCTGTGTGGTCTCTGTGTGCTTGCCCGGCTCTAAAATGGTTCTAAATGCTGCTGTTTACTTTACAGGGTTGATTACATGTGTTTATGACTGTGATGTTGGGTTTTAATGCACATAAAATATTTTAGGACACTATTTGTTTCAGAATCTTTTTTTCTTCATTTCCCTTCTCTAAAAACTGGTGCGTCTTAGCGTCTTATGGTCCGGTGCGTCTTATGGTCCGAAAAATACGGTGTGTGTGTGTGTGTGTGTGTGTGTGTGTGTGTGTGTATAAATAATAGTGGAGGGGCTCCACTATTGACTCCTGTAATGGGTCAATCGAACAGAAGGAGGTTGTGTGCACAGCATTGGGGGTGGGGCATTAGGGGCCTCCGCGCCTGCGCTGGGGGAGGGCCTGATCAGCAGCGGCTGAGGCTGCTTCAAGGGCTGAAGAGGGAGGGCTGGACCGGCAGCAGCTATGGCTGCTGCAGGGCCCGGGAAAGCAGCAGGGCCAGACCAGCAGTGACCACAGCTGCTTCGGGGCCAGGGAAGGAGTCAGGGCCAGACCACTCAAGGGTGGACAGCACTGCACGATTTTGAATCATGCACTGGGCTTCTAGTATGTATATAAGTTCTGTGGTTAATCTCTTCCCATCCCACCCCTTTCCTCTGAGATCTATCAGTCTGTGCCATGCTTCTATGCCTCTGGACCTATTTTGTTTATCAGTTTATTTTGTTCATTAGATTCCACATACCAGTAAGATCATGTGATACTTGTCTTTCTCTGACTGGCTTATTTCTTAGCATAATATTCTCCAGGTCCCTCCATGCTGTCTCAAAGGGGAAGAGATTCTTCTTTTTTACAGCTGCATAGTATTCCATTGTGTAAATGTACCACAGCTTTTTTTTTTTTTTTTTTTTTTTTTTATCCATGCATCCACTGATGGGCACTTGGGACTTTCTTTGCCTTCTGAACTTGCGTGACTTTTTCTTTCACAAGCTTAGGGAAGTTTTCTGTCATCATTTCTCCAAATAGGTTCTCTATTCCTTGCTGACTTTCTTTTCCCCCTGGTACCCTATGATACATTTCATGTTGTCCCCAAATTCCCTTAAACTGTCCTCATGCTTTGAAAGTATCTTTTTTTTTTTTTACTGCTGTTTTTTATACCTTGTTTTCTAATCCGCTTATTTGATTCTCTGCTTCATCAAATCTGCTTTTAATTCCTCCAGCATATACTTGATCTCAGCTACAGTATTCTTTATTTTTGCCTGTTTCTTACACATAGTTTCTATCTCATTTATCATGCTGATGTAGTTCCCATTAAGTTCCTTATAGTTATTACTAAGTTCCTTGAGCAACTTTATAACCATTACTATGAATTCTATGTCCGATAACATGCTTATTTCCATCTCATTTAGGTCCTTTTCTGGCGATTCCTCCTTTTCTTTAATTTGGGTATTGTTTCTTTATCTCCCCATTTTAGTTGTCTCTTTGTGTTTGTATCTGTATTAGATATACTTGCTATGACTCCCGGTCTTAATAGGGTGGACTTTTGCAGTAAATGTCTTGTGGGCCAAGTGGTGCAGTCTTCTTGTACTACTAAACTTGATATTATAGGAGTGACCCTTTTGTGGGTTATTTGGGCTCTCCTGTTGTAATTGGGTCTTGTTATTGTCCTGTTCATGCATGGACTCTCTTCTCGGGCTGGCTAACTGTATGGCTCAACCACAACCAGGTCATATGAATGGTTTTACAGGCGCTGACAGGGCAAAACCAAACCAAACCAAACCAAAGACATCTTATATAATAAAGAGGTAATATGCAAATTAACCCTCATGCCATCATGCCATCACAAGATGGCTGCGCCCACCACGGAGGCGGGGTTCCCATAATGAGCGTTTAGCAGTTACCTGAGGCTGCATGGCACTGGGCCGGGGCAGGGGACCTAAGGCTGCTCCCCCCACCCAGTGGGGCTTGTCTGGGGACCTCAGGCCGTGCCCCCCACCCTGGCACTAGGCTTGTGGACCTCAGGCCACGCCCCCTGCCTGGCGGGGCTTGACAGGGTACTTCAAGGTGCACTCCCTGCCCCAGTACCAGGCCAAGGGACCTCAGGCCCTGCCCTTCGCCCCGGGCCAGGGGACCTGAAGCCGTATTCCCCACCCTAGCACCCGGCTGGGGGACCTGAAGGTGTGCCAGGGGAAACTGAGGCTGCACCTCCCACCTGGTGGAGCTTGATGAGGGACCTGAGGCTGTGCCCCCTGCCCAGCTCCAGGCCGGGGGACCTGAGGCTTGATGGAGGTGGGGCTCGCCAGATCTGGATCTCACCCAATGGGGGTGGGGATGGCTGAGTTTGGGTCTCATGTGATTTCGAGGCATGCGCAGGTGGGTGGGTACCTGGCTCTGGATCCCGAGGCATGCCCCAGACGCTGACAGGAGAAAGATTTTCATATACATTTTAGTAGTTTTTGTTTTTTTCATCTCTGACACTTCTATCATAGAGAAAGGGCAAATAGCAATATTAAAATATTTCTTTAATTAATTCTCTTTTAATGTGCATGAATTCTCTTTTAGTGTGCACTGGGCCACTAGTATAAAATATCCCAACAAACAGCAAAAACAACCACAAAAGAGAAGAGAATTAGGAAAGATAAAAGAGAACAAGAATAATAAAAAAGAGAGAAAAAGATAATGTTACTAATAATAAGAGACAGAAAATAAAAAGAATACTGGAAGAGAAAAGGGACAGAAAAAAGATTCTGAAAGGAAAGAATGGAGAGCAAAAAATAAGAGTAAAGTAGGAAAAGGAAAACAGTAGAAAAAAGACAAGAAGATAGAGAAAGAAAAAAGTTATGCAAAGGTCAAAAGGAGAGAAAAGTAAAGCAAAAGAATGAGAAAGAAAGAAAATATAAGAAAAGGAAGGAGACTAGTAAGAGATATGAAAGAAACAAGAGAAAAGAGAAAAAAACCTTAATAACAACAGTAAATACCAAAGCAAGAAAAAAGAAAAAAGAAGCCAGCAAGTGAAGTTTATCTTGGCCTGTGGTCGGCAAACTGCAGCTCGCGAGCCACATGCAGCTCTTTGGCCCCTTGAGTGTGGCTCTTCCCCAAAATACCACGGCCTGGGCGAGTCTATTTTGAAGAAGTGGCGTTAGAAGAAGTTTAAGTTTAAAAAATTCAGCTTTAAAAAGAAATTTCAATCGTTGTGCTGTCGATAGTTGGCTCTGTTGACTAATGAGTTTGCCGACCACTCTAGGCAGATTATGTTGTCTGAGGCTGATTGTTCTGTCTGCTGCTTTCAGGCCTCCTAGGAGGGACTTTTGTGTCAGCCAATGTCAGGAGCTGTCCAAGTCTGGCTCCTGATTTCCTGTTATAGCTGTGGCCAGTCTGTAGCTCTCTGAGGTCCTCCTCCACATGTCACTACTCCACCTGTCCCCTGAGGTTGCCCGGTCTTCCAAAGAGAGTCTTCCAGTGGAGCCAGGCTAGCCTAGCTGGGGCCCTCTGCTTAGAGATGACACCGTCAGGCACTCTGAGGGGAAATGAGTCTCTGCTTCAAATCCAAACACCTCAATGTCTGCCGGAGACTCCAACTCTGTTCCCCCTACGGTGGCCTGGTGCAGGGTCAGGTTGGGTACAGTCTGCACCCTTTTCAGCATTCGCGGTTTCAGCTGCCCTAGGCTTAGTGGGATTGATCAAAACAGTCTCTAGTTGACAATGTTGCCAGCATAGCCCGCAGGAGGGGTTTAAACATTTTAAAAAAATATATCTTATTGGTTTTCTACAGAGAGGAAGGGAGAGGGATAGAGAGTCAGAAACATCGATGAGAGAGGATCATTGATCAGCTGCCTCTTCCACACCCCCTACTGGAGATGTGCTTGCAACCAAGGTACATGCCCTTGACCGGAATCAAACCTGGGACCCTTCAGTCTGCAGGCCGACACTCCATCCAGTGAGCCAAACCAGACAGGGCTAAGCATTTTCTCCTGGCCCCAGACAATAGCCTCTGAAGGTCTCACTCTTGGGATGCTCTGCTCTGAGCTGTTCTCCTGACCCCCCCCCCCCCCGCCACTGAGCTGCACCAGTGGGGCTATCTGGGGCATCAGAGCTGATCCAAACCATCTCCTGTTGGGGGTTATGTTCTAAGCCTGCAGGAGGGGGATGCGTTGCTCTGCCTCTCCTTCCCAAGCCTGGCAGGGCAGGGAGCTCAGCTCAGCCTCCCCACGATGCAGTCACAAAGCCCAGCTCTTGCTCACCGGTCTCCCCAATAGAAGCCTTCCCAGGGGATCCTGTTCAAATACCCCTGCTCTGTGAGGACCTGGTGCCCTCATGCCACAGGTCCAAGCAGAAGGGGTTACAAAGTCAGCCCCGCACAGGACCCAGATCTCTGCACAGCTGGTCTCAGTCAAGTGGGGGGTCGAGAATCCCAGCTCCACTTGTGCTCCCACCTCTCCACGGCGAGGGTCAAAAATCCCCAATCTGCCCTGCCACCAGCTCCACAGGATGGGCAGTCTGTGCAACCCTGCACCTGAGGTGAGAGATTCCTCTCCCCGTTCCCCACGCCACACAGTGGAGTCACTGGCTAGGGCTCTGCACAGTGCCTTCCAGGAAAGCAGAGGGTCTGTCAAAGTCACTGCTGGGTATAACCCCTTATTTTTGGAGTCAAACACTGCAGCACACTCTTTCCAGCAGTCCAAGCCCGGGGTGACCCTCTCTGGCCAAGGCTGCTAGCAATAGGTGTGCTCTCTCACTGCGAAGGGAAAGTCCCAACCTCCTAGCCCCGTGGTCAGCAAACTGCAGCTCGAGAGCCACATGTGGCTCTTTGGCCCCTTGAGTGCGGCTCTTCCACAAAATACCACAGCCTGGGCAAGTCTATTTTGAAGAAGTGGCGTTAGGAGAAGTTTAAGTTTAAAACATTTGGCTCTCCAAAGAAATGTCAATCGTTGTACTGTTGCTATTTGGCTCTGGTGACTAATGTGTTTGCTGACCACTGGCCTAGGCAGACAGTTTCCCTGCTTTCCTCTGCCCGCTGCCATATGCGCTCTCTTTCCTGTCTCTGCTGCTCCAAGTTTGAGATCCCTGTGTGGGATTGTGAGCCCACGCTCCCAAGCAGGGGCAAGCGGGAGCTCTGCAGCCAATATCAGCCTCTCAGATGAGCACCAGCTCCGGGCGGGAGGGCTCCTCCTTTCCCAGGGACTCCCCTTCTCTTCCCATTCTCTACATGGTTTCCCCAGTGCTCCTCAGATACAATATGCCCAATCAGCCCAATCAGCTGCACTTCTCTTGTTGTTTTTTTCAAGCTGACTGCACAGTATTTTATATTTTTTATTGATTTTTTACAGAGAGGAAGAGAGAGGGATAGAGAGTTAGAAACATTGATGAGAGAGAATCATCGATCAGCTGCCTCTTGCACACACCCTACTGGGGATGTGCCCGCAACCAAGGTACATGCCCTTGACTGGAATCGAACCTGGGACCTTTCAGTCCGCAGGCCGATGCTCTATCCACTGAGCCAAACTGGTTTCAGCTGACTGCACAGTGTTTTAGCTGTAAATCCAGCCGGTGGCTGGGAACAAGGGTCCACAGTCTCCTGTTAGGCCACATCCATCTTGCCCCATTCTGGCAGCTTGCTTCTGCACAACCACCAAGCTATGTACTGTCACATCATCATGAGAGTGCCATCTCTCATCTGGGCCAGATTGTACTCATCAGAAGCAAGTCACAGATCCCACTCACGCCCCAGACGGAGGGCGGTCACACACACATGCAAACACCAGCAGGCGGGAGGCATTGGGAGACGCCTTAAGGTCTCCAAAGCACGGCCCTGGAATCGCTGTGCTCTGCTTTGCGATAATTGCCAATCCCTCAGCTTCACACGCCAATATTTCCCAACACAGATGCTCTGCAGAGTCCCCAGATACCTAAAGGATGTCCAGAGAACCTCACACAAAGGATGAAAGCAACTAAATATACGAGCTAACTTTAAAAAGCCACATTCTATTGACGTTTTTACTAGGGAGCATTTCAAACAGACACAAAAACAAAATGATATGATGAAACTACCCGAGTCTGCCCCATGCATGCCCCCGTCTATTCTTTCCTCTGGAATTCTTTGAATGATAGGGCTTCCTATCACTCATCTCATTTATAAATAGTTGTGAGTATATACTAGTATATAAAACAACTAACTCTTTAAAGCATTAGCACTGTACCATTATCTCGCCTGAAAAATTACCAGTAATGCTTTAATATCATCAAATATTCAGTGTTACCATTCCCAATTGTCTTGTGTCATCATTTATATATAGTTTGTTTGAACCCAGATCCAAATAATGTCTATACATTACAATACATTGATGTGTCTTTTAAATTTATTCTAATCTGCAGGTCCTCCTATTTCTCTCTCATTTTTTTTCTCTTGAAGTTTATTTGTTAAGAGGCAGGATTCCTTTTTTTGTGTTTTTTTTGTTATTGTTGTTGTTGTTTTTTACTTTTGGTCCTGTAGAGTTTCCCAATCTGGGAACTGCTGACACATTACAGTTGTAAAAGTGAGCTTATTGCAAAATCAACTGCACAAATACCGTTCAAAGATTTCCTAAATGGCCTTTTTTTCTCGGTAATTATATCATCTTTCTTTACTTTTCTTTCCTCCCTGCTTCCTGAATCCATTTATCTCGATCACCTCTGAATCAATAAGGAAAAGTTCTGCAAAATTGCCATCTGCTTTCCTCTGGGGTTTAAAACTTTAAAACAAATTTTCCTCAATTGAATTCAAATTGAATAAGAGCATTGAAACCAAGGATCCCTCATTAGGCAGTTTGTTATTTCAGAGCGTTTTCTATTTACTGTGCCTTATTTAGGATACAGGATAATCCTGTGAAGGCAGTTCTGTTTGTTCAAAATGCTATATAATTGGAAATAATTGCAATACCCTGTCTGACATAAAGCCCCAAGATTTTTTTATTAGAGAAATTAAATTTATGAGAAATATTTTACCATCTGAATCTAGTAATGTAACATTTCTTTTAATGTATGTTCCAAATTAATGAGGTTGTACCACATCAAGAAATAATCACAACTTTAAATCTGTCTTCAAGAGCACTTAACCAAAGTCTGCATTCTTTTTTAAACTGTATTTTTATAGCATTAACATAATTCACGCATGTAGTTGAAAAAGTCGCTAAGACTCATGGGCCAGTGGTCGGCAAACTGCGGCTCTGTTGACTAATGAGTTTGCCCACCACTGCCTTAGGCTTACAAAAAACACAAACCAGCAGTACCTTTGCCTACATGCCCCACCCT
The DNA here is from genome assembly GCF_014108245.1 of Pipistrellus kuhlii. Classification (NCBI taxonomy): domain Eukaryota; kingdom Metazoa; phylum Chordata; class Mammalia; order Chiroptera; family Vespertilionidae; genus Pipistrellus; species Pipistrellus kuhlii. The sequence goes on along the minus strand of NW_023425471.1, from coordinate 10,071,975 downwards.
GGAGTCTGGCTACCTGTGGGCACTCTGCACTTGAAAGTTAACTTTCCAAAATGTTAGGGACCTCTCTCATTCACTGTCATTGCCTTCTTTACTCCCTCTGCCTTGGGGTATTCTACCTTTTCCTTTTTTTTCTCTGTAATTCTTGTGTTTCGGGGGAAGTGGTGGTGACGGTGGTGGTGGTGGTGGTGGTGGTGTGTGTTCAATTTGCCATATTTATCTTGTAATTTGCCATATTTTCACTTTGTAGTTCCTTTGTTGAAAATCCAGAATGGTGTAAAAGTTGGTACCCTCTTTCTTTTAAAATATATTTTTAAAAGAAATATAGCCCTCTTTCTTTTAAAATGTATTTTATTGATTTTTCACAGAGAGGAAGAGAGAGGGATAGAGAGTAAGAAACATTGATGAGAGAGAGATATCGATCAACTACCTCTTGCACACCCCCCAGTGGGGATGTGTTGCAACCAAGGTACATGCCCTTGACTGGAATCAAACCTGGGACCTTTCAGTCCATAGGCCGATGCTCTATCCACTGAGCCAAACCGGTTTCGGCTAATATAGCCCTCTTATTTGAGGGTTTAGGTCATCCTGCATTTTCTAGCCTGCATTTCCAGTATCCTATCAAGCTTCCAGAGGGCTGTGGTGAAGTGAGTCCCTCTTCCCCATGGCAGACACTTCTGGGAGCTCTGTATGCCTTTGTGAGGGTGTCTGCTGTGGCCTCTTCACTCTTGTCCTTAGAACCCTAGTGTTGGTCACTCACCTCCAAACCTGAGGCCCACCCCCACACGTGACCTTTCTACCCCGATTCTCCTCTCTTTGGGGCACGTGTATCCCCCTCCCACATCGCTCATGGATCCCAAAGAGGTTAGGGAGTGACCCTTGTGCAGTAGTATGCTGGTAAGTGCTTAACAATTGGCCCTCCAGGGGACATAGGCACTTGCTAATTTCTGTGGCATAAATATTCCTACTGAGACTTCAGGCTGCCAGTGTGACTTGGAGTTTGGAATAAAGGTGCACAACTGCCCTAACCGGTTTGGCTCTGTGGATAGAGCGTTGGCCTGCGGACTGAAAGGTCCCAGGTTCGATTCCGGTCAAGGGCATGTACATGGGTTGCGGGCACATCCCCAGTAAGGGGTGTGCAGGAGGCAGCTGAGTCGATGTTTCTCTCTCATCGATGTTTCTATCTGTCCCTCTCTCTTCCTCTCTGTGAAAAATCAATTTTATATATATATATATATATATATATATATATATATATATATATATATATATATATAATTTTTTTTTTTAAAGCACATAACTGCCTCTCTAAAGGTGCATGGCTACTCCTGCACAGCACTGTCTCTGGGACACAGAACACAGCATCTTCATTCAAACTGCCAGACTCAAGGATGAAGTCATTTGTTCTTTTCCTTGAGCTCCTTGGTTACCCCTGCCTTGGTTACCGAGCTGACCCTGCCAACCCTATGCTTATTCCTGGTCTGTCTGAATGTGCTGCCTCAGGCTCCCGAGACTCCGCTGTGGGTCAAGAGAAGTCCCAGCGCCCTGTGTGGGTCTTCCTTGCTGCCTCAAAATGTATGTTCCGGGTCAGTCTTAATTTTGCTATGCTTCCACTCTGCTCCGATGTCTGCAGAAGAATCTCCTTGTAAAATTAACTTCCTGCATTCCTAGGAAATGGATGGTACGGAGACCTTGTGTTTTATCCAGGTAAACCTTCCCGCAGCGCCATACTGATGGGAGAATCAGGTAACCCGGATGTCCTAGTCTGCAGCTCTGTTGATGATGCTTTCTTTCTCCCACAGTTGACAGACCCGTCAGGGTGTATGCCGATGGGATATTTGACCTCTTTCACTCGGGCCACGCACGGGCACTTATGCAAGCAAAAACACTGTTTCCAAACAGCTACTTACTGGTAGGAGGTAAGAAATGCATGTTCTCTTTGTCTAGAAAACTCCTTAATAATGTGCTTTCTCTACAGGACCCCTTTCAGAGTTTTATTAAAATTTCACATTGTGCCCTAACTGGTTTGGCTCAGTGGATAGAGCATCGGCCTGTGGACTGAAGGGTCCCAGGTTCGATTCCGGTCAAGGGCATGTACCTTGGTTGCGGGCACATCCCCAGTGGGGGGTGTGCAGGAGGCAGCTGGTCGATGTTTCTCTCTCACTGATGTTTCAAACTTCCCCTTTCTCTCTGTAAAAAAATCAATAAATATATATATTTTAAAAATTTCACATTGTTAACGCTCCCAGGTTAGCCCATATTGGCTCACAAGTTTGCTGCCTGAAATTTAAAATGAGGTTTCAAAAACTGAAGCAGAATTATATCATGTGATTTATACATCACTAATCCCCAGAGAGAGACAGAGTAACTGCTTTATCCTTCTTTCCTTCCTTCCTTCCTTCCTTCCTTCCTTCCTTCCTTCCTTCCTTCCTTCCTTCCTTCCTTCCTTTTTCCATTAATCCTCACCGGAAGATATTTTTCCATTGATTTTTAGAGAGAGTGGAAGGGAGGGGGAGAGACAGAGAGAGAAACATTATGTGAGAGAGATGCATCGATTGGTTGCTCCCCTCCACCCCCACCCTGCACACACCCCAACCAGGTCTGGGGATCGAGCCTGCAACGGAAATAACTGCTCTTGACCAGAATCGAACCCAGGACCCTTCAGTCCGCAGGCCGACCCTCTATCCACTGAGCCAAACCAGCTGGGACTCTTCCTGTTTTCCATTAATGCTTTTCTTCTTGTGTTTGAGACTTGATCCAATTTATGTTCCTACAACTTTCGAGAGGGTTAGGAGAAAAGCAATATTATTTGGATATCAAATCTTGGAGAGCTGAAAGGGGTTCAGAATGATAAAGGTTAAACAAGGTCATTGTCTATTTGTGTGACATAGCACTGAGAATGATGTACTAACATCAGTGGCCTATATTCAATTAGTTGAATTTATATACAGTGTGTTAAAGAACTAGTTAACTATTTATTGAGATGCTACTATGTGCCAGGCATTCTTCTATTTTCTCTCCTTTCTTAACATATCAATTATACTTCTTTTTTCACTTTTTTAGTGGTTGACCTAGAATTTGCAATATACATTCTAACTAAGCCAAGTCCACTTTCAAATAACACTATACCAGTAGTTCAAGTTCCTTATAATAACAAAATATTTCTAATTCCTCCCTCCTATCCTTTGAATTATTGCTGTTATTCATTTCACTTATATGTAAGCATATATGTGTCATGCATAATTGACTACATTCTTGCTGTTATTATTTAGAACAAAGTGTTATCTGTTAGAGGAATTAAGAATAAGACAAATAAAAATTATCTTAACTTGTTCATTCTCTAATGTTCTTCCTTTGTGTAGATTGAAATTTCTGACATAATTTTCCTTCTCTCTGAAGAACTTTTCCCCCCTCTGAAGACCTTTTTAAAACACTTTTTGCAAAGCAGGTCTACTGGAAACGAATTTCCTCAATTTTTGTTTGTCTAAGGAAGTCTTTATTTCTCCTTTCCTTTTAAAGGATAATTTTGCAGGGTACAGAATTCTAGGTGGGTAGGTAGGTTGTTTTCTCTCAACCCTGTAAATATTTCCCTATTCTCTTCTTGCTTGCATTATTTCTGTGGAGAAGTTCAATGTAATTTTTAAAAAATATATTTTATTGATTTTTGTACAGAGAGGAAGGGAGAGAGATAGTTAGAAACATCGATGAGAGAGAGACATTGATTAGCTGCCTCTTGCACACCCCTACTGGGAATGTGCCTGCAACCAAGGTACATGCCCTTGACCGGAATCGAACCCGGGACCTTTCAGTCCGCAGGCCGACGCTCTATCCACTGAGCCAAACCGGTTTCAGCTCAATGTAATTTTTAACCTTGTACTTCTAATTAGTAAGGTGTTTTTCCCTCCCTTCTGGTGTCTTTTCAAATGTTCTCTTTAACATTTAACCTGTTTGGTGTTAATTTGGGTGAATTTATTATTGCTAGAATGAGACATAGTTTAACATTGGTTTTATTCCTATACTTGAGGCCTGGTACATGACATTCATGCACTGGAGGGGGAGGGGGTCCCTCAGCCCGGCCTGTGCCCTTTCGCAATCCGGGAGCCCTTGGAGGATGTCCGACTGACGGCTTAGGCCTGCTTCCCACCTAAGCCGCAGTGGGACATCCTTAGTGCTGCCGCTGAGGCTGGAGAGCCCCCTCCCCCTCCCCCTCCATAGCTGGCCGCTGTGCTCCCCAGCCCTGAGTCTGGCTTCTGGCAGGGCAGCACTCCCCCTATGGGAGTGCACTGACCACCAGGGGGCAGCTCCTGCATTGAGCGTATACCCCCTGGTGGTCAGTGTGTTTTATAGATACCAGTCGTTCTTCTGTTTGGTTGATTTGTATATTACCCTTTTATTATATAGAATTTTCTGTTATAGATGTAAGTGCTGGTGTATTTTGTTCACAAAAATATTTAGATGGGGATGAAAGAAGTTTGTTATGATGATGCCACTCAATTATTGAATTCATGAGTTATTTTCCAAATGTCACAAAAATAATTTATTTCTATTGTCATAAGTAATAATTGTAATGGTCTATCCAGTGACAATGTATTGATATCTCCTTTCAATTTTCTTGGAAGCAATGGATATGAAATGACCTGACCTACAAACAGATTTATTACCAAGCTATTAGAATTATTTGCTTTCTCTCTTTCTCAGAAGCATAAGAAAAGGGCTTTACCAAGACTTACCAAATGACTCTTAATTAGAACCCTTACTCTCTTACTTGAAAGCAATTTACTCACCCCATGGAGCTTATGCCCTGCTGAGGAAAACAGCCCGAGGCTCTTTCAATGCCTGAGCTGGACAGGTGGAGGTGGATAATGGGGTGCCTTGGGACCTTTGCTGACCCGCCCCTGGGCCCCATGCTGGCAAAAGCCAGCGGCAGTGTGCACCTCGGTCCTTCCTCCATGCCCCCAGGCCACGCAGAGGCAGCCACAAACGGGGGATCACTTGTAGCTCCAAACAGGTTGCCCAGGACCAGTCCCAGGCAGCGTCTTGCGTTGGCCTGCACCAGAGTCCCTCCCAAGAGGCCCCAGAAACCAACCTAGCCAGTGGCCAGCTTCAGACACCATCAGAGCAGGATCCAATAAGCTTCACACACAGCATATCCCTAGGGAGATCTTGGCAAGCACCAGACCCAGCCAGCCAGCCTGAGGGTCTGTCCCACACATGAACGGGCCAATAGGAATCAAGACTTACTAACCTCATAACCTACACAAGGGACATTCCTGGAGCACCCAGCTAGAGGATCAAGGAGCCCGCACCACTCAGTCTCACAGGACACCTGCCACATAAGGCCATCCTGCCAATACTGGGAGAGATAGCAGAGCTACCTACTGCATAGAAACAGACCCAATTTGAAAATGGTTTTCTGCAAGCTTATCTTGCTGCTGTTATTTTAGCGAATGAAAACTATCCCTTTGTAAAGCTGTTTTCTCCATTAAAAAATATATATATTATTGATTTTTCACAGAAAGGAAGGAAGAGAGAGAGTTAGAAATATCAATGAGAGAGAAACATCGATCAGCTGCCTCCTGCACACCCCTCCTGGAGATGTGCCCACAACCAAGTTATGTGCCTTTGACCGGAATCAAACCTGGGACCCTTCAGTCTGCAGGCTGACACTCTATCCACCGAGCCAAACCAGTCAGGGCTGTTTTCTCCATTTTAATTTAAAACTTCAGTCATTTAAAAACAAGTCAAAGAATTAAAATTTATATTGGAGAGCTTGTTGGTTTGTTTTAATTGGCTCATAGGAGGGAAATAAGAGACAATAATAAACCTATGCTACTCGGACTACAGCAGACATCAACATTGCCCATAAATGTGGGTTTGTGCTCTATGGTATTTTATTTTATTTTTTATATTTTATTGTTTTTTTACAGAGAGGAAAGGAGAGGGATAGAGACTTAGAAACATCGATGAGAGAGAAACATCGATTCAGCTGCCCCTTACACACTCCCCACTGGGGATGTGCCCACAACCAAGGCACATGCCCTTGACCGGAATTGAACCTGGGACCCTTGAGTCCGCAGACCGACACTCTATCCGCTGAGCAAACCGGTTAGGGCTCTATGGTATTTTAATTGAAATGAAATATTCCTCTGAGACTGCATTTTGCCTAACAGGTAGGAAATTCAGTCCGGTCCTTGTTGGGCTCTCTTCGGCTCCCCAAGAATCAAACAAAATTTCAAAATATTTACAGAAACAAGAGAGGGGCTTCCCCTCTTCAGCCCTGAAAATGGTTAGAAGGGAGCAGGTCCCCTGGGCGAGGTGAGGCATCTGTGGTCGGTGCCCAGGCAGAACCCAGTGCTCAGGGCAGCATGGCCCTCATTCCCAGAGGCCCTGCCGCTGGCACCTGCTGCCTTGGGCTCCTCAGCCCGCTGGAGGAATCCCTCATTTGGAGGAATCTTCTCTCTGTGTCTTCCTCACAGAAACCCACCCAGGATCTCTGGCTGTAGGGAACAGTAGCCAGAAGGGCATGCTATCTGCCAGCAACATGAACTTCACAACTTTTGTGGGGAGAAGGGTGTTACCGAGAGGCTGGAGACCTGCTTGGAGTGGGGGCGGGGAAAAGACAGAGCCCAAAACACAAAGGAATATTGCCACCAGTGGTCCTATAGTTCTACTACTATTAATAAATGAAAGCCCAGCCGGCATGGCTCAGTGGTTGAGCGTCGACCTATGGACCAGGAGATCACGGTTTGATTCCTGGTCAAAGGCACATGCCCAGGTTGTGGGCTCGATCCCCAGTGTTGGGTGTGCAGGAGGCAGCCGATCAATGATTCCCTCTTTCTCTCCCTCTTCTTTCTTCTCTGAAATCAATACAAATATATTTAAAAATAAATAAATAAATGGCAAACGTTACTGAGCTCATACAGATGATCGAATTTAATTCTCAAAACTTTGCCATGTTTTAAAGACAGACAACTGAGGCTTAGAGAGTTTGAGTAACTTTCCCAGGAACAACAGAGCCGGCATTAGAACCCAAAGCAAATCCAAAGTCCAATCCCTATGTTATATTTTTTCTCCTGAGAGGTACCGGCAATATTTTTTATAATTTAAAACTTAAAAAAATAAATATTTTTCAATTATACTTCAGTTAGTGATTACACAGTAATATACACTGAGTGACCAGATTATTATGATCTCTGAACGTATAATAATCTGGCCAGTGTATATTCTACATAATAAAAGGTTAATATGCAAATTGGCCCCTCGACAAGGAGTTCAACCAGCAGACAGGCTGGCCCGGCCAATCACCCATGTCCCCTCCCCCTGGTCAGGCTGGCTGGACCCCACCCATGCATGAATTCATGCACCGGGCCTCATACGCGCACACACACACACACACACACACACACTGAGTGGCCAGATTATTAGGCATTCACAGAGCATAATAATCTGGCCACTCAGTGTATCTTATGAAGTGATAACCCAGTAAGTGTAGGGGTACTGGTAATATCTGGAGTACAGTGAGCTGCCAGGATCGGTTAGCTGCACCGTGAGCTCCCAGATAGCTCAGTGAATTCATCCATGGAACACCATGCCGCCAAGGTCTCCATCTGGTTGTCAGAATGCATTTGCCAAGACTCAAGAACAACAGTGCTGCTCTGGGTGTAATTAATGTTTAGACAATAACTGGTCAGCATGTTCAGCTGCTTCTTGAGGTCACTTCTGGGGTATGAAAATAGGACCCTCTGTTGGCATAAACAGGATGTTTGTTTTCTCTGTGCTTGGTCAGGAGGCCATTATCTCGGCCATCTAGAAGTTATACCAAATTGCTCGGGTGTAGGTTCAAAAGGGGGGGTGGGATGTAACCCAGCCTAGTGTTAAGTTCTTTTTTGCTGTTGTTAATCCTCACCCGAGGATATTTCCCATTGATATTTAGAGAGTGAAAAGGGGAAGGGGGAGACAGAAACATCTGTATGAGAGAGACACATCGATTGGTTACCTCCAGCAGGCTCCCCGACCAGGGCTGGGATGGAGCCTGCAATTGAGGTAGGTGCCCTTGATGGGAATCGAACACTGGGACCCTTCAGTCTGCAGGCCAATGCTTTATCCACTGAGCCAAACTGGCTAGGGCTAGTTTTGTGTTCTTTTTTTTTTTTTTTTTTTTTTTTTTTTTTTTTTTTTTTTTTAGTTTTGTGTTCTTTAAAATAGAAAATTAATGGATCTGAAATCCATTTCTGCTCAATGTGAATCTTGAGGTAGTATTTTAGTAAAGACCTAAAAGAACATTTAAAGTCTTAGATCAATGTTTAAATTGTATAGCTTGGCTCATAAATGATTCCTATTTAGGGACTCAAAAGCTAACACAGTCAGTGAATCAATACGCATAACACCGTCATGATGGCCCTACTCCCTGCCCCGCACACCACCCCCCTGACAGTTGGGCATGATGGGTGATTCAAAAACCGGCTGGGCTCTTTACTCAAGATGTTCATAATATACTTCAGGGGCTTTCATATGTTTTATGCTTCAGAATTTTCCCTGAAACTTGTGAAAAATGGAGCTGCCTGGGCCCCCTTCCAGACCCAGTGTCTTAGTTTGTTCCGGCTACTACAACAAGATACCACAGACTCGGTAGCTTAACAACAACCGAAGTTTATGTCTCATGGTTCTGGAGTGTGAGGAGCCCAAGATCAAGGTGCTGACATGGTCTCCTGGTGAGGGGCCTCTTCCTGATTCATAGCTGGCACCTTGTTTTCTTACATGGTAGAAGGTTCTAGGGAGCTCACTGGAGCCTCTTTTATAAGGTACTAATCCACCCTCATGACCTTTGTACCCTTGAAGGGCCCACCTCACATATCATTACCTTTGAGAGTTAAGGTTTCAACATATAAATTTGGGGAGGACACATTCAGACCATAGCACCCACTGAGTCAAAATCATGGGGTATGGGGCCCACTCATCTTTATATTTAACCATGTCCTTAGATAGTTCTGCTACTCATCAAGGTTTTCATGTGGCTGATGGTGTTATAATAATATAACCACCACTATACTTCTTTCTCTATTGTATTCTATATATGTCTATATAGTATCTAAAGAAATATGTAGAAGAGATATATAGGCATATGCGTGTGTATCTAGAGACCCACTGACCTCTTATTTGCATGTATGGTGTTGAAATGTGCCTGCAGATAAATAGACATCTATTATTTTAAATCATAGTAAACATTTATTGAGCAGCCTATATAATAAAACCCTAATATGCAAATTGACCAAACGGTGGAATGACCAGTTGCTATGATGCACACTGACCACCAGGGGGCATACGCTCGATGCAGGAGATGCCCGCTGGTGGTCAGTGCGCTCCCACAGGGGGAATACTGTTCAGCCAGAAGCCGGGCTCATGGCTGGTGAGCACAGCGGCAGTGGTGGGAGCCTCTCCCACCTCTGCTGCAGGCGGGCAGTAAGGAGCGAGGGGTCCCAGACTTTGAGAGCCCTGGATTGCGAGAGGGGATGTCTGACTGCCTGTGGGTTGGGCCTAAGCCGGCAGATGGACATTCCCTGATGGGTCCCGGATTGCGAGAGGGCACAGGCCAGGCTCAGGGACCCACCCCCAGTGCACAAATCTCGTGCACCGGGCCTCTAGTCTATATACGTATACCAGGCACTGTTAATTCATTCAACAAATATTTGTTATGAGCCTACTATGGGCTGTCAGAAAATGAAAGAGACAAAAAGTCCCTGTTTTCAGGGAACTTATATTTTAGTAGAAGAACATCAACCATAAACAAAATTAAATAAGACAATTACAATATATGATGACAAGTGCATGGCAAGAAGTAAACTGGGGAGGGGATTGGGACTGCCAGTGGCAGTGGTGGGGTCACAGTTTAGAAGAGGGTGGTTGGGGAAGACTGAGGGAGGCAGGGAGGGAGCCCTCTGGATAACTGGAACAGAGCTGTCCAGGTTTGGGGAACGGGAAATGTGAGCCCTGTCCTCCAGAGGAGTATTCCAGTGGCTTCAGGAAACAGCAAGGAAGCCAGGGGCTGGGATAAAATAAAAGATGCAACCCTAACTGGTTTTGGCTCAATGGATAGAGTGTTGGCCTGCCGCCTAAAGGGTCCCAGGTTCGATTCCGGCCAAACGCACATGCCTGGATTGTGGACTTGAGTCCCAGTTAGGGGGCATGCAGGAGGCAGCTGATAATGATTCTCTCTCATCATGGATGTTTCTCTCTCTCTCTCTCTCTCTCTCTCTCTCTCTCTCTCTCTCTCCTCCCTCCCTCCCTCCCTCCCTCCCTCCCTCCCTCCCTCCCTCCCTCCCTCCCTCTCTGAAATCAATAAAAAATATATATATTTTTTAAGCCGAAACCGGTTTGGCTCAGTGGATAGAGCATCGGCCTGCGGACTGAAAGGTCCCAGGTTTGATTCCGGTCAAGGTCATGTCTTGGTTGCGGGCACATCCCCAGTAGGGGGTGTGCAAGAGGCAACTGATCGACGGTTCTCTCCCATCGATGTTTCTATCTCTCTATCCCTCTCTCTTCCTCTCTGTAAAAAAATCAATAATATATATATATAATATATATATATAATAATTTTTATTTTATTTATTTTATTTTTTTAAGCAACAGCAGTCGGGGTAATCTGACCACTGCAGCAAGACTCTTACTACGGTATACTGGTACATACGGACTGTACCCACAATGACATTTTCCCCTGACATGTAGTAAAGCTCCGGAAAGCTGCCTTTGCCAACAAACAAGATATTCTGCATAGGATAAGGAATAGTATTTATTGTGCCCTTTGTTTCAGAGCACTTTTATGTAAATCCTCAAAAACTCCATTCTAAGGCTGATCGTGGAGGTTATGACTAGCCCCATGTGAGGGTTCAGAACGAACCTGAGCTCTAGAGAAGATAAGAGTTGTGGGAAGAATGAACTCTGCTAGAGCAGACTTGGTATTTCTTTTTATTTTAATATATTTTATTGATTTTTTTAACAGAGAGGAAGGGAGAAGGATAGAGTTAGAAACATCTATCAGTTGCCTCCTGCACACCCCCACTGGGGATGTGCCCACAACCAAGGTACATGCCCTTGACCGGAATCGAACCTGGGACCCTCCAGTCCACAGGCCGATGCTCTATCCACTGAGCAAACCAGTTAGGGCCAGACTTTGTATTTCATGACCTCCTCTAGATTGTGTGGCTGGATGTGTCAGGGCTGGTCCTCAATCCAGGAAACAGAAGTATCCTGTGCACGTGCCTACGCATGTGAGTCACACTTGGTTACTATGTACAGTGATCTAATAAAGGAATTGGAACTGATTATTCAAACCTCCAGGCCTCTTGATTCCTCTCCTTTCTCTCCCTTCTCTGTCTCTGTACTTGATCATTTTATATCTAAATAGCAATTTTCCCTGAAGGATGGGCTAGGGAAATACAAAGCCAATGAAAGTCACATTAGTAGTGTGGAGAGTAATTTTAATAAAAGCCACCTCGGAGAATGCGGTTGTAATTAGCACTGAAATGAAATTCTGATTGCTGCTGGATTTCAGCTCGCTTCCCTTTCCTGAGCCTTTGTTCCGGTAGAAAACAGAGTTCGATTATACAAAGCAAATAGCAAGCCGGAGCGCCTTTTGTCTTGCTAAAGAAGCTTTGGGGTACCTAAAGGCTGTGCTGGGGGCCTGGCCAGCTAACGGCATTTGATGCCCTTGCTTGTTTCAGTTTGCAGTGACGACCTTACCCACAAATTCAAAGGTTTTACCGTGATGAATGAAGCAGAGCGCTACGAAGCTCTCAGACATTGTCGCTACGTAGACGAAGTCATCCGTGATGCTCCATGGACGCTCACACCAGAGTTTTTGGAGAAACACAAGGTACTTACTCTTCCCTGTTCTCTAAGTAGCAGAAATAAGGTCTGGCTCTGCAGCCAATACCCAGAATGCCCAAAGACTACTGATTCCTAAAAGAGGTAACTTCAGGAACGGCCATGGGGTGTCCCTCGATGTAGCCCCTCTCTCCTGCCCGATCCTGGGGACTGACACCCTCTCACTTCTTCAGTGTGGGGTCTGGAGCTAGACCCCAACAGGTCCAACTATAGCCTCCATCCCTTCCTAACCTTGAATGCAAATATTGAACTCACCTCAACTGTAAAAGGGGGCGCTATTAGTGCTTTCCTCCCTGGGCTGTTTGGAGGATCTAATGAGCTCATCTAAGTGAAAACCTTGCAACAGTGGCTGGCTCATAGCAAGAGCTCCAGAAGTGTCATTATTACTGCCATCACCACTGTCATTACTTGTGCTTATAGATTCACAGGCAGCGTTTTTCATGGGACAAATGAACACACATCTTATCCAGAAAGGCAGGGGTCAGCCTTTAAGGGAAGAACTTTATAGCTATGATTTTGTGACCCCGAGACTCCTACTGATATAAGATTTGTATTAGTGGAAAACATGAAAAATTCGTTTGATTTGCATCAAATTATGTGCTTTGTATCTCCCTACCAGACCCACATTAGGAGCTATTCTTCCCTTTTATACGCGGCACACAAAAAAAATAAGATTAAGCAGTTCTAAGAGTTTTCTTGTCTATTTTTAAATTCACCATGCAGAAGAGAATAGAGAACACTGATAAATGTGCATCGGTAATAGCAGAGGAGACAATTTCCCAGCAAGAATAAAAAGAAAAAAAGAGGAAGAACTACAATATAATTTACTTCCAGCAATCACTGACACATTTTTACTAAGCATCTATTGTATATTCAACTTGTGCTGGGCATTAGGGAAGTACTCGTGATGATGATGATGACTGCCACTCTTGAGTATTCTTTATGTGCCCAGCCTGTGCTGAGTGCTTTGCTCTTATACAAATGGTATTCAGTGTCATGGCTACCCTGAGAAGTTGTTATTGTTATATATTAGACAGGTGGAGGAACTAAGTTTGAGTACTAAGAATAGAATGATAATAACTAACATTGAGTACTGTGTGCCAGTTCTTATTTTTAAACGCTTAAACATAATTATATAATTTCATTCAGTGATTCCCAAATGGGAGCGAGTTGGCCCCCAAGGGACATTTGGCAATGCAGGGAAACATGTTTGGCCATCCCAACCAGAAGGTTGCTACTGGCATCTAGTGGGTAAATGCTGGGGGTGCTACGAAGCACCCTACAGGGCACGGGACAGACACCCCATCAAAAGAAGGATTAGGTCCAAATGTCACCGGTATGAGGTTGAGAAATCCGGATTTAATCTTTCCCACCAATTTGTGAGTTATGTAGCTAGTGAGTGGTGGGGCAAGAATCATATCCATGCAAATGAAACTGCTATTCCAAACTACCTCTCAAGGTGGAGTGTACGTATGTTATAAAGGGCTCTGAAAGGTAGGTAAGGAGGTTTTACTTGATGAAGGAGGAAATAGAACTAGTCAAGTCAGCAGGCACAAGGATGACAAAGAGAAAATTCTGTTTAAGGAAGATCCCTCATGTGACAGAGGAATGACTTGGACAGGAGCCTGTAGTGAGGAAGGTGAGGTACAAATGGATATCAATAATCAGGTGATCAGACCCTGGATTGGTGTAGTAGCAACAGAGAGGAAGTGAGGCCACTTCCAAGGTGTTTGGGGCCTAGGTGAACTGGGAAAGTGGAGGTGCCATTGGAATGAGGCACCAGTTTTCAGGATGAATGAAATTCCAGATAGATGGATTTTAAAGAGACAGCGATGGGTAGTAAAAGAGGAAAGTGTGACTTAGGGCAAATCGGGTAAGTTTTCCAGATCCAGCAGCCTTATGTCCCAACTGAAATAATTATATGCGCCCTACTTACCTCACAGTGTGGTTATGAAAAATCAAATGAGAAAAGAGACTATAAATCCATTCATCAGACTAAATTCATTTCCATAGCCCTGTGTAAGATGGCACAGTGTGAGTGCCTATTGCCGTCAATGGGACAGGAAATGGAGACTTGGGTTCCTCATCATAGCAGCGGAGACTCAAATGTGAAGAATGAATGAGTTCTCTGAAGGACACAGTTTAGAGGCAGAAAAACAGGAGGCCCAGAAAACCTACTGTCAGAGGTAGGAGCAAGGGGAAGTAGTGAAGGAGAGAAACCAGTCCAGTCCCCATTATCTCACAGACATGGGGACGGCTGGCAGTACCCTTCAGTCAAGGATGCCAAGCCACATTATCAACTGCTTATTTCTACTGCTTTGTAACAGCTGCTTTATTTCAAAAAGGCCTTTTCAAATTGTGGACATGCACATCCACCCCCGTGGTGACGTCACTCTTCTCTCTCTAACAGATTGACTTCGTGGCCCACGATGACATTCCGTACTCATCTGCTGGCTCAGATGATGTTTACAAGCACATAAAGGAAGCAGGTGAGGGGTTCTGGGCTCCCCTGTCTACTGTGGCACCAGAATCAGGTTTAGTGTGTCATAGGCATTGGTCTCCAGTATAGACATACAAGTTGGCATTTCAGAGGTCGTCCTAGTAGCCTTTACAACAAGGTGACCAGACATCCCGCTTTTGGCGGGACAGTCCCGATTTTTAACAATTTATCCTGTGTCCTGCGGCATTTCAAAAAAGTCCCGGTTTTTGGAAAGAATCTCTTAAATTTTAAAAAATCTTTTAAACTTTTTTAAAACGCTGCAGGTCGTGGGATAAATTGTTAAAAAGCGGGACTGTCCCGCCAAAAGCGGGACATCTGGTCACCTTACTTTACAAGCCTCTGTTCACATGTGCTAAATGGTGCAGACACAAATTAGGTATTTAGATAGGAATTAACCTGAACCCCAAAGTTTTCAACTTCCGGTTTAAGGCCCCATCAGACTAAACTCAGGATCCGCTGGTTTAAAGGGCAATCATTTTCCTCATCACAACGAAGTCCTCACAACGAAATTATTTTATCCTCCCAAGAAAGTTCCTTCCAAAAGATGGCAGATAACTGGCTAATGAACCATCTGGACTCCTTGTCTGCAAAGTCAGTCCTGCCGTGTATCATCTTGTCACGTGACAATAACATCCTCAGAGTACTGCATGCAGAGGACAGAAAGCACGGATAAGTTTTGTAGATTCCGGCAAAATATAGGACATCTCCAAAAAGTTGTATACACACACTTTGAATAACGATAAAAGCAGTGCTTATTAAATACATTTCATTTTTTAAAATGGAGCTAGCAGCTGTTAAAGTGGGGACACCCTATATTTTCTAACCAAAACTGTCAAGTGTTATGGAGGGCAGACACAGTGCCTGAGCTTTGGAAGTTGTCCTATTTGTCACTGAGCCTTTCTGTCAAGGTCAGAGACTCTGATCAACTCAAGGGTGTTATTGGGGGGATGGAGAGATGGGTTTCCTTCTACTGCAGAATCCCTGGAGTTAATTCCTTCATCAACTTCTCTCTTCCTACTGGAACATTGTTGCATCCAACTCCACGGATCTCTGATTTATACCACAGTCCATTTGTCCTAAGCAAGTCTCTTAAGGACAGCCCAGATTTCAGGGGATGGGAACTGTGCTCCTGTTTAATTCACCACAATTCTCATCTCCACATTGAATAGTCAGATGGTACTGTACTTGCCCTGGGAGCACAGGCATAAGCCTATGGTGACTTTTCATATGCACAGGGACCCATTCTGGCGGTCCATTGATCTGCTCTGTTGAGTCCTCACCCATGGAGACCCACAGCAGAGATCCGTTTAGGGTCCAGGTAGAGGAGGCCAGCGTATTCCCTGTGGGAGAAAGATGCTCAGAAATGACCTCAGCCCCCACATTTGGCTTTTATACTTGAGGTATACGTTCAATGACAGAAATCACGTTAAATGAAGCCGGAGGAATAACGGGCGTGAATGAAAGTTTACAGTACCCTGCTTATCAGAGCTAGGTGTCAAAATCCTGCCGCAAAGCTGGATGAAAAGATGAGGCTTAAATGAAGTAGACCGTAAGGTCCACATCATCCTCGTTCTAATATCGCCTACTACTGTTGAAAGTTTCCTTCATTAACATGTGCTCTGCTGCTTCTTAAAATAGCTCCATAACCAAACGCTGCGATTCTGAAAAGCATGATAAAAAAGGTTCTCTGATCATACTCATTACTGAATATTTTTAGCAGAGCAATAATTAGGATGTGGAGGAAGCCGGGTGCCTCATTATATCAGCAGAGGGCTTGGCTTCTTTCAGAGATCTACCTCCGGAGCAGCCAAAGCAAATCTCTCCCCAAAGCGAACTTTTAGTTCCTCAGCCACAGAGACCTCACCCTGTGGCTTCAAAGAAAGGGTGAGCTCGTGGCACCAGTGTCTCAGGGAAGTGTTCAAGTCCAGGAATAGCTAGAGAATCTTCTTCACGTCTCAGCAGGCGGGGGCAGAGTGAAATAGCTGTCTGCCGCAAGATGGCACATTCTTCTCACCAGAAGGCTCCCTGCTGTTCTCAGCGAGGTGTCATTTCAGGTCCCCTCTTCCTGCTTTTGGGACAACTCAGACTTCCCCACCCGCCGAAGCACCCCGCACAGCTGGGTCACTTGAGTGTTGTTTATATCCACACATTTAGATGTTTGCATCCTCCGCCTTCCAATTGGTTTTCTGGAGTCCCCCTTTTTAGAAGGTGATAAAGGACCTTTTGGGTCTAGTTGGAACCCCAACTCTGTCCTCTGAGTCACAGAATATTAGAAACTGGATGCGTTGTCTTAACATCAGCAGTGCCACCCTGCTGTTGAGACTGTGAACATGCAGATGATCTCCAAAGCAAGCTCCAAAGGGACATCCTGAACCCTAACCCGAACCCGAACCCGAACCCTAACTCTAACCCTAACCCAAACCCTAACCCTAACCCTAACCCAAACCCTAACCCTAACCCTAACCCAAACCCAAACCCTAACCCAAACCCTAACCCTAACCCAAACCCTAACCCTAACCCTAACCCTAACCCTAACCCTAACCCAAACCCTAACCCTAACCCAAACCCTAACCCTAACCCTAACTCTAACCCTAACAAAACAAAACAAAACAAAACAAAACAAACAAAAAAGGGACTCCCTGGGAGGGGCCAGAAGACTAGAAATTTACCTCCCCCCCCCCCTTGATAGATTCAGAGAACACTGGATTTGGAAGGGCATTTAGAGATAAATATTCATCTAGTCACTCACTCACCAAATGTCCCTACAAGTGCCCAATTGTCACCTGGTGCTGAGACTAGAGAAGAGAATGAGATACGAGCAGTGCCTTTCCTCGTGTAGCTTATAGCCACGCCAGGAGGCAGTAATTGAACGAGCTATTTTATAAAGACCTTGGAGTATCTGAAGGACAAGAGCAGGCAGTTGCCTTGGTAGGGAAATAACGAACAGGAAGACCCAGTCAGGGGTTGAGAGGTTTCCTTGAGGAAGTGACGCTAACGGTGAAACCAAGAATTAACCAGGTGGAGTGGTTTGTGGCAGAGTAAAGAGAGGGGCCAGCCCTTTCAGGACACTGAAGTTCAGTGTGGCTGGACAAGGTAGGGCCAGACTGTTGCCCAGTGCCATGGACTACAATGAGAATGGTGCCCCCTGCCCCTGTGTAGCACAGGGACTTGCTTAGCGAGCGAAGGAGGTGGAGAGCATCTGAGGTGAGACTGGAGAAAAGCACAGCGAAGAGATAATGCAAGCTGATGCAGGGCCAGGTTAAGGATTTGAATCTAAATTCAGAGGACAGTAGCCTGGCCAGCATGGCTCAGTGGTTGAACCAGAAAGTCACGGTTCGATTCCCGGTCAGGGCATATGCCCAGGTTGCAGGCTTGATCCCTAGTATGGGGCATACAGAAGGCAGTCGATCAATGATTCCCTCTCATCATTAATGTTTCTATCTCTCCCTCTCCCTTCCTCTCTCTGAAGTCAATAAAAACATATTAAATACAAAGAACAGTAGAAAGCCAATGAAGCATGTTGGATAGGCATATGACTTGCATTTTGAAAGACTGCTCTGAGCTCTCGCTCTGGGGAAAGCTAACTGAGGGGACCAAAGACATGGCATCGCTGGAGAGTGGTATTGAGGCTCCTGCTGTAATTTTGGCAAAGGATGGCATTAGATTGGTTTAGAATTGAAGAATGGAGACAATTACATCAGTTGGGGAGACCTTTACAACGTAGATTGGTGATTGGAAGGAAATTGGGGATAAGGAGTGACGAGAGGGAAGTAGCATGGATGAGCCCAAGGTCACTTTATTTAGCCACAAGGTCATCTTATCTATCTAGTCATTTCTCAGCTTTGGAGACTGAGGTTAAGTAACTTGCCTTCTGAGGCTTAAGAAACTTGCCCAAGTCTACAAACCAAGAAGCCAGTATCATGGTCTCTAGGCTCTGTCCATCATGCCATGCTATGCCATGCCTGGCGTCTCTGACTGAGTAGCCATAATCATACTGGGTAGAAGGATCTCAATTGCCCACACGGCATTTCAGTTGACACCTGTAAGCACAAACCAGATTCTTGTCTTTGATAACATTTGTGACCACTTCTTAGCCCTGTATTGGCATACCCATATATATCTGAGGACTTTAAGCAAGTTCTATTGCGATTTGGCATTGTCTACTTTTTTTTCTTCTCAGTCCCACGTATTCTAAATGGAAGGGCCTTTGAGTGGGGATATCACCATCCAGAGTAGAACAGTCTTGGGGAGATAAAATCATCTAGCACCCCAGAAACACGCCTTTAGGTCAGAGAAAACAAAAATAGAACACTTTTTCTTCTTTTCCTTCAGTATCACATGACCCAGACTTCCTTGGGAAAGAAGGGGAGTTGCCATGATCTGACCAATTCATGGACTCCATTTTATTCTCTCTTCATTTGCTCATTTAATTTGCATTTCTTGGCAACCTTCCATGGGCCAGACCCAGGGGCACTGACCTTGGTGCTGGGGATGCAAAGACAGTGAAGGTATAACCTGTGCTTCCAGAATGTTCTCTTTCCACAAGGAGACAGACATTGGAAACACTTCCGTTAGTGGGAGGTGCGCTATGCAGTTGCAGGGCACACCATACTCATTGCCTGTCTCAGATGTTGAGGATTCTGCCCAGTGTTGTCAAGACTTCCCAGAGGCATGACCTTGAAGCTGGATGGTGCAGGATGAGGAATGATATGGCTGATGTGAGCGGGGAAGGAGTCAAGGCAGAAAGGAAGGGCTGGGCATGAGCAAAATGCTAGGAGCTGGGGGAGTGCGTGGTGCGTCCAGGTCTAGGATGATGAATATTCGGGGTAGAACAGGGGCATTCAGAACTGAGCCTGGAAGATTCAGCTGGGCAAATGTAGAGAGCCGCCTGAGAAGGCACATGGACATTCTTTAAATTGTAAGCTGAGCCCGAGGCACTGGCAGAGTACCTTTGTCCAGGTGTCAGCAGGGGCGGGTCTAGATATGTAAATCCAGGAATGCTAGAGCCTAGTTAAGAATGCAAATAAGCTCCTTTGACCCTATAAATAAACCTGCTGCGTGGCTTGGGAGGTCACTTGCTGCCTCTCTATTAGATAGGTGGCACCCACCTAGCGCCCAGCTTGATGAATCTATTTCTGCCTCTAGTCTCTTTCTTTCTTAATCCCCAGCTCCTCCACTCAGGAACCTGTTTCCTTTTCCGTGATGGACACGGAAAATTGAGAAACAGCCTCCTGCAGGCCAGATGTGAAAACCTCCTTGGCACAGCAGAAGCTGCAGCCCTGCAAGGGAGGGGGAAAGAAGATGGGTCAACCGAATCCCTCTTCCTTTTTTCTTCTCATCTCCCCTTTCCTATCTGAACAGGGATGTTCGTTCCGACTCAGAGAACGGAAGGTATCTCAACATCAGATATCATCACCAGAATTGTCCGCGACTATGATGTGTATGCCCGCCGCAACCTCCAGAGAGGGTACACAGCAAAGGAACTGAATGTCAGTTTCATAAACGTAAGTGTGCCACTTCATACCCTCTTAAGGCCACCAAATCACACCGCGGTCGCCGTTTATTGAGCACTTACTATATGCCACGCAGTGTTCTTGGTGTTTTCCATTTATGGTCTCATTCAATCCACATAGCAACCCAATGATGTATTACCATCCCGTTTTACAGATGGAGAAACCAGTGTTCAAAGGGGTAACATAAGTCAACCAAGGCACACAGGTAGTGAGCTCCACATTTTATAAAGGAACTGCTTCCCTCTCTTCCCCTCCTCTCCCCTCCTCTCCCCTCACCTCCTCCCCGTCCCCTCCCCTCCCCTTTAGAGTTCTCAGACCTGGGCCAATGGTTTCTGGGAGATCCGCTCTCATGAAAAGCAAGAGTTTTCTTCTGATCCTAGCTGGTTTGCTTTAATGGGTAGAGGGTTGGCCCTTGGACTGAAGTGTCCCAGGTTCGATTCTGGTCATGGGCATGTACTTTGATTGCAGACTCAATCCCCAGCCCCAGTCAGGGGCCAGGCAGAAGGCAATTGATTGAAGTGTCTCTCTCACATCGATGTTTCTCTCTCTGTCTCTCCCCCGCTCTTCACTCTCTCTAAAAACTAATGGAAAAATATCCTTGGGTAAAGATTAACAACAACAACAAAAATAGTTCTCTTCTGCTCAAAGGGAGGGAAGGAGGGCAGAGGGGATGGAAAGCTAAAATGCTTTCTTGTTCTAACATTTTTTTAATTTTCATCTTATTAAAGCTTCAACGATGCTTGCTAGACACCTTAAAACAGTTTTTTCTTGTCCAGAGAAATTACAGCTGCTTAAATAAAGCCTCAAGTCTTTGGCTTCCTTGGGTATTTCTGCCATATTGTTCGCACAGAGCTGCTGTGAGCTTAATAATAAAGTAGCTGTTAAAACAATCTTTAAAACAAGCAAAACAGACCGTTAAAAAGCAGAGAGGGCAGCCCACTTGCTGGAGGTGATGGTAGCGAGTCTGGACAACTGTGTTTGCCTAGACTCCAAGAAGCCCAGGCAGTTGATCAAAACAAGAACTCTCCATCCATCCAGAATTTCAACCCCCCAAAATAGATACGGTACTGCATTTTCAAAGAGGGATTTTTCTATAAAACTAGATGCTTAGACTCACACGCCGCCATAATTACCCAGCAGCTTACACAGACTGGTCACTGGTACCTTCACAACGAGGAGGGGCTCATTCACTGCAAATCGGGGTTATTAGTTGTCCCTGAAAGATGGGGGGTGAGGGTGACAGGGTTGGTGGCCCAGGCTCTGTGGCTTCATGCAAGCCGGGCAACAAAGTGGAGAACATCAGCTTCAAATGGCACCAGACTAAGTGGCTGAGAAGAACTCAGTCACCGAGATCATTTGGTGTCTTATAGGGAGGGAAGCCCCGGGTATTTCAAGAAATTAAACTGATCTTTTCAACTGAATTCAGTCACCCTAACCGGTGTGGCTCAGTGGATAGAGCGTCGGCCTGCAGAATGAAGGGTCCCAGGTTAATTCTGGTCAAAGGCATGTACCTTGGTTGCGGGCACATCCCCAGTAGGAGGTGTGTGCAGGAGGCAGCTGATCAATGTTTCTCTCTCATTGATGTTTCTAGCTCTCCATCCCTCTCCCTTCCTCTCTGTAAAATAATAAAATATATTTTTAAACTGAATTTAGTCAACCATCCAAGCATGTTGAGCCATTTCCAAAAGTTCTTGCTCATGCTCTTTAAAAAAAAAATTAAAAAAAAAAATATATATATATATATATATATATATATATATATATATATATATTTATTTATTTATTTATTTTACAGAGAGGAAGGGAGAGAGATAGAATTAGAAACATCGACCAGCTGCCTCCTGCACACCCCCCAAAGGGAATTGCCCTCAACCAAGGTACATGCCCTTGACTGGAATCGAACCTGGGACCTTTGAGTCCACAGGTCGACGCTCTATACTGAGCCAAACCGGTTTTGGTGCTCACGCTCTTTAAGCAGCCTTTGGATAATAAGCCCCTGAGCTCAGGGAACTGTGCAATCAGCATGGATGCTCTCGTGCCTTTTCTGTGACAACAAACTTGGCTGCAGCCTGGAGAGAGGGTCACATGTGTTGGAAGGGCGTATAGATGAATCACAGAACCCGAGAGGTGGCTGGAACCTGCCGAGGGTCAGTCATCCTGGCCAAGTCCCTCCATGTAGGAATGAGGAAAGCTAGCTCAGAAGGTGCCTGGCCAAGGCCCCTCAGCAAGGTGGAGGTGGAGGCTGCAGCAGCCTCCCAGCCTTGTGACTCCCGATCCAGTGCTCATCCTACTACTCTGTGCTGCCCCTGAGAGCCGTTATAATAACCATAGAGTAAACGTTGCTGAGTGGCCCAGCTGACATGGCTCAGTGGTTGAACCAGGAGGTCACAGTTCGATTCCCGGTCAGGGCACATGCCCAGGTTGTGGGCTCGATCCCCAGTGTGGGGCGTGCAGGAGGCAGCCGATCAATGGTTCTCTCTCATTGATATTTCTGTCCCTCTCTTCCTCAAATCAATAATATCCTATATAATAAAAGCCTAATATGGGCCAAAACCGGTTTGGCTCAGTGGAAAGAGCGTCCATCTGCAGACTGAAAGGTCCTAGGTTCGATTCTGGTCAAGGGCATGTACATTGGTTGCGGGCACATCCCCAGCAGGGGGTGTGCAGGAGGCAGCTGGTCAATGTTTCTCTCTCATTGACATTTCTAACTCTCTATCCCTCTTCCTTCCTCTCTGTGGAAAATCAATAAAAATATATATTTAAAAAAAGCCTAATATGCAAATCTACTGAACGATGGAATGACCAGTGAAACGACCAGTCACTATGATGTGCACTGACCACCAGGGGCAGACGCTCAATGCAGGAGCTGCCCCAAGCCCACAGGCTCCAGGCCAGCCAAGGCGGGTGCCAGCAGAGGGCTCCCTGATCACCCTGGCAAGCAGGTGGCATCAGGGGGCGGGGGAGGGGCCAGCCAGTGAGGGGGCAGCACCAGGCTGGTCAAAGGGGCTGCCAGCAGGAGCCCCTAATTGCCCCACTAGTCGCCACACAGATGGGCCCTTATTGCTGGCCAGGCCTTGGGACCCTCCCCGTGCATGAATTTCATGCACCAGGCCTCTAGTATACATATAAAAAGCTGAGTGGCAGCACATATAGCTCACACCGCACCCTGAGGCTGCAGTGAAGTTTGGAAAGTCTAAATCAGGGAATCATGACCCAGGTTTGCAACCGTCCAGGTGCCTCAAGAAAATCTGAAATCTGAAATGAACTGCAGTCCCATGTAGTGAAGAAAAATGATAAAACTTATTACCTATGTAGGAGAAAACATATGATTTCCTGGAAGGGAAGACCCTCTGTTTCATGTTATTTTTATGGTTTTCATACCATTCTCATCCAGTAACAGGATTAAATGCCTATGCCACTTTATAGCGATGAAACAGACAACACACACTGAGCTTTGACTCAATGCCAGTCTGTGCCAAAGCACATTCTTGCATTAGTTTACCTAATTGTTGCAGTGCCCCTATATGGAGGGATAATGATCCCATTTCACAGATGGGGAAACTGAGGCTAAGATGTGCCATGTGACTTGCTTAACATACAATGCCTTCCAGGCGTACAGACATTAGCACTGCTGCATAAAGGCTGTAAGACAAAGTCCCAGTCAAAAGAAGCTATCAGATAAAGAATTCTTCACCACCAAGGAAATCAATGCAGTTCAGCCAGCTTAATGGAAAATACCACTACAATGAAAAGTTTAGCATAACACGTGGATTCTAAGGCCCAGCAAATGAACCACTTTTTCTTTTCTTTAATATATTTTACTGATTTTTTATAGAGAGGAAGGGAGAGGGGTAGAGAGAAACATCAATGAGAGAGAAACATCAACCAGCTGCCTCCTGCACACCTCCCACTGGGGATGTGCCCGAAACCAAGGCACATGCCATTGACTGGAATCAAACCTGGGACCTTTCAGTCCGCAGGTCGATGCTCTATCCACTGAGCCAAACCTGTTAGGGCATGACTCGCTTTTTCAATCCATATTGGTTTTAACAAAATGTCTCAGTGAAACAGAAGACTCAGGAAGCAGAAATCTCAGAAAGCCTCTGAGGAGCCATTCTATGTTCATTTATACTTTGACTAAGTCCCAGCAGAATTGGGGGGGGGGGGTATTTGCCCAATATCTACCCATAATAAAGAGCAAATATATCTTTGTTCTTCTCTTATATAAGTGAATTCAACCAAGACATTTACAAAAAAGAGACCATTAAAACAAGTTGTACTTCACCTGTACATATCCAACAAGACTAATGATAAGTGCCTTTTCTTTTTCTTTTTTTCAGTCCTCGCTTGAGGATATTTTTCCATTGATTTTTAGAGACAGGGAAAGACAGAGAGAAATATCCATATGAGAGAAACACATCGATTGGTTGCCTCTGGCCTGGGTCGGGGAGGGAGCCTGCAACCGAGGTACATCCCTTGACCGGAATCGAACTTGGGACCCTTCAGTCTGCAGGCCGACACTCTATCCATTGAACCAAACTGGCCAGGGTGACAAGTGACTTTTCTAATCAGAGATGTGCCTTCCCACCAATCCAGCTCTTGGGAAATATTATAGTAACATCCTGACTCTTCAGATCAGGAACACAAGTTGAAATAAAATATAACCACTAATGTGAATGATGGATCTCTCTCATGCCCTCTCCGATAAATCCATTTTTCCCCTCCTCTACTTTTTGACCAGGAGAAGAAATACCGCTTTCAAAACCAGGTAGACAAGATGAAAGAAAAAGTTAAGAATGTGGAGGAAAGATCGAAGGAGTTTGTTAACAGAGTGGAAGAAAAGAGTCATGATCTTATTCAAAAGTGGGAAGAGAAGTCAAGGGAATTCATTGGCAACTTCTTAGAACTGTTTGGGCCAGATGGAGCATGGGTATGTAATTATTTCACTTGGCCCCGCGATGACGGGTGTTTTCAGTGTATCTTTTCTCACGAAACTACTCAAGGTTGTCCCTTATCTCAACCCAATATGTGGCCTCCACTTGGGGCATCCACCAGCCTGAGTGACTTCAAGTTCATGTCACTTCCTTATTTAGTTCCTGCTTTACCCCTCAATAGAGTACCCAATAGTACCCAAAGCCAGCTCTTGTCCAGAGCTTAAAGCCATTTGGTGGTCATCGAATGGAATTACTGCAGAGGTTGGTTCTGTAGCTCATCTCAGGTTCCCAGTGGGAGATGATACAAAGCTTGATGATAAAGGTAAACTGAGTCAGTGGCATCATGGAGCTTGTGTTGTAAGACAAGGCTAACCGGCTCCTGGATCAGCCAGGGGAGGAGGGTACAAACCGAACAGCTGCCTAGGTCAGCTCTTGTTACCAGAAACTCTCCTGTTTAATTGGTTGGAAGGGAGAGAAGAGGTAGGATTTGGCCTGGCATCTCTACCCATCATGCCCTGATTTCCCTGTTGTTGTTCTTTTTGTTTTTTTTCTTTTTCCCCCTCCTGTTTTTTCCATGGCATGTGTATGTTGGCACAGAAGTCTTTGGGGACTGATGCCACAATCTGAATCTTTTTTAAAACATATTTTTTAATAGATTTTTTACAGAGAGGAAGGGAGAGGGATAGAGAGCTAGAAATATCAATGAGAGAGAAATATGGACCAGCTGCTTCCTGCACACCCCCCACTGGGGATGTGCCAGCAACCAAGGTACATGCCCTTGACCGGAATCGAACCCGGGACCTTTCAGTCTGCAGGCCAACCCTCTATCGTCTGAGCCAAACCAGTTTCAGCCAGAATATGAATCTTAAAACAGAGAGAAAATGTCAAGGGTCTCTTGCCTAAACTCTACAGAAAATTCAGAATGAAATATATGAGAAGGGAAAAGAAAATTCTGGAAACCCCCTCGAACTCCCTTAGTATTTTCCATTGTATGTCCACCTCCAAAGTAAATAACCAACACTGTCAGCAGAGTTAATGAGGGTTCTATGAAAGAGATACTTTCACAGCTAGCTTCCTTTTAAAACAAAAATAAATGATTCCATTTCATTTCCCTGATTTTAAGTAGCCTAGATTTCCTATTATGACATGAGAAGTCTCTAACAAAATCCACTTCGGCTTAATTATTTTATTGATGGCTTGTCACTCCTGCCTCTCTGCTCATTTGAGCTGGTTCATTAGAGGATTATCTAAAAGTAAAACACTCAATTAGTGATAGAAAAAGAACAACGTGTGAGAAATGGGAAGAGACGCTTTGCTGAAAGCCTAGTGGTTTCTAAGTGATGATAGAGGGAGGTTAGCACGTCCTGTTGGCTGAATCCGCACGCGGCTGCTTTAACCCTTGTTGACCTCCAGAAAGAGATGGTAAGAGTGGAGGAGCCAAGGGCTGGGTTCCTGTTCCTTCCCCCTTGGGCACGCTAACATTTGCGCTCAGGTCAGTTGAATTCGTGGGACAGTATGAATGACCTTGTGTGTGCACAGTACTGGGGAAAACTTAAGGATATAGTACAGACCCTGTTCTCTGGTGTTCCATGGTCTCCATAAGCTAAAGTCTGAAGTTCCCTATTTACCTGTTTCCCCGAAAATAAGACAGTGTCTTATATTAATGTTTGCTCCCAAAGATGCGCTAGGTCTTATTTTCAGGGGATGTCTTATTTTTCCATGAAGAAGAATACGGTACACATTTATTATTAAATGAAAATAAAGGAAACTTATTACCTGTATACGGTACGGTAGTACGGTAGTTGTCAACACAAACCAGACAAACTGTGAATCCTACAGTATCAAGAATTTACTCATTTATTCAATGACAATCATGTCATCATCTTATGGAACATCATCATAACAATCCAATTCCTGAACTTCCTGGTGCATTTCTTGTGAAATTAATTTTCATTCTGAGACAGAGCCTAGGGGGCCTTATTTTCGGGGGATGCCTTATGTTTCACTCAGAAGGAAACCTGTAAGTAGGTCTTATTTTCGGAGGATGTCTTATTTTCGGGGAAACACGGTACCTAGTGTGTAACTTAATGGTTCACTTTTTCACAACTAATCTTCAAATTCTGAAGAAATAGCTAGTGGTGGGTAAATGAAACCATGTAGGTATTCCTGTGCTCATAGGGATTCAGAAATGTGTCTACTGAGAAGCTCTGGTGTTGCAACTCAAGGGGGTGGGTGTTTTCTCCATGTGGAGTGAGCAAAGGCAGGGAAGGGATATCATTTCATAGAAACTGTGTAGATTCTAGTCGTTTCAGGCTCCCCATGAAGGTGAATAGTAGCGGGAATTGTTCTGGGGTGGGGGTGGGGGGGTCAGGTGACAGCAAGCTGAGGTGATTTTGAAGAAATGAAACCCAGCTTAGAGACTGGAGGTTTTCCTTTTTGAAACTTGCTATTAGTGTCAAAACTGTTATTAACATTAATTTACTGTATCAGCCAGACTTAGACATTACTTTTTTTTCTGTTGACATTAAAAGTACAGGAATAGTTACGAGGATGTTAAACGCCAAGATAAGTAATTTGCTTTTCATGAATATGCTATTACAATAATAATTCTTTATTTGTGAATTTGGGACTGGAACTCATTTCTTAAAATAGAGGACCTGCATTATCTGAAAATACAGTACTGATACAAATAACCCAAACTTGAAAAGGCAGAAAATAGAAGGATTTAAGTTACAAAATTCATAGAACCTTCCGGCATTTGCAAAAGATATGCCATGGCTACAATCTTGCATATCTACATCGATCTATGTTGATCTATATGATCAATATATACAAATAGGTATAGGTCTGGATACAAAGCTTGGTTACAACTTGATCTTTGATGGATCAATTTTGCAGGCAGACCTGGTTTGATTGGCCCTCACAGACTAATCCTGGTATATTTGGAGAGGACAATACACAAGGATATGAATACACCAGGAGGTGGTGGGGCCATCTTGGCAGATGCATTTGAGGATTTGAACAGGCAATCGGTTTCTCAATCACTAGAATAGACTATTCCCATTTATTCAGTCTCATTAGTGGATTATCAGAGCTCAAGATAACATTTTTTTTTCATTTTTTTAATTAAGGTATTATATGTGTACATATCTTATCAATCCCCCCTCTTTATTTTAAATTTATTTTATTTTATTTTTTTTAAATATATATTTTATTGATTTTTTACAGAGAGAAAGGGAGAGAGATAGAGAGCTAGAAACGTCGATGAGAGAGAAACATCGACTAGCTGCCTCTTGCACTCCCCCTACTGGGGATGTGCCCGCAACTAATGTACATGCCCTTGACCGGAATCGAACCCGGGACCTTTCAGTCCGCAGACCGACACTCTACCACTGAGCCTAACCGGTTTCGGCTATTTTAAATTTATTTTATTGATTTTTTACAGAGAGGAGGGGAGAGAGATAGAGAGTTAGAAACATCAATGAGAGAGAAACATCGATCAGCTGCCTCCTGCACACCCCCTACTGGGGATATGCCCACAACCAGGTACATTCCCTTAACCGGAATTGAACCTGGGACCTTTCAGTCCACAGGCCAACGCTCTATCCACTGAGCCAAATCGGTTTCGGCCCAAGATATCATTCTTCAATCTCATCACCTACCACCCTATTTATTTAAGTATAGTCATGCACCACATAAAGATTTTTCAGTCAAAGATGGACCACATATATGATAGATAAGATTATAATGGAACTGAAAAATTCCTATCACCTAGTAATGTCATAGCCATCTATATATATAAAAGTCTAAGCAACTGAACAAGGGTTAATGGGTTGCTCTGATACGCACTCACCACCAGGGGGCAGATGCTCAATACAGGAGCTGCCTCCTGGTGGTCAGTGCATTCCCACAGCCAACCTCTGGCAGTCCCTCCCTGATTGGGGTTCCTCCCCCCAGCTGGCCAGCCCTGATGGCCCCGATCAGGACTAGGCAAGATGACCCAATCGGGCCCTATCACCAGCCAGGCTGAGGGATCCCACCCATGCACGAATTCGTGCACCAGGCCTCTAGTCTATATATATAAAAGCCTAAGTGACCAGATGACCGAATGACTGGTCACTATGGCATGCACTGACCACAAGGGGGCAGACGCTCAATGCAGGGGCTGTCCCCCTGGTGGTCTGTGTGCTCTCACAGCCAACCTCCCGTGGCCAGCCAACTTCTCACAGTCCCTCCCCCGGGCTGGCAGGTCCTGATCGGCCCCCATTGGGACTGGGCAAGATGGCCCCATCACTGGCCAGGCTGAGGGACCCTACCCATACATGAATTCGTGCACCAGGCCTCTAGTTGTAGTATAACACATTACTCATGAGTTTGTGGCAATGTTAGTATAAACAAACTATTAATATAATGCTACCAGTCCCTTAAAAGCATAGCACATACAATTAAGTACAGTGCATCATACTTGACAATGGTAATAGAGGACTATGTTACTGGTTTATATATTTGTTATACTATACTTTTGTCAGTAGTTGATAGTTGTTCTATTTATAAAATTTGCTATAGACATATGCTGTGTTATGTCAACAGCAGCTTCATACATCTCATATCTACTGGGTCTCTTGATTACATTATTTCCTCTTGAACTCAATTTACTCTGGTGTTTCTTTATAACGTGCTCTACAGGCCTGTAGCCTAGGAGCAATAGGCTATACCAGGGTAGGGAATGTCCAGCCCGTGGGCTGTATAAGGCTTGAGAAATCATTTGGCCTGGCCCTGCCAAGGCATGAGGGGTGAGTTAATGAAAAATTTGACCAAATAGAGCAGGCTCATTTTTAAGTTGATAATTTGTATGGCCCACAAATGATGTTATAAATATCCAAATGGCCCTTGGCAGAAAAAAGGTTCTCCACCCCTGGGCTATCCCATAGGACCTAGGTGTAGTAGGCCACACCATCTAGGTTGGTGTAAGTGCACTCTATGACTCCTACACAATGATGAAACTGCCTATGCCATTTCTCAGAATGCATCCTTGCCATTAAGTGATACATGACTGTATGTGCTTGATTCTTGTAACCTCCTGACATACTCAAAAGACAGCCTGTAACCCAAGCAGAGTGCCAAAGCAAAGCCTTCCCAACAGAGATTTGGTATTACCTCTCTTGGAAGGGGGTGACTCTTTGAAAGATACTATCAAGGGAGGGGCTTTAAAGAAGTTAAATTTTGAAGCTTTGTGCCATGGGGGAGGTGACACCATTCACTTCCGAGGTACTAACTGGCAAGGGGCCAGGACTGAGGTAGGCTGAATCAGCTTTCACAGTTAGGTTTTGGGATAGGGCCTTCCTAGTGAAAGTTTTTTTTGTTTGAAGTATCTGAATCCAGAGCAGACACATTCTACTTAAACAACATGTGCTGTTTTTTAAACACATGTACTTTTTGGAATGATCTGCCACTACCGTGTTTCCCCGAAAATAAGACATCCTCCGAAAATAAGACCTAACACATGGAAAGATAAGACATCCCCTGAAAATAAGACCTAGCGCAACTTTGGGAGAAAAAATTAATATAAGACACTGTCTTCTTTTCGGGGAAACAGGGTATATTCCTTCATTGACTGTACACAGAGAATCATTTCCGGTTTGAAGTGAAAGTGGGTCTATTCTATCTTACCATGTGAATGTAGACCCTTTCCTGGGAGCACCAGGAGACAATGACCTTAAGTGCTAATTTTTAGTTCATTCTGGACCACAAACTCCCTCTGCCCCAATTTAATCAGTAGGCCAACCAAACAGGTCTTTGCCATCTGACATATGAGATTACCTTAAAAAAAAAAAAAAAAAAAAAAAAAAGACTGATGTGTTTTAGAAAAAATACAGATTTATCTACTGGAGGTCCATTGGTGGTTGCTAGGTTCAGGGAGTGGAAGGGTGGGTAAAATGAGTGAAGGGAATCAAAAGGCACAAATTACCACTTATAAAATAAACTAGAGGCCCAGTGCACAAAATTCATGCACAGTATATGTGTGAGGGGAGTCCTCAGTCCAGCCTGCATTCTCTCTAATCTGGGACTCCTTGGGGGATATCCAGTTGCTGGTTTTGGCCTGTTCCCACAATTGAACATCTCTCTCACAATCCAGGGTCACTGGCTCCTAACTGCTTGTCTGCCTACTTGCTTTCCCCTAGCCACTCTGCCTGCCTGACTGCCCCTAACTGCCTTTACCTGCCAGCCTGATTGCCCCAACTGCCCTCCCCTGCCAACCTGATCACCCCCAACTGCCCCTCCCTGCCAGCCTGATCGCCCCCCAGCTGCCCTACCCTGCTAGTCTGATCCCTCTAATTGCTCTCCCCTGATGACCTGATTGCTCCCAAATGCTCTCCCCTGCTGCCATGATCACCCCTAACCACCTCTGCCTTGGCCCTGCCACCATGGCTTTGTCTGGAAGGTCTCCTGGTCTAATTAGCATATTACTCTTTTATTAGTATAGATAAGCCTTGGGGTGCAATGTACAGCATGGTGACTATATATATTACTGTATTTCATACTTAAAAGTTGCTAAGAGAGTAGATGGTAAAAGTTCTCATCACAAAATTGTGTAACTATGTGTGGTGATGGATGTTAACTAGTCTTGTTGTGGTGATCATTTCACAATATATACAAGTATTGAATCAAGTTATACACCCGAAACTAAAATGTCAATTATTTTTCAATTAAAAAAAAAATGTGAACATAGACCTTTTTCTCTATTGTTTACTCCTGTATCCTTAAGGCTTAGATTAATGCCTGAACCATACATAGTGTGCTATCAGGAAATATTTGTTGAAAGAATGAATGATCAAATTTCAGACTTTTCATGTCAGGAATACCTTCCATAATACTTTGTAATAAACAAAGTGTTTCTTTTCAACTTATATCATGAAAGTATACCATGCTAGTAAAACAAACAAACAAAAAATCCCATCATGTGTGTGTCTATACATATACTACTATAATGAGATATTATTTGTATCTACCACATTTTGTTTATCCCTTCATTTATTGGTAGACCTTTGGGTTACTGTGAATAGTACTGATATATACATGGATATACAAATATCTACTTAAGTCCCTGCTTTCAATTATTTTGGGTTTGTACCCAAAAGTGGAATTGCTATACAATATGGTAATTCTAGGTTTTTGTGTTGTTTTTGTTTTGTTTTGTGTGTTTTTTAGGAACTGCCATGTTAGTTTCCATGATGGCTACATTTTACATTCTCACCATAATACACAGGGTTCTAATTTCCCTGTACCTTCACTAGTACTTGTTTGTTTGTTTTAAAATATATTTTATTGGCTGGAACCGGTTTGGCTCAATGGATAGAGCGTTGGCTTGGGGACTGATGGGTCCCAGGTTCGATTCCGGTCAAGGGCATGTACCTTGGTTGTGGGCATATCCCCAGTAAGGGGTGTGCAAGAGGCAGCTGATCGATGACTCTCTCTCATCGATGTTTCTAACTATCTCTCTCCCTTCCTCTCTGTACAAAATCAATAAAATATATTTTTTTAAAAAATAAAAAATAAAATAAATAATTTTATTGATTCTTTACAGAGAGGAAGGGAGAGAGATAGAGAGCTAGAAACGTCGATGAGAGAGAAACATCGACCAGCTGCCTCCTGCACACCCCCTACTGGGGATGTGCCCGCAACCAAGGTACATGCCCTTGACCAGAATCAAACCCGGGACCTTTCAGTCCGCAGACCGATGCTCTACCACTGAGCCAAACCGGTTTCGGCAGTACTTGTTTTTTAATCCTATCTAATAAAAGAGTAATATGCAAATTGACCAGCACTCCAACACACAAGATGGCTGCCACGAGATGGCCACCAGGGGAGGGCAGTTGGGAGGGACCAGGCCTGCAAGGGAGGCAGTTGTGGGCGATCAGGCCAGCAGGGGAGGGCAGTTGGAAGGGACCAGGCCTGCAAGGGAGGGCAGTTTTGGGTGATCAGGCCAGGAGGGGAGAGCAATTGGTAGGGGGACTAGGTCTGCAAGGGAGGACAATTGGGGGAGATCAAGCTTACAGGAGAGGGCAGTTAGGGGTGACCAAGCCAGCAGAGGAGGGCAGTTAGGAGTGATCAGGCTGTCAGGGGAGCAGTTAGGCATCAATCAGGCTGGTAGGGGAGTGGTTAGGGGGTGATCAGGCTGGCAGGCAGCAGCAGTTAGGGGCAATCAGGAAGGAAGGTAGGCAGGTGAGCAGTTGGGATCTAGCAGTCCGGGATTGTGAGAGGGATGTCCGACTGCCTGTTTAGGCCCGATCCTACCGGAATCGGGCCTAAATGGGCAGTTGGACATCCCTCGAGGGGTCCCAGATTGGAGAGGGTGCAGGCTGGGTTGAGGGATACCCTCCATGCACTAATTTCGTGCACCAGGCCTCTAGTATTTTTATAATAGGCATTTTAATGGCACTGCTAATTTTTTTAAAGTATATTTTATTGATTTTTTTTTTTTTTTTTTTTTTTTTTTTTTTTTTTTTTTTTTTTTTTTTTACAGAGAGGAAGGGAAAGGGATAGAGAGAAACACTGATCAGCTGCCTCCTACACACCTCCTACTGGGGATGTGCCCACAACCAAGGTACATGCCTTTGACTGGAATCAAACCTGGGACCCTTCAGTCCTCAGACCAACGCTCTATCCACTGAGCCAAACTAGTTAAGGTGGCACTGCTAATTTTTAAGACTGTTTTTATCTTGAGAAAATAAATAGAAAATTTAGTTTGTGGATTTGAATTGGATATCCCACTTGAGTCTTTTTGGCAGGGGGTTTAAAAACTGTCTTCCAACAAATGCTTAAGTAAAACATGAATAATCATGGAAAGCTTCTTATTAAGTGGCTAACTACAGAGCATTGATCATGACAAGGGGCTCACTTCTTGGCTGGGTAGCCTTGGGTAAGTTCCTTTGCCTGTCAGTCACCTACCAGGGGTGTTGGGAGGATGAAATTATTTTCTAAACATATTGTTATTGATTTCAGAGAGGAAGAGAGAGGTAGAGAGAAACATCAATGATGAGAGAGTATCGCTGATTGGCTGCCTCCTGCACGCCCCACACGGGGGATCCAGCCGGAAACCAGGGCATGTGCCCTGACTGGGAATCGAACCATGACTTCCTGGTTCACAAGTCAATGCTCAACCACTGAGCAACACAGGCTGGGCAGAAATAAATTTTTATATACCGTATTTTCCGGCATATAAGATGACTTTTGAAACGAAAAAAAGTCAACCGAAAATCGGGGGCAAAGACCAAAATTGCACAAAAATTACCTGCAGATCTTGACGGCAAAGTAAGTCTTTTCTTTGAAGTGGGGGGTAGTCTTATACAGCAAATATAGGCCTAAACCTATGTTTTAACTGTAAAATTAGGGGGTCGTCTTATATGCCGAAAAATACGGTGTGTGTGTGTGTGTGTGTGTGTGTGTGTGTGTGTCTGTGTGTGTCTTTGTGTGTGTGTGTGTGTGTGTGTGTGTGTGTGTGTATATATATATATATATATATATATATATATATATATACCTTTAATAGTGCCTAGCAGGCAGGTATCAGACACTATAAACTAGGGGTGTCGAACTCAATCAGAGAAGGGGCCAAAATCTAAAATCCAGCCTAAATCTCGGGCCGAATGGTTTACTGAACAGTCATAAACTGTCATTGTGATGGAAACGCAGCGGAGTGCAGTGATGACAGCGCGGTGCGGGCCACATTGCAAGGCCTGGCGGGACGGATTTGGCCCGCGGGCCTTGTGTTTGACACATGTGCTATAAACCTTAGTCATTTATTGATTTGGCCACAACTGAAACTCCTTGAGTTCTGTTGTTTCTCAGAGGTTCAAACCAGAGAGGAAAACTAGGATTTTTTTGTTTGTTTCTTTTTGGGCACCTATGTCGGACTCTATCTGAAATACTGAAGTCTTTCAAGACATTTGTGATGACATTTACTGCCTCAGTGGATGTTAAGAACTTCTTAAAAGGGAACACTTTGTAGGAGGGGAGAAATACTTTCATATGGACAGGACTATAAATGGGATTATTTTCTCGGGAGAAATCTTGATAAATGGAAACCTCTTGATACAGCAAACGACTGAATTAAAACACCCTTTCTCTTTGAAAATACCACGCCAGGTCTTCATTATTGGTTATATTTCTAAAGTGCTTTTCTTCCCAGGAAGCTCATTACAAACTGTCTCCTGATCTGATTCAATGCAGCTTCTTTGTAAGGGAACCGCCCTTCAAAACGCACCAGTAACAGATCAGAGAGCTTGCGAATGGAGACCCAGAGTTATTTTGCAAGGATATCACATCTTATGAAGTGCGACGCCATTGTTTATCATTAAGGATTCAAGTGATTTCATCCCCTTAGGCAGAATATTCTCAGTTATGAACTTACTGTATTTTTCGGACCATAAGACGCACCGGACCATAAGACGCACCAGTTTTTAGAGAAGGGAAATGAAGAAAAAAAGATTCTGAAACAAATAGTGTCCTAAAATATTTTATGTGCATTAAAACCCAACATCACAGTCATAAACACATGTAATCAACCCTGTAAAGTAAACAGCAGCATTTAGAACCATTTTAGAGCCGGGCAAGCACACAGAGACCACACAGAGCCGGGCAAGTAAAAAAACTTTTTTTTTTAAAGTATATGTGTAGGCTATATTTGGACCATAAGACGCAGGGACTTTTTCCCCCCACTTCTGGGGGGAAAAAAGTGCGTCTTATGGTCCGAAAAATACGGTAAGTCAAACCGTAATAGACAAGTCGTAGATTCCTTAGAATGTGGGCTTCTAATGGAAATGCTGATAGTCCATCAACAGCGGGAGGGCTAATGACTGCCACTAAAAATACAAGAAAGATTACAGTAATAAAAATACTATTTTAAAGTGCATGCTAGAAGTTCAAGGATTTTTTTTTAAATGTTGTTAATAATAAGCCACCCTCTCCTTTTGGCATTTGATTTTTGTCTTATAAATGGGCTACATCTATAGCATTTTTGTTTTGTTTTGTTTAATTTTGAGAGGAGTTGGGTCTTTCGGCAGAGTTAGCAGTACCTTTAATGGAAGGTGAATAATTGGTGTATTTGTAGAAGTGTGGAATTTTACATCTGGAAAGGATCTTAGCGATCAGTAAGCATCTCTATTCTATCTGCTAGAGGAGATTTGAGATTGTAAAAAGTAATGGGCTAGCCCTAGCTGGTTTGGCTCAGTGGATAGAGCATCAGCCTGTGGACTGAAAGGTCCCAGGTTCGATTCTGATCAGGGCACATGCCTGGGTTGTAGGCTTGATCCCCAGTAGGGGGCGTGCAGGAGGCAGCCAATTAATGACTCTCATCAGTAATGCTTCTATCTCTCCTTTTCCCTTCCTCTCTGAAATCAATAAAAATATATAAAAAATAAAAAGTAATGGGCTAGAGCTTATAAAAGGGAAATCAGTGATGGGGGAATTGAAGATGTATCTGAGGTCTTAACATTTTCTCACTTATGTCAGGATAGCAATGCCCTTCAGCCTAATCTTGCCTCGGTCTTCTCTCTCTCTCTGCATACAGTTATTGCTTTGTTATGATGATAAAATATATGTTCATTACAGAACTATTCGAAAATAATAAAAGGAGACTGAAATGCCTATGACATTCAGCCACCACGAATGTTGGTATAATTGTAAAGAATGTCAAACTCCTTTTTCTAGCAAGTTTTAATGATCTATACGGGAATTTCGTCTACAGTGGTCCTGTCCTGTTGGCCATTTCTAGTGACCTTTTTGCTTCTGTCTGGAAATATTTGTTGAAGAGCTCCTTATGATTAGGAGCAACATTTAAAAACGGGACCATTAGGCTATATTTTTTAAATAAATGTACCAATTGAGAATAAATTAAAAAAAGAGATGAAAGTTACCCGCAGTCTCTCACCCCCCAGAGTTGTTACCATTAATATTTTCAGGGTGTTGCCCCAATCTTTTTCCAATCTATTAGATGTATGGGGTGTAGTGCATGTAGATGGGGAAAATATTGGGGCAAGAGCACAAAAATATTAATGGTAATGAGATGCAAAAGTAGGTTTATAGTTGTGGGCATAGAAAGCATAGTTTATTCTTATATTACTATTTATTATTATATTATATTATATTATATATTATTATTATTATTATTATTATTATTATTATTATTATATTATACTAGACGCCTGGTGCATGAAATTTGTGCACTCTGGGGGAGGGTCCCTCAGCCGGACCTGCACCCTCTCACAATCCGGGAGCCCTCAGGGGATCCAACTGACAGCTCCCATGCGGAGCGGGCCTAAGCCAGCAGTTGGACATCCCTAGTGCTGCCACAGAGGAGGGAGAGACTCCCACCACTGCCGCTGTGCTCACCAGCCATGAGCCCAGCTTCTCTGAGCAGCACTTCCCCCATGGGAGCACACTGACCACCTGGGGGCAACTCCTGCATTGAGCGTCTGCCCCCTGGTGGTCAGTGTGCATCATTGCAACCAGTCGTTCTGTTATTTGGTCGATTTGCATATTAGCCTTTTATTATATAAGATTTTCCATATGAACATCTACAAACTTACTCTTGCCACCTCCTCCCCCCCTATATCTAACCTTTTACAAAATTGGGATCATGCAGATCATGTTGCAAAATCCATTTTACTTTGTAACAGCTCATGAACATTTTCTCACGTCATTAAATATTCTTTAAGGACTTGATATGCATCAGCTGCTTAGTATATCCTCTCAGTTGTGCAAGATTTCTCTCATCCATTTAGGGCGTTTTCAGTTTTGTCTGTTATGACACTGCTCTGAATATCCATCTATACAACAAACTTTACTTACATCTCTGATGATCTCTTTAAGAAAAAAGTATTTGCACCTATTTCGAAATTACCCCTCACAAAGGTTCTATTCTACCCTTCCACTAGCAGTAACGTGAATGCAGTCTGGTTACTAAACTCTCACCAACACTGGCCATTACAAATTTTTAAAAATCTTAGGATAGCCAGAACTGGTTTGGCTCAGTGGATAAAGCATCTGCCTGCGGACTGAAGGGTCCCAGGTTCGATTCCGGTCAAGGGCATGTACCTGGGTTGCGGGCACATCCCTAGTGGGGAGTGTGCAGGAGGCAGCTGATCGATGTTTCTCTTACATTGATGTTTCTAACTGTCCCATCTCCCTTCCCCTGTAAAAAATCAATAAAATATATTAATAAAAAAAAATCTTAGGACAGTGACATCGCCAAGATGACAACATAGGTCGTTCTTGATTTTGCTCCCCACACCCCAACAAGAAGAACTAACAACTATTTGTGGGCAAGACACCCTGGCAGGAGCCTAGATCACATGCGTCTGGCTGACGCATCCCCTGTACCAGAGACCCAGACAGATCACATTAGAAGGAGTGGAGGAGAGGCTGTGTGCTAACCAATTGCCCCTCCCCCAGGCTGGCGCAGCACCATACCAAGAGCCTATGGTTCCTTCAGTGGGAAAAGAGAGCTCAGGGCGAACATCTAGCTCCCCCATCGCTGTAGTCACTCCTTGGGAGCCACCACTCCAGTCTCACCCCACAGGGGGATCTGTTGCTCTGCCCACAGGGAATCTCATTTTACAGAGAAGGGGGAGAGTTTGAAACAATCAGCACTCTGACCTTGGCAGACCAAGGTCCTGCCTATAGCACCCAAGTTCTAGTCGAAGCCAGGGTATTTGCTCATCTGCAGAGCCAAATCAGAGTGTAGTGTGAACAGCACCTCAGCAGGGTGAAGGGTGCTCCGATTTGGATACTCAAAGGTTTTTATGACCCTGGAGCCCGGCCTGCCTCTTCCAGGCAAGAGAACTGAGTCCATCCCTGGCCCGGCCTGATCAGAGTCGGGCCATAACACCTAGAAAGCTGTGTAGCCCAGCAACCCTGGACCAGAGTCCACCAGATAGAACTGTTCTGGCTTTGGAGCTGGCTCTCACTGTGCGCAGGCAGGGAAACGGACTCAGAGTTCTGCCCATTTTTTAAAAAAAATACATCTTTATTGATTTCAGAGAGGAAGGGAAAGGGAAAGAGAGATAGAAACATCAATGATGAGAGAATCATTGATTGGCTGCCTCCTGCATTTTCCCCAATGGGGAGCAAGCCTGCAACCCAGGCAGGTGCCCTTGACCAGAATCGAACCTGGGACCCTTCAGTCCGCAGGCTGATGCTCTATCCACGGAGCCAAACCAGCCAGGGCATGCCCATTTTTTTTTTTAAATGAATCTTTTGAAGATTTTTTATCACTTTTTTTGTTGTTGGGTCATTTAAGTTATTTCAGGATTTTTGCTACTATGAATAACTCTTTTAAAAAATATATACTGACTTTTTACAGAGAGGAAGAGAGAGGGATAGAGAGTTAGAAACATCCATGAGAGACTCATCGATCAGCTGCCTCTTGCACACCCCCTACTGGGGTTGTGCCCGCATCCAAGGTACATGCCTTTGACTGGAATCGAACCTGGGACCTTTCAGTCCACGGGCTGACGCTCTATCCACTGAGCCAAACCGGTTTTGGTTCTGCCCATTTCTGAACACAGCCTTCAGCCTGCCCAAGCGGGGAACCTAATGAGACACATAGGAAGCTGCATAGCCTATCCAGCAGCCCTGCCTACAGTGGCACCTCAACAGAGCGTACAGCCCACGTCCCTCCCTCTCTACACAACAAAACCAGTGGCCCCAACCAGTCATGGAATTAAGTGCAGTCTTGCCTGATTCAGGTTCCCACACAAAAACCATGCAGGCCCTAGGGCCTGTCCTGCTGCCACATTTGCTAAGTGAAATAAGTTAGAGAGAGAGAGAAATACTGTATGATCTCACTTATATGTGGAATCTAAAAACAATAAAACAGAAACCGACCCATAAAGAACAACTTGCCCGGCTGGTGTCGCTCAGTGGTTGTCAGCCTATGAACCAGAAGGTCACAGTTCAATTCCCGGTCAGGGCACATGCTCAGGTTGTGGGCATGATACCCAGTAGGGGGCATGCAGGAGGCAGCCAATCTCTCTCATCATTGATGTTTCTTTCTCTCCCTTCTTCTCTGAAATCAATTAAAAAAAATTAAAATTAAATTAAAAGAACAAGCTAATGGTTGCCAGAGGGGAAGAGGGAGTATATACAGTACACTCAAGGATGACTTAACTATTATATGATGATAAAAATAAGAATGAATGCCTGGTATTAGATTCACTGGTATACATACCCTCCTCCTTAGAGGGTTATTCTTGGGAGGCAGAACTACTGCAATAGTAATGAGATGCAGACTGCTAGCAAGTGACTAGGGATAGAGATAAATCAGCATTACTCATATGAGAAGGTACATCTTTATACCATTATCTCCAAGGCAAAGTAATTCCACCATCCTTCTCTTAAGAAGAGGGCATTGCAAACGGGGGGGGGGGGGGGGGGGTGGAAAAGGGAAGGGTTAAAGCTTTAAGGATTTATCAATGAGTTGGATGGCTGCAATGTCATCCAAATCTCTAGGCTAGTTTTTGTTTGGCCTGAGTTTCTCAGGTGTGTCACTAGTGACTATTAGTTAGGAAATATCATATAAGCCCAGATGACAAACTTAAAGCTATAAACCTCAGCCACAGTCTTTAAAATATACACTGAGTGTCCAGATTATTATGACCTCTGAACGCATAATAATCTGGCCACTCAGTGTGTATATCCTATCTAATAAAGAGGGAATATGCTAATTGACTGCCACACCCTCACAAAAGATGGCAGTGCCGACAGCCAATAAGGAGGGAATATGCTAATTGACTGCCATGTCCTCAAAGATGGTGGCGCTCAAGCAGATCCAGCCACTCCGTGTGCCTGCCTCTGGAGTCCCCAGTCCCCTCAGCCCCTCAGCCACCCAGGGCCAGCCTGAGACACAGGCAAATCTTGGATGTTGGCTGCCCAACTGCTGAGGGCCACCCTAAGCTCAGCTAACCAGGGCCAGCCAACATCCAGGGCCATGGCAGCAGCAGAGCTATGATGGGGGCGTCACCTTCCCCTGATCACTGGGTCACCTCCCACCCCTGAAGGCTCCTGGACTATGAGAGGGGGCTGGCGAGGCTGAGGGACCGCCTCCCTCAGTGCATGAATTCTCATGCACCAGGCCTCTAGTATATATTAGAGGCCCAGTGCATGAATTCGTGCATGGGTGGGGTACGGCCAACTGGCCAGGGGGAGGGGACATGGGCAATTGGCCGCCTGCCTGCTGGTCAAACTCCTGGTCGAGGGAACAATTTGCATATTAGCCTTTTATTATATAGGACAGTGGTTGGCAAACTCACTAGTCAACAGAGCCAAATATCAACAGTACAACAATTGAAATTTCTTTTGAGAGCCACATTTTTTAAACTTCTTCTAATGCCACTTCTTCAAAATAGACTCGGTCAGGCTGAGGTATTTTGTGGAAGAGCCACACTCAAGGGGCCAAAGAGCTGCATGTGGCTCACGAGCCGCATTTTGCCAACCACTGATATAGGATATACACTGAGTGGCCAGATTATTATGAGTTCAGATATCATCATAATCTGGCCACTCAGTGTGTGTGTGTGTGTGTGTGTGTGTGTGTGTGTGTGTGTGTGTGTATTAACTTCAGAGAGGGAGGGAGAGAGAGATAGAAACATCAATGATGAGAGAGAATCATTGATCAGCTGCCTCCTGCACACCCCTCACTGGAGATGGAGCCCACAACCCAGGCATGTGTCCTGACTGGGAATCGAACTATGATCTACTGGTTCATAAGTTGATGCTCAGTCACTGAGCCACACAGGTTGAGCAGCCACAGTTTTTGAGATCTCCATAGATAAAAACAAAATGTAAACAATTTTAAATTACAACCCTGAATCCTCCCCTCTATCTCTCTCACCCCCCCTCAACCCCCCTCCTCCAATAAAAAACAACCAAGAGAAAGTAGAATAAAGCTCACTGGTTACAATAAATATTTAATCAAATTTAGGTTCTGTAATATGATAGTGATGATGCATCACTCACAACTCGAATTTAAAAGAAAACAAATGTAGTAAAAATAACCAGAAATGCAATAACCTGCTATTGTTTACACAATAAAAATATGGTAACGGTAACATCAATAACCTAAAATGTGAGGGGGATAAGTGAAAGCATAGAGTTTAGGAATTTCACTAAGTCATCAGTGCGAAACAGGATGCTATAATGTTAAGATATTCTATGTAAGCCTCATGGTAAATACAAGAGAAAAACTTGTAGAAACTATTATACACATAAGAACATGATGAGAAGTCAGAGCATGCTAACTCCAAACATGCCACAACATAGAACTGTATGCCTTAAGCTTCTGAAGCCTGAAGCCATCTGTCAACTATATCTGGGAAACAACTGTCTGAAGTTGGGAGGTTTAAAACATCTTTAAGTCTGATATATAAAGAGAAATCTCGCTTCAGTCATTTTGCATTTGCTTGTTTACTAGTGATGCCGAACATTTTTAAGTCTTCTGTGAATTGCCTATATATGCCGTATGCTCGTTTTTCTATGAAGGTTTTTACCTTCTTTTCCTTTTTTGATGTTTAAGCTTTGTTTATGTACTAAGATCTGTAATTTGTAGTTAAATGGTGCAAACATTTTCCAGTTTTTTCTTTTGCTTTTTATCTATTTCATGGTGGCTTTTTTGAAGTTTACTAGAGCCAAACATTAATTCCTTTCCTGTATAGTTTCTTTCCTTCCTTTTATGCTCACACCCAAAGATATTTCTAAAACACCAATCTTATCATACCCCTCCCTGGATTAAAACCTTCCGGGGGCTTTTCTGGAGGGGAAATCCATTCACCTCTTGGTGCTCTAGTCATGAACACACACACGCACACACACACACACACACACATGCATTCAGGCTGGGCAGTTTGTTAATCCTTTGCTCAGAACTCTAGAGGTAAAGGCACTCTCCAGAGGTTTCTCTTTTCCTCGGAGTAAAGGCTGAAATTCTCACATGGCCACCAAGACCCGGCATAGCATAGTTTGCCTTGACTTTTCTGGTGACCTCGCCCTCATGCCCTTCTTTCCATGCCCCTCCTCAGCCACGTGACTGCACTCCAGCCGCCATGGCCTCCTTGTTCCCCTTTGAAGGTGAACTACACAGAGTGGCCAGATTATTATGATCTTTGAATGCATAATAATCTGGCCACTCAGAGTGTGTGTGTGTATGTGTGTGTGTGTGTACATGTATGTATATATTAGAGGCCCAGTGCACGAATTTGTGCATGGGTGGGGTCCGGCCAGCCTGGCCATGGGGAGGGGACATGGGTGGTTGGCCGGCCTGCCTGCTGGTTGAACTCCTGGTCAACGGGATATTTTGCATATTAGCCTTTTATTATATACTAGAGGCCTGTTGCAGGAAGATTCCTGCAATAGGGCTTCCTGTGGTGGTCTCTGCCACCCTGCCTGCTTCCCTCCCTTCTCTGCCGCCTCCATCTTCTTCCCTCCAGTCTCCACTGCCCTGCTTGCTTCTCTGCAGCTTTGATCCCTTCTGCAGCACTTGGCTTCCTTCTATGCTGTCTTTAGTCTTCGCTCTCTGCCTGGATATGCAAATTAACCACAATCTTGGTTGGGTTAATTTGCATATTAGCTCCTGATTG
This sequence comes from Pipistrellus kuhlii, assembly GCF_014108245.1. NCBI lineage: Eukaryota > Metazoa > Chordata > Mammalia > Chiroptera > Vespertilionidae > Pipistrellus > Pipistrellus kuhlii. The sequence goes on along the minus strand of NW_023425471.1, from coordinate 10,028,519 downwards.
GCTGGTGGGCATGGCTTGTGGGCATAGTGAAGGTATAGTCCATTTGTATGTTTCTCTTTTATTAGATAGGATCATATACATTGAATGGCCAGATTATTATGCGTTCAGAGATTACAATAATCTGGCCACTCAGTGTATATCCTCCCTTCTCGGATTCTCTGTCTGGACTGCACTTCCTTCTAATTTCCCTGAATGTGGCCTCCTCCCTCATCTCTTTCAGGTCTTTGCTCAAATAACACTTTCTCCGGGGAGGGGGGGCATTCCCTGAGCACCCTATATGCAATTGCACCCCCCTTGTCCCAATGCTCACATCCCTTTTTTTTTTTTTATTTCCTTCCTTGTCCATTTCTTTTTCTCACACTATGATTCCATCTGACATCCTTCATCTTACGTTGATTTTGTGTGCGTGATGCCTCCTTATAGCCACGAGGACTGGGGTTTTGGTTTTCTTTCCTGCTACCTTTCCGAGATCCAGGACATTGCTGTTCGCCTGGCGAATAACACTCACTCAGCTTTTGTAGATGGAGGAGAGGGCACGCGGGAGAGAGTGCCGGGGACCAGCAGTGACGGTGCCCTTAGGTGTCAGCAGCTCCCTGGCCTTGAATTTCACGCAGCTCCTCCCCAGAGAGTGTCTTGGCCAACACGGGCTGGAGTACAAGTCCATGTGGGGGTGCAGATGTTGGGGGGGCTCTCCTTGCCTTTCCTTGTAGTTCCGCTGCGATCTCGGGTGACTAACTGACGGCTTTCTCTCTCGTTCTTCTCCAGAAGCAGATGTTCCAGGAGAGAAGTAGCCGGATGCTGCAGGCCCTGTCCCCAAAGCAGAGCCCCGTGAACAGCCCCACCAGGAGCCGGTCCCCATCCCGCTCCCCGTCGCCCACCTTCTCGTGGCTCCCGGTCAAAACCTCACCTCCCTCCTCACCCAAAGCTGCCTCAGCCTCCATCAGCAGCCTGAGCGAGGGGGATGAGGATGAGAAGTAAAGGCGGCTGGCAGACGAGGAGCCACACCACGCGGGCTGGGGAGGGGGGCAGGGACACGGGATGCCTGGGTGGTGAGTGTTTAAAGGGTGAGAGGCTCAGGAGCTGCAGCTTAGCAGGGAGACCCGGGGAGGTGTTGAGACTTGAGTCTCCACTCAGTCCAACCTCCTGCATGGAGGTTTCCAGTTGGACAACCTATAAACTTCATTAGCATCATGTAGAATCACTGTCCTTTCACCTTGCTAAGGGAAAGGTGCAGAGCACCCCGGGAGACTCGCACCCAGCAGGGTGCGCCCTGCTTTGGTCTTGACGCCTACCCCCACCAAGTACACCATGTGTGGAAGCGGCTGTTCCCTCAACCCGCTACTTCCGGTTCCTAAGGGCCCTGCACGTTGCCCCCTGCCACCCAAGCTCTGCCAGAGTTCACCCGTCCCCAGTACAGACCGTTGTGTCCAAGGCAAATGCCAGCCTTCTCAGTGCAGCCACTGAGGCCCAGCGTTGCAATGCATCCGTTCTTTCCAGGCCCAGAAACGGAGTGCACGCCCCAAGGCTTGCTCTAGGCCAGATCTATAAAAGGCCACATACCGTGAGCCTTGATTTCTTAATTCAAGGGACTGTCTTGACAAGGAGAGCGCCATAGAAGGCCTCCTGTGCTCCGGGTGGTGCTCTTCCACCATTGCTTGGACTTCATTGTGTTTCCCCATTCCCTTCAGCTGCGGGAAACGCAATAAAGAACACCATCCTGGCCAGTGGGGCCGCCCCACCTTGGCCCCAGGGTTAGTAGATGGTAACTCTCCTGGAATGGCTTGCCCCCAGTTCTGACCAGTTCCCAGTTTCATAGACCTCAAGTAACAGTTCCATGAACCAAACTACATAGGATACCAACAGGGGGTGCTACGTGCACGCGTCTGTTCTCTAACATGCCATCCAGGGTGCCGACCACATACAACCCGCAAAAGACACCTCTCCTGCTCTCCCTCTCACAAACCCTTGGTCTCCAGGACTCTGTGGGTCCGCTTTGGCAAAAGTTCATCCTGGATTCCTGTAGACGTGCCTGGGACCAGCCAGGAAATTCGTATGTGGTTCTCATGGCCTCCCATCAGACAGTTTGGAGTGAAGGGAGGCTCTGCAGGAGTTTCGCAGAGCATTGTGGGAACCTGAGTTCTGACCCCAGCATCTCAGTGGTCTAGGGAGCATCTCAGTGGTCTAGGGAGTATCTCAGTGGTCTAGGGAGTATCGCGCTTACCCCTGGCCCTAGGTTTGCCAAACGGGATGGCCACCCTAAGCATTCCTGCTGAGCTATTTGAAGTCACTGTCCCCGCACACAGGGAGGAAGTGAGCAGGCAGAGTCTGGGTGTAGATGCGCATGCTGGGGCAGAAGAGGCATTGCCTGGCTGTGCCAGTAAAGCCAGAGACAGGCCTGAACCGGCAACTTGCAGGCAGAGCCCAGCATGTGGCGCCAGAAACACCCCTCTTCAGAGGCCCTGGGGACTGGCCTTCGGGGTGACAAGTGGGGCCACCGGGGAAGGAAGGCGGGAATCTCTGCCATTGGGGTTGAACTACCTCCCTGCTCGCCATGAAGCTAAGCTGGCTTGAAACCTCCTTGTTCTTAGCATTTCCCCCAAGAGCTCTGTCTCGCACGCCTGTGGGACAGAGAGAGTGCTGTCAGGAACATGGCTCCGGGGAAGACATTTCCATTTTGCAGTCAAGGCCTGGAGATCCAGTGGGTCTCTCTCTTCAGCCACGCACTCAGGGCAAACCGGGCACGTGTGCCTACTGCTGCAGTTGGGCGACACTCAGCCGGGAAGAGAAGACCAACTAGGCGAGATAACTGGTGAGAAACAAGGGAAGGGAAAGAGGTGACAGGAGAGAGCCCAGGGCAGAGAAACCCACTTTATACCCGAATCCTGCTCTGGAGCACAGTGTGGGGCTGATGTATCAGGCCGATTTGAAGTCTGCAGGCCTCACATCCCCTACTGACAGGTGCCACTCATGTGACTCAGATTCAGTGCCATCCTAGCTGCCAATGACGGGAAATGCCCCATGCTGGAGATATTCCAGAGATGGGCCAAAACCCCTAAACGGGTTCTAAATCTCAACTACTGTCCCTCTCCTGACCGCTAACACCACCTCCAAAGGTGACAAGACTACTGAGAAGGGAGGGGGGATGGGGGCTTAGGAAATCTGACATTTGATGCTTTGCGGCCATCAGTTTCTCTCAGCCTCTCCCCACTTCCCAGGACGAGAAGGGCCAGCCAGTCACCAGCAATGGCCAACGCTGAGCGGAGGCTGCAGTGAGGGAGGCACAAAGCAAGCTGGGGGAGGTCAGCACAAATGACCAAAAGCAAGGAAGGATTCTTTTGCTCTGCAAAGGGAAGGATGCTGCAGACTGAGGACACCACTTGGGGTTGTGGGAGGGGCCAGGTTCCAGGAAGGGGGTAAGGATGAGAGAGTAATCGTTGCTCTCCACTCACTGTCAAGTGTTACACACGCCCCTCCCCCCAACAGGTGGAGAAAGTAGGCTTTCTTTCATGGACACCCAAAGTCAGCGGGTACCCATGGGGGGTGTGGTCCCCAATCCCCTTGCCCCACCATGTCAGGACTTCTCCATTAGCCATTACCCCCTCTTGCTGGGAACCCTGAAATCAGACGTCCACCCTTCCACCAGCTAAACACACAGGGGCCTGTCATGTTGGGGGTCACAGCGAACGGCCGTTTGCGGAAAGCCAGCTCCCAGGTCCCAGGGCCTTACGAAGGGAAAGGGAATCAACCTCAAGAGGAGTGACCCCCAGACTGAAGTGCTACCTTCTGGCCTGCTGGGTGGGCAAGAGACCCAGCTGCAGGCTTGCAATCTCGCTTCACGCCTTAGGCCGTAGTTCCTGGCAGCCCACCCAGCCCTGCAGGGAGGGCCAGAAAGAGCTCGAATTTGCTTTTGCTCCATCTTCGGGCCTCCTTTCCACACCCAGCCGAACCCCAGGGAAAGACACAAGATGGGGAGGCAGCCTGAGCCCCGACAGAGCAGAGGCACTCCTGTGCCTGGGGCCCCCGCTTGGCCATAAGCTCATCAAGCACTTGCACGTTCTCCTCTGGAGACGAGATCTGTGTTTGTGTCACTGCGACGCATTCCGGACAAAGCCATAAGGAGCATACATACCCGAGACGATGTATATATTAGACAAGATGACGATGACTACGTGGGTTCAAGGCCGACCTTATGCCCAAGCATCTGCTCTGGTGCTGAATCATGCAAACCACTGGAATCAGCCCTCAACCCACTCCAACCCTCTCCCCTCTTGCTCCCGCTCCCAACCCGCTCCCGCTCCCAGACGGAACACAGCATTTCTCACCTGTTTCTAAATAAAGGGATACGGAATTGCCTTTGTGCTGGTTTCTCAAACAAAAATCCAGGCGTCGCAGCTGTCCCAGCTCTGCCCAGCTGTGTCCCCACACTGGAGGCCAGGCCTCCGCGCTGGGCAGAGTGGGGGAGGTGCCAGAGGGCCCGCACCTGACTTCAACGCTAGTTATGGACCGACCCCCCTGGAGGCCAGTCATGGGGGGCCCCCAGGTTGGGACTTTGACTTGGGGGCTCCCCTGCCAACTTGCTTGGTGACCTTGGCCAAACCACTTCACTCCTCTGACCTGTGCCCGCTTTTGTAGGATGAGGAGTTGGAGGGGGTGGTTTCTGAAGCCGCCTTTGCCTGAGAAGGTCTCTACGTTGAGGAGGCAGCCTGCATTGGCCCGCGGCTTCTCCAGCTATGAGGGGGCCACAGGGTGACCCCGAGACGGTGCTTACCTGTCGCAAAGTCGGATGCTGGAGAGGTTGCCTGAGGCCTTCCGAACTGCTAACATCCGGTTTCAGGCCTCCCATGATCCAGAATCTCAGGCTCCACCCACCTTCCTTCCACCTGATGGGATGACTGCTTTTTACCTGCCCGGAAACGTGGGGGCGTGGCCATTTCAACCACTTTTCCAGCTGGGGGGGCGGGGGGAAGCTCATGTGATCAGCTGGAAGCTGAAAGATGGGGGGTGAAGGCACTAAATCAGGATCCCAAATGTCAACAATTAAGGCAGATCACCCCCCACACACCGCCCATGTTCTGAGAATTGCGCTCAGGCCTTCCACTAGCTGAATTAACTCCATCTGCTGAGGTCTAGCTCTTTGGAGTAACAACAGTTCTAATGTTAACTCAGACTCTGGGGCAGGGGTGGGGAACGTCCGGCCCGCTGGCAGTATAAGGCCCGCGAAATCGTTTGGTCTGGCCATGCCAAGGCATTAGGGGTGAGTTAATGAGTGACATGTTTGATCGAATATAGCAGGCTCATTTTTAAGTTGATAATTTTGTATGGCCCGAGAATGATGTTATAAATATCCCAATGGCCCTTGGCAGAAAAAAGGAGGGGGGGGGAAAAGGTTCCCCACCCCTGCTTTAGAAGCAATAAGGCCTGTAGTCAGCAAAGGAGTCCATTTAAGAAGACACCTGTTATTCACAGACCATATTACTTGGTTCTGCCGCACAGATCAAAAACATACTTGACAAGCTGTATTTAGAGTCACAGAGTCAGGTTTGTTCTTAACTTTTATGATACTTCAGAGATGTTTTCAGGGCAAAACAATCCATTGTAAGGCATTACAAAGCGCAGGTTTGAGAAGTCTGACATTTGCCCCAAAGAGAAATAGCCTTTGTTAATAAATACAACACCCGAGATAAAAGGGTACACTATCGGAAATGTTTACACGCAGAGTCCCCATTGGCTATTGAAGTTGAATGTTTAAACTTCTCTAGATATTCAACAGGAGCTATTTGATTTAAAAAAAAAAAAAAAAAAACTCTTTTGAGATGCTTTTCAAACCAAGTGTGACAGTTCATAAGCAACAAAGTATATATATCTTGTGATCAAATTCTTTAAGAAACCATCAAGCCCTAACCGGCTTGGCTCAGTGGATAGAGTGTAGGCCTGCGGACTGAAGAGTCGCAGGTTCGATTCTGGCCAAGGGCATGTACCTTGGTTGCGGGCACATCCCCAGTACTGGGTGTGCAGGAGGCAGCTGATCGATGTTTCTCTCTCATTGATGTTTAACTCTCTATCCCTCTACCTTCATCTCTGTAAAAAAAAAAAAAAATCAATAAAATATATTTTTAAAAATTAAAAAATAAATTTAAAAAAAGAAACCATCAAGTAAAAGCCAAGAAATGACCAGTAAAATTGAAAAATGTTATTAAAGGCATCAATATCTGTAGGCACTAATGGATCTGTACTTTAGGCCCGTGTGAACTGCCATCATTTATATTCTAGAAAACCCACCACATTAGCTGACTATCAGCCGCGTGGACCAAATGAGGGCTGGCTTGTATTGTTTCCTCCAAGCAATGTTTAATCTCCTTACCTTCATTATCTTCCTTGGCGGTGGGGAAAGGAATTGGTTGGCACGATTGCTGTACCCTATTATGAAAAGCACCATTTAGACCACATGTGTTAAACACAAGGCCCGCGGGCCAAATCCGTCCCGCCAGGCCTTGCAATGTGGCCCGCACCGCGCTGTCATCACTGCACTCCGCTGCGTTTCCATCACAATGACAGTTTATGACTGTTCAGTAAACCATTCGGCCCGCGATTTAGGCTGGATTTTAGACTTTGGCCCCTTCTCTGATTGAGTTCGACACCCCTAATTTAGACCTACAATATTTGATAGGTAACATTGCATTTTCAAAGAATGAATGAATCCATACCTGAAAGAATAGGGTTACTTAACCCTTTCCACAGGGACCCTTTTAACTGGTTATGAACTTGTCGCTGTAAAATTTCCACGTTCAAAGAAAACCTGCTATCTGCTGTGCATGTGGCAGGACCTGACTCATTCGGTAACTTGAGGATGTAACCAGTCTTTCTTGTCTGGAATTGTGTTCCACTGGACAGATGCTGGCAAGATACCACGTATCACGTACTAGCCTAACCACAAATCAACATTAACACAACTGAGGTGTGTTTTTTTCTTTTTTCTTTTTCTACTTGTTTCTTTAGCAGGGATTAAGGATAGATGACAGATGTTCAATAGGTGTGTATTAGTTTCTTATTGCTGTAATGAATTTAGTGGCTTAAACAATACAGATTTACTATTTCAAAGTTCTGCAGGCCGGAAGTCCAAATTGGCCCTTGACTGGGCTAAAATGAAGGTGTTGGCAGGGCTGCATTCCTATGTGAAGGTTCCAGGCCAGTGGTCGGCAAACTCATTAGTCACCAGAGCCAAATATCAACAGTACAACGATTGAAATTTCTTTTGAGAGCCACATTTTCTAAACTTAAACTTCTTCTAACACCACTTCTTCAAAATAGACTCGCCCAGGCCGTGGTATTTTGTGGAAGAGCCGCACTCAAGGGGCCAAAGAGCCGCATGTGGCTCGGGAGCTGCAGTTTGCTGACAACAGCTCTAGGGGATTTTTTTTTTTTTTTTTGCGTTTTCCAGCTTCTTTTTCTTGCATTTTCCAGCTTCTAGAAGCCGCCTGCAGTTCTTGGCTCATGGCCCCTTCCATTTTCAGAACCAGCAATGGCCAGAACAGTATTTCTCACCTCACATCACTGTGGCACTTCTGCCTCTCTCCTCTCCTTAAAGGGCCCCTGTGATTATATTGGGCCCACCTGGATAACTCAGGTACATATCCCTATTTTAAGTTCATCAGCAACACTAATTCCTTCTTGCCATGTAATACAACACATCCCCAGGTTCTGAGTGAGGATTAGGACAGGGACATCTTGGGGGGGGGGGCGCATTTCTCTGTGTGCCATGTGATGACTGAAGACACTGGTCATAACCCCTTGAGCCTTTTCCCAGGTCCTGACAGACACAGAGATTCATGTTTTCCATTGAAGTGTTCCTACATTGTGATGAATCTGCCCGAATGTTTCTCGAGTCTTTTTTTTGTAAAGTATATCTTATTGATCTTTTTTACAGAGAGGAAGGGAGAGGGATAGTTAGAAACATCGATGAGAGAGAAACATCAATCAGTTGCCTCTTGCACACCATCTACTGGGGATGTGCCCCCAACCAAGGTACATGCCCTTGCCTGGAATCAAACCTGGGACCCTTGAGTCCGCAGGCTGATGCTCCATCCACTGAGCCAAACCAGGTAGGGCAGAAAAGCATATTTTTAAAAGTAGATTTTCTATTAGAAACAACTCACTGAGAATGCTGACTGGAGGACTGACAATGCCACCCCTTAGCCAGGCCTCTGAATATATAAGGCCCTGGGGGAGCTACGGAAGTCCTGAGGCATCAGCACACACTCTCCTTTACGGCCTTCTAAACGGGTGTGGGGCTTTGCCTGCAATAGCTGAAACTCTCCCATTTGGACAGAGCTGTTTTATGGACGAGATGGTCACTCCATGTCTCATCCTAGGTTCTTTGATTGTAGGGGGTCCGAAGGGCCTCTCCCACCTGAATCACGGGGCAGTATTTGCCCGCACTAACTGCCGTTTTGTTACCAATTGAAGGCCCAGGAAGAGAGCAGTTTCCATAGAGGAAGTTCTGTTCCAATGATTGCTAAGCTGACAACAATCATCTTTAACATCTTTAACAAATAGTATAGAAATAATTACACTATTTAGTGGTTACCAAGGAGCTGTGGAAAGCTGTATCCATCACCATTGCTGAGAGCATTAGCATGCTTATTTTGTCTGAGGACTAGCGGATTCTGTTTGGGCGGAAATGCCAGCAAACGACACAAGCAGCATCAGCTTAGCTTAGAGTTTCTTGCACTCCTTGGTTGTCCCAAATCCACATCGACAAGGCCTCTTCTCACTTTTAAGTGCTTTCCAATGAGCTGATAAACAGAACATCAATAAGGGGGCAGGGATCGCAGGTCTGCTCTGTGCCAAGACTACAGCGTTTCCTGCTGCCAGCATTCTAGCTATTCTCCAGCTGGCTCCTAGGTTTGGACTTGATCAGTGGTTTTCAATCCTGTCACACGTTAGATGCTCCTAGGGAACTCTTAAAAAAAAAAAAAAAAAAAAAAAATATATATATATATATATATATATATATATATATATATATATATATATATATAATTCATTCTTTTTACAGAAAGGAAGAGAGGATAGGGAGTTAGAAACATCGATCAGCTGCCTCCAGTACACCTCGTACTGAGGATGTGCCCGCAACCAAGGTACATGCCCTTGACCAGAATCGAACCTGGGACCCTTGAGTCCTCAGGCCGATGCGCTATCCACTGAGCCAAACCGGTTATGGCTCCTAGCAACCCAGGTATGTGCCCTTGACCAGGAATTGAACCCTGATCCTTTGGGATGTGGGCCAACCCACTGAGCAACACTGGCTAGGGAACTCTCAAAGGCTTCACAGAGACAGTCTGATGGAAGGAATCTGAAATGGAGCCCTGGCCTGGGAGATTCCAGCGTGGCTGGATTGAGACCCTCTGGGCAGTAGTTAATATTTCAACTCACAGAACAAAGTGTGCCTCTGAGAGAACTGGATTAAAAAAGGTTGATGATCAATGCCTTTTCCAGCAAAGGTAAGAATTGATATGCCCTGCAGCGATGGCAGAAAAGGGTCTAAATATAATTTCATTATTTTATTCCAAAAGAGACTATTGTTGATGTGTTATCAATGGGCAGAGGGCAAACGTAGTCACTGAAGAATAAAATCTAGAAATGACAAGGGTACTGTTAAGTACCCAGCTGTGACTGGTGAAAATGGATGCCCAATGTTAATGTAAAAAGCTTCAACAGTATGTAATAGCTGTGTATAGCCTCACTCCCCAATATGGCAACCGTTAGCCACAGGTGGCTATTTAAATGTAAATCAATACACTAAATTGCCCGGTCAGTGTGATTCAGTGGTTGAGTGTCGACCTATGAACCAGGAGGTTGTGGTTCAATTTCTGGTTAAGGCACATGACCAGGTTGTGGGCTCAGTCCCCGGTGTGGGGTGTGTAGGAGGCAGGAGATCAATGGTTCTCTCTCATCATTGATGTTCTCCCTCTAGAAAATCTCTTTAAAAAATTTAAAAACACATTAAATTGAAAATCAGGTCCTCAGTTGAACTAGCCACATTTTTAACTGTTCAGGTGGCTGGTAACGACCATATTGTGTAGCACAGACAACATCCTCTTCATCAGAGTTCTAGTGGTGGACAATGATCTATAGAAACCCTTGCTAGGGGCAACATCTCCTACAAGCTGCCTCGTGATCACTCTTGCGATCAAAGAGCACATCTTTGTGGAATGACGAGGCAGACAGCTGACAGTGTCATCAGATAATCACTTGTAGACACACCTTTGTTAAGACATTGGCAAGAATTAGAAGTGGCCGAGACGGGTTTGGCTCAATGGATAGAGCGGCGACTTGGGGACTGAAGGGACCCGGGTTCGATTCCGGTCAAGGGCATGTACCTTGGTTGCGGGCACATCCCCAGTAGGGGGTGTGCAAGGGGCAGCTGATCGGTGACTCTCTCTCATCGATGTTTCTAACTCTCTCCCTTCCTCTCTGTACAAAATCAATAAAATATATATATATATATTTAAAAAAAATTAGAAGTGAAGGATGTGGAAGTAAAAATGTCCACTAAAGTACAATGTTTTGTGGCAGCTTCGAGGAACCATAGGCTCTTGAGTTGGAGGGTCCGTTTGTGATTCTAAGCTGTACTTTATGAATTTCAAAACAGGGCAGGAGTAGCTGCTACAAGAACGCTGCTGCCCAGTTGTGAATGCTTTTTTAGCACAGCACTGACTTTGGGTTGCAGATGGATAATTTTAAAATTCTAACTAAAACCAGTGTCACTTTTTTTTTAGTTAATTCTCACTCAAGGACATTTTTCCCATTAATTGTTGGAGAGAATGAAAGGGGGGGGGTGAGAGAGAGAGAGGTGGGAAGGGGTGGGAGAAGAAAATGAGAGAGAGAGAGAGAGAGAGAGAGAGAGAGAGAGAGAGAGAGAGAGAGAGAGAGAGAGAGAGAAACATGGATGAGACACACACATATTGGTTGTCTCCCCCACACACCCCGACCGGCACCAGGGATTGAACTAGCCACCCAGGTATGTGCCCTTGACCAGGAATTGAACCCTGATCCTTTGGGATGTGGGCCAACCCACTAACCACTGGCCAGGGCTAAAGCAGTTTCACTTTTCAGAGTTACTGGTTTTGTATTCTCATATCCCAACATGAAAGCAGTTTAGTAGTTGCTTTCCATTATAGGTTTTATTTTTTTCAATTATAAGAGAGTTTCTTTAGAAAGTCATATAAGTAGAAAAGGTAAACCAGCTGGGCTGTGTGGGCTCAGTAAATAAATTCCAGAAGCAAAAGAAGGGCCCTTGGAGTTTAGGAGAGAGAAAGGCAAAGGCACTGTGCCTGGGGGGAGGGCGAGGGGAATGGAAAGGTGCAGGCACACTCCAGAGAGAAAGTGCCTTAAGAACATCAGATCTGGAAAGAACCTTGAAACCACGTGGTCAACTCCCTCATTTTATCGATGAAGAAACTAAGGCACAGTTAACAGCTAGCTGGTAGCAGAAGCAAGGCAAACATGTTGACTTCCTGACATTCACACCCCCAAGAACCATATAAACCCATTTCTTGCCTCAAATTTGCTCAAAAAAATTTAAAAATTTTTATTGATTTCAGAGAGAGGGAGAGGGAGAGACACATTGATTGGCTGCCTCCTACAGACCCCCTACTGGAGACTGAGCTCACAAGCCAGCCATGTGCCCTGACGGGGAATGGAACCTTCGGACCTTTCAGTTCATGGGTCAACACTCAACCAACTGAGCCACACCAGCCACACAAATTTTGGGGGATTTTTTAGTGATAAATACACAAGATAGTTATGTGGCTCTCAAATTTTAAGAAGACACCCAGGGGTGGGTGTGTGGGAACCCCTAAGGCATTTGTTAAAATACAGATGCCTAGGCCTCCACCCCAGAGAATCGGATCAGTAGAGCCGAGGCAGAGCTCAGGAATCTGCATGTAACCAGAATTCCAGGTCATATGTGGCCGCTCAAACCCAACTTGCCCAGTCTGGTTTACATCTATTTACACCACAAAGTGCTCTTTCTCACTGACAAAGTTGTCCTGGCTTGGACAATATATTATTTGGTCCCCTTTCCCCGACCAATGGCCAAATTAAAAAAAAAAAAAAAATACCAGTGACAGTTTGACCTGAAGTAGTTCCTTTATTTTGCCAATAGGATTTCCCCCAAAAGAGAACGATTAGAAATGACAAGAGTACCATTAAGCACTCAGCCCGGTGCGAGGTAAAAATATTCCTTGCTATAGAGAATCCAAATGGCCTATTTTCCCTTTGATGAATCATAAGGATTTAAGTATCCCTAGTCCTTTCCCAGCAACTTGCATAGATGCTTGTTGTGCACTTATTATATTTCAGAAACTGAGTAGAAGGTGAAGCTTACAGATGAGAGGGAGTTGACGACCGGCCCGAGCTCAAGAACAGACCACACCGAAGCACAAATGAGTCACAACTACCATTTTATTGTTTAAGGATTGGGATACAGAATTGTCCATGCGCTCCAGGACTAGTTTGGCTATGACACACATCGCAGATGGTTCTGGAACTTACAGGGAACATTATCTGAGCCGCACACTTGTCCCGTCATGTTTTTCCAACAATCACAGCAACAAAACACTTTTCGCCACAGAACGTGGAGTGACAAATGAGCTCGTACCGAAGTCATCCTTCATTCGTGACAGTGTGGACCAGTCAGGCCACAAAATAGCACTGGACACACTCATACATTGTAAATAAGCTGACAGATGCACAGAGCAAACCAGATCAGATTGGGACTTATGGGTACACACAGTGTAATGAACTTGTATTTCACACATGAGTTAGCATTCTTTTCGTCAAACCCGCTATCTTTCCCGGGTTAGACTCTGCTTTAAGGAGTTAAGGAGTTATGATGAAAAATCGGCCAAGCAAGTAACTTGACATTGAAACACAGCGCTAGATAATATTCATTAACAGTGCGTTTTACTCCGCATTCACTTTTCTTATTTGGTTCAAGCATGTCCTTAGGTATTCACAACTTGTATCCCAAGTCTGGGAAATGTCTCAGTGGCCAGCACTTGTGTGCTCTGCGAGGATGTGAACTGAGAGCAGTAGATGGTGTGGTGTGTATAGGAACCAGAAGCAGCAATCACAACCTCAAGTGATTCTAACAGCAACGATTCTGCAGAGAGAGAGCAGGATGAGGCAGGATGCTCAGGTGCTCTGCTCCATCCTTCTGAAACCCGTGGTGTGGTGTGCAGAACGGACTCAAGCCCAGCTCTGGTTTTGAATCAGAGTGTAGCCTTCATTCCGTTCTGGTGCGGTGTGGGGGCAGCAGAGAGCATCATTGTAACAAGGAACACGATAGAAACAAAGGCAGAGGCATGCTCACCCGCTTCCCCCAACACTGCATACAATCAACTTCTATGTCCTAGATATTCAATACTTGACATTTCCTGGGTCAACCCTGCTTTGGCTGTCTACTCAGAGTCCAGACTGAGGTTTCCCATGGTTATAAATGTTCAAAGGACAAACGGGAAATGGAATTTCCACGAACGGGGTGTCATGATCTATTATAAAGAATATGAGCATTTAACTCATCTGTTTTCTCACACTTGTCTCGTCACACTACCTTGAGCGCGGATGGGTAAATAAATGGTCAGTGCCTTTGACTTCCAATCAGAATGAACTTTTGTAATTGCCTTTTGGATGCCCCGCATGAAGAGCCAGAATAGAGTTACAATAGAATGTTAAGAGTCTTTTTAATTTCTCTCAAAAAGTAGTTGTTAGTGATATGCATTCCATTCTAAGGTTGCCATGAATCCAAAAGGGGGACCAGAGAGCAGCAAAACCAGCCCCAGTGCTGGACTCAGGCATTGCTTTGCTTTGCTACCATATTGCTTGGAGTATATATGACCTTTGGCGTTTGTGTTGTTTTAGCCCATTAGCAAAAGGTATATACAGAATTTAAATTAGCAGATCACTTTTAGGTTGGCAGTTAGAATTATTTAATAGGATGTTCTTTCAAGTGAAATGTTATCATCCCAAAAGAATTCAATTCCAATAGAAAACAGAATCCTCACTGTAAAGCCAAGCAGCAAGATTACTCAAGAAAACGGAATTGCAGGGTTTCTTTCTATGAACATCTCAGATGTGCATGAGAAAGACCTCTGATATCTACTAAACAAAGGGCATTTGGGTGTCATTTCTCACAAAAACAGCTTTAAGTCCATCGAATCTGCGTGGTGATAAAGGCGAGGCTCACGTTTCTTGGGTAATTGTGTGTTCCTGAGGTGACGATCCTTTGGAAGCTCTAACTAAGAAATATAGACAAGAACTATCAAATCTCAACACATCATGAGAGAGTTTCAGAAATGTCCATGGGGATTCTTATCAAAGGCTATTTCCTGAGACGTTCAAGGGTACCGAACATGTAATTCTTGGAGTACAAAAAAATTAGACATATAAAACCAATGTGATCTCTTTACTTTTCCCTTTAAAGAAATTGCTAAAAATAAAGATTTATGATTATAGTCTAAACTCTTAGGTTTCACCTTTCTTTAAAAATTTCATTTCATTTTTTGAAAGGCCAGGCACGGACAAATGCTTTCGTAAACATTCTCTCTTTTATATACATTCTCTCTCCTAATACTTCTCCTAAAAGATTTCTTTACAGGTACAGAAATAAAAATAGAGTTCTTATAATGAAAACAAACCAGTAGAATCCTAAAATGATTGGTTGCCATTTAAAGAATACCTCTGTAATTCTTCACTTTGGGAATTATAATATGAAAAACTTATGCAAACTTGATGAGAACTCTTAAAAAATGTAATTGCAATCCTGTACTTTTGGAAAATATAATGTGAAAAAATCCAAAATACCTCTCTATGTACATTAAAGCTCTAGCCATGGGATTCAAAATTTTAATGATTTACACAATCTACTATATTTTGTGCTTTTTAAAGTAATTAACCTTCCTGAGGCTGATTTTGTTCTTGGTGTTTGCTTAACTAAAGTGCTTAATAAAATGTCTACAGAATATATTAGCCTCTCCAAGGATGAATATTATTTTGAACTACAATCTGACAAAAATCTAACTACATTTAATTATGCTTGATTAATCCAAATGCCACTGAGAGATTTACAGAACAGAGAAATGTGGTTTTTTTTTTTTCAGGTTAAGTTCGTACTCTTTTCACTGTGAGCTTCCTGGATTCAGTGTTATCACTAATCTGCCACTTAGATCTCTATAACATTTTAATAATCCCATCAAAAATATTCCCAATAGTCCAAACTGAATAAACCAATGGGACTCCAGACATCAACCTCTGATGCTTATCATTTTCAAGAGCCATGAAGATTCCACCCCCAACACTGAAGTCGCCACTTCACTGGGGAGCATGTAGCCCATGCAGAGTCCCCAGTGCTGGGATGGGGGGGAGATAAGGAGGCACAGTTGGGAAGGCAAATACTGTTAGGGATTTATTAACACTGCAAGGATATTCATTCAAGAAAGGGGTGGGCTTTCTTTTAATGTAGGCACTAAACTGTATCCGACATTTTTCGTGTGTGTGGAGACTGTTAGTAGTGATGTCCTAAGGTGCTTTTATTTATATGCAAAAAAGCCAACTTAAAGGAGACAAATTGGCCCTACCTATGGAAATGATTAAAGGCGCCCTGGCATCCTATCTTTCTCCATTGCTTAGCTCTACCTTCCATAGGTGATTACACAGGTAGGTGTCAGAGAATGGAAAGTGTCCACCATGGCTTTGCTGTTTCCTCCCAGGAGTGAAACCACCAGAGAGAGCAGGATCGCCCTTCCGAAAAATATATACCGTATTTTCCGGCGTATAAGACGACCCCCCTAATTTTACAGTTAAAACATAGGTTTAGGCCTATATTCGCTGTATAAGACTACCCCCCCACTTCCGAGGCAACACCAGTTCTTTTTTTAATAGACCACCTCTCTGACTCTGGCCAATCTGAGCGGGCTTTTTTTCGTTTCAAAAGTCGTCTTATACACCGGAAAACACGGTATGTTTTATTGATTTCAGAGAGGGAGGGAGAAAGAGAGAAAGAGAGAGAGATAAACATCAATGATGCGAGAGAATCACTGATCAGCTGCCTCCTGCACGCCCCACACTGGGGATTGAGCCCGCAACCTCCTGGTTCCTAGGCCAATGCTCAGCCACTGAGCCATGCTGATCCAGCCCACAACCCCTTGGTTCTTAGGCTGATGCTCAAGCACCAAGCCACGCTGATCCAGCTCACAACCTCCTGGTTCCTAGGCTGATGCTCAGCCACTGAGCAATGCCGGCTGAATGAGTAGTGTCACCCTTTTCCCCCATAGCTGGTGGGCGCTATGTGGAAAAAACACAGGACAAGAAGAAAGTGGAGGCTGTATTAAAAGAGGACTACATGGTGGCAAAAGTTCTCAACCATCGAGTGGTAAAGGGCAAAGTGGAGTCCTCAAGTGGAAGGAGTTCTCAGATGAGGACAACACATGAGAACCAGAAGAGAATCTGGACTGCTCCAACTTCAGTGCTGAGCTTTTACAGTCACAGAAAATAGCACATGAGACAGGCAAATCAGAGGGAGGCCAGCCCACAGCAGACCAGTTCTGAAGACAAGGGAGAGGAGAGCAAACCACGGAAGAAAGAACAGCCAGAAAAGCCACAAGGCTTTGCCTAGGGTTTGGGCTGGAGTGGATTATTGGAGCTATAGACACCAATGGAGAGTTAATGTTCCTAATGAAGTGGAAAAACTCAGATGAGGCCTACCTGGTACCAGCCATAGAGGCTAATGTCCAGTGCTCTCAGGCTGTCATATCCTTCTATGACGATTTATATAAGGACTGTGAGAGACTGTTTAAAAGCTGTGAATGGAGAAAGAAACCAAGATGGCAGCATAGGTTAACACCTAAATTGCTGTCTCGCACAACAATTTCAAAACTACAACTAGAAGATAAAACAAGCATCATCTAGAACCACAGGAAAGCTGATTGAGTGGAAATTCTACAACTACAATAGAAGGAAAGAGAAAAGCATATGGAGAATCAGAGGAGCTGCAAAAGGCTAAGGTATGGAGAAATGCGTGTGGGCAGCTGAGTGCCTGGCTGGCTTTCTCTAGCGGGAAGGAGACAAAAGCTCCCGACTGCGCTGAACCCCAGTTCCAACTGCACTGAACCCAAGTTTTGGGCGAGACCCTGGGGACCCAGGCTTATATGGGGGGGAATCTGGACTGTCAGGCAGAAACTCAGGGGAGCTGTGAAAGGCAGAGGTCTGAAGGCACACATGTAAGTGCGTGAAGAGAGGACTGACTACTGAGTGTGCCACTGGCTTTCTCTAGTAGGTGGGAAACAGAAGCTCCTGACTACGCTGAACTCTAGTTCTAGGCAAGAATCTGGGAATCCAGCCGAAACCGGTTTGGCTCAGTGGTAGAGCGTCGGTCTGCAGACTGAAAGTTCCCAGGTTCGATTCCGGTCAAGGGCATGTACATTGATTGCGGGCACATCCCCGGTAGGGGGTGTGCAAGGGGCAGCTGGTCGATGTTTCTCTCTCATTGACGTTTCTAGCTCTCTATCTCTCTCCCTTCCTCTCTGTAAAAAATCAATAAAATATATATATTAAAAAAAAAGAATCTGGGAATCAGATTCATTGGGGGAGAAACTGGACTGTCTGGCAGGGGGCAAAACTCGAGGGCAGCTTACTCTTAGAGGTGCTTGCAGCTATTACCAAGGGACACTGAGACCCAGGGGCCTCATAGGGCAGAGATGATGGGAAGCCAAATCGGTCTGCTCAGCCCTGAGACTCCGCCCCATCCAAGCTGAGCACAGAGGCTTTTGCAATTTTGAAAGTCTTGTCTCATAGGCACAGAAGTTCTTCCATTGTAGACACAGCTGATCCTCACAGCCAATTGGCCTGGAGTTCAATTCTTCCCAGTGATACCAATAACAATCAAGGCTTAACTACAATAAGGCTGTACACACAGTCTACAAAGAGGTGCACTGAGTGTCCATCTCAGGTAACTGGGGAGAGCCTGAGCCACTGGACCCTATAGACACCTAGCACACAAAACTACCCTACCAACTCAGGGAAGCAGCAAAAATGCAGAGACAATGAAACAGATCACAAAAGAAAGAGATGGAGGAAAACAAAAGACTGGATATAGAGTTCAAAACCACTGTTATAAGGTTTTTCAAGAATTTTCTAGAAAAGGCTGATAAATTTAGTGAGACCCTCGAGGATATGAAAAAGGACCAACTAGAAATTAAACATACACTGACTGAAATAAAAAAATATTATACAGAAACCCAACAGCAGACTAGAGGAACGCAAGAAACAAGTCAAAGATGTGAAATACAAACAAGCAAAAAAACACTCACCCGGGAAAGCAAAAAGAAAAAAGAATCCAAAAAGTTGAAGATAGTGTGAGAAATTTCTGGGACAACTTCAAGTGTACCAACATCAGATATTATGGGGGTGCCAGAAGAAGAGAGAGAGCAAGATACTAAAATTCTATTTGAAGAAATAATGACAGAAAACTCCCCCCACCTGGTGAAAGACATAGACTTACAAGTCCAGGAAGCACACAGAACCCCAAACAAAAGGAATCCAAAAAGGACCACATCAAGACACATCATAATTAAAATGCCAAGAGCAAAAGACAGATAACATTAAAAGCAGCCAGAGAAAAACAGTTAATTACCTACAAGGGAGCACCCATATGATTGTCAGTTGATTTCTCAACAGAAACTATGCAGGCCAGACACAAGTGGCAAGAAATATTCAAAGTGATGAATAGCAAGAACCTATAACCAAGATTATCTACCCAGCAAAGCTATCATTCAGAATTGAAGGGCAGATAAAGAGCTTCACAGATAAGAAAAAGCTAAAGGAGTTCATCAACACCAAACCAGTATTATGTGAAATGCTGAAAGGTATTCTTTAAGAAGAGGAAGAAGAAGAAAAAGGTAAAGATATAAATTATGAACAAATATATATCAATAAGTGAATCTAAAAATCAAGTGAATTAAAAATCTGTTGAACAGAAAAAACTGGTGAATATAAGAGAATCAGGGGCATAGAAATGGAGTGGACTGAAAATTCTCAGGGTTTGGGGGTGCGGGGAGCGAGTGGGCAAAAATCGTATACCTATGGATGAGGAGGGAGGGGGAAGTAAGGGCAGAGGGTGGGGTGGGAACCAGGTGGAGGGGAGCTATGTGGGGGAAAAAGAGGAACAAATGTAATAATCTGAACAATAAAGGTTTATTAAGATAAAATAAAATAAAATGTCAGAGGCAAAAAAAAAAAAAAAGCTGTGAATGCTTGACAGGTGAATCTTACTGAACATTCAAAGAAGAACTAATTACATATCCTCATAAAACTATTCCAAAAAATTCAAGAGGAGGGAATACTACAATACCAAGCTCATTTTACAAGACCAGCATTATCCTAATTCCAAACTGGATAAAGACACTACAAAGAAAGAAAATTACAGGCCAATGTCCCTGATAAAAATGGATACTAAGATCCTCACCAAAATAATAGCAAGCTGGATCCAGCAATACATTAAAAATATTATACACCATGACCAAGTAGGATTGACTCCTGGGATGCAAGGCTGGTATAATATCTGCAAAATCAGCCCTAACCAGTTTGGCTCAATGGGCAGAGCATCAGCCTGCAGACTGAAGGGTCCTAGGTTCAATTCCAGTCAAGGGCAGGTACTTTGGTTGTGGGTACATCACCAGTAGGAGGTGTGCAGGAGGCAGCTGATCAATGTTTCTCTCCCATCGATGTTTCTAACTCTCTATCCCTCTCCCTTCCTTCTCTATGTAAAAAATCAATAAGAGATATTTTAAAAAATATCTGAAAACCAATAAATGAAATGAAAGATAAAAATCACATGGATCATACATCAATAAACACAGGAAAAAAACTTGATAAAATTCAGCACCCATTTATAAAACTCTGAGCAAAATGGGAATGAAGGGAACATACCTCAACATAATAAAGGCCATATATGACAAACCCACAGCCAACATCATACTCAATGGAGAAAACTAAAACTTCCTCTCAAGAGTTCACTTTCACCACTCTTATTCAACAGAGTACTGGAAGTCGGGCCACAGAAATCAGACAAAAAGATATAAAAGAAATCCACACTGGAAAGGAAGAAGTAAAACTGTTATTATTTGTAGTAGCTAACACTGTATATAGAAAACCCTAAAGATTCTACCAAAAAACTACTAAGACTGATAAATGAATTCAGTAGCAGAATACAAAATAAATATCCACAAAGTCTGTCGCATTTTTATATACCAATGATGAAGTATCAGAAAGGGAAACTAAGAAAGCAATCCCATTTATAATTGTACCAAAAAGAAATAAAGAAACTAAGAATAAATTTAACAAAGAAAGTAAAAGACCTATATTCAGAAAATTATACAACACTGAAGAAATTGAGGAAGACACAAATAAATGGAAGCATATACCATGTTCATGGATAGGGAGCTTTAAAACATTAAAATATCCATACTACCAAAAGCAACCTATAGATTCTACATGATCCCTATTAAAATGCCAAATGGCATATTTTGCAGGATTAGAATAATCCAAAAATTTATATGGAACCATTTTCTGAAGTTGACAAGACCTCCCCACCTCTACTCCTAATACTGAGCCATCTTTTTAGTCATCTAGGGGCAAGATACACTGTGGAATCTTAGGAAGGCACAGCATAGTGCAAGTGTCCGCAACCTGCAGCTCTTTTGAAGCTTTACCGCGGCTCCGACAACTTGCAAGCCTGTGTGAAAATGAAGGTAACGTCTTATTACCTGATGTGCTGACACTGCGCACTGAGGTTCAGGAGCAAAAATCCCATTAGCCAGGTAAATTAAATATTTTAATTAGCTATTAATTTGCAAAAATATATTTTACATTGTTAAGTGAAAAAGTCCTTTTTTTCTTCAGATTGACAGCTAACTGCACGATCTGGTATATAGCATTAAGGTAAGAAACAATATATGCAGTGTTATATTTGTTTTAAATGTCGCAATGGTTTTGCGGCTCCCAGGTTTTTTTTTCCTTCGGAAATGGGTCCAAATGGCTCTTTATGTCTTAAAGGTTGCAGACCCCTGGCATAGTGTCCCTTAATCCTGACTATAGATAGTTACACGACTAGTGACACTTCCAAACTCCAAGAAAGAATTAGGACATGACCATGCTCACCACATTCCACAAATGAATTCTTACTCTGGGCTGTTTTATGATCAAAGTGTCTTCCATGTAGACCTGGTGAATGTAATGTACATCCCTTCCACTTCCCCAACACACTGAAAATAGAATTTTTACTTCAGCTCTAACTTGCATTAGCAGCCTTTCCAGTGCATTTCTAGTGGGAAGAATAGAGAGACCCCCCCATTCTGTTTCCCCTTTAAATGTGGAACAGCATGAATTTATGGAATTAAGTGGCAGTGACCAATGTTTGCCCATAGCTAAATCAACAACTTAATTAACTTGCTTCTTAGTTCGTTATAGAGCGAGTTGGAAGTCCCTGTTTATTAGAGTGTATTTTGCTTCTGTTAATACCTTAAATTCAATTTGGTATCTATACAGTGGTGCCTCACACAACGAACTTAATTCGTTCCAGGAGCAAGTTCGTTATGCGAAAAGTTCGTTATGTGAAACGCGTTTTCCCATAACAATACATGTTAAAAAAAATAATTCGTTCTGTAGCATAAAATATGCTAAGATGACATAAAAAAAGATAAATTTTTTGTTATTATTTTTATTTAGATACATCATGATATAAAAAAAATATTGAGTTTAACTTAAAAGGACGACTGCCGTGATACGTGCGTGATTTAATTCGTAATGAAGAACGATTGCCGCGATACGTGCTTAAGTTAAGCGCAGTGACTAACGACTGCCTGCAGTGCCTGCGCGGAAGGATGCAATACATCGGCAGCGATCGTGGAAGCTCGGGCAAAGCGGTCGTGGAAGCTCGGGCGACTTCGTTGTGTGAAACGAAGTTCGTTGTATGAATCATGAAATGAAGTTCGTTGTGTGCAGCGTTCGCTGTGCGAGGCGTTCTTTATGCGAGGCACCACTGTGTGTATTTTGACAAATACTTATTTTTATAAGCCTAAAAGTGATTCTTTAAAAGTTTGAAGAAACTTGACCCAAAGGGTATAAAAACCCTTGCACTTGAATGTTGAATGTCACCGTATGGGTGAAATTATATATTTCAGGCTAGTGTGAGCTTTTAATGTTAAGTCATATTAAACTCTTTTTATATATATATATATATATATATATATATATATATATATATATATATATATATATATATAAAAGGCTAACATGCTATGTGTCCTTCTCACCTTCTGACCAGTCGCTATGACGCACACTGACCACCTGGGTGCAGACAATCAATGCAGGAGCTGCCATGACACACACAGAGAAAGAGCACCACAGACCTGGCACCCAGAAAGCAACACTTGGCTTTCCCCAAGTGGGACACAGGCCCCAACACCACCCTGGAGTGACAGCCCACCAAAATGCAGCCAACCCTGCTCAGACTCCATAGTGCAAAATGCAGCCCATAGCCCAGCACAGCCAGAAAACAGGGTCGCTGTAGGTTCTGGGTAATGACATCACATAGCAACATCCGGCTCCCTCTCTCTAGCGACTAGCCTCCTTGGAGTTCCAAGAACACAGGTGGAAACATTTTACACTTTAGCCTGCAGACTGAAAGAACGCAGGTTGAATTCTGGTCAAGGGCATGTACCTTGTTTGCAGGCACATGAAGTGTGATGTGTTTTCCTATGCCTCATCTCATTTGATCCTCACAGAAGTCCTGGAGTAGGTAGATAGGACACTCAGTGGGATCCTATTTTCTTTTCATTAGACGGAAAATAGATTTAGAAAGCTTAGAAACTTGACCCAACTGAAAAGAAATGATGGACCTTGAAAATGACTTCAGGTTTTCTCATTGCCCAGAATATAGTCAAACACTGCTGCAGTTAAATATTTTACCCTTTGTTCTCCCTGCATGATCTACAACAATAATCTGCTTTGTGTTGATATTTACTGCTGTGTGGATGACAATTATCTGAAAGAGAAGTTTGGGTGCTTCACTGGGCTGGAAAAAGTTTAGCTGCATCAGAAAGCAGGTCTAATTAAGCAAGTTTATTCTAGATTAGGGGTGTCGAACTCAATCAGAGAAGGGGCCAAAATCTAAAATCCAGCCTAAATCGCGGGCTGAATGGTTTACTGAACAGTCATAAACTGTCATTGTGATGGAAACGCAGCGGAGTGCAGTGATGACAGCGCGGTGCGGGTCACATTGCAAGGCCTGGCGGGACGGATTTGGCCCGCGGGCCTTGTGTTTGACACATGTGTTCTAGATCTATAAAAGGCTAAGTTGACTTGTGCATGTGTGATCATATAAAGCTCTCACTGGTGCCAATTGCACATGTATTTCCATCTGTCATTGTCGATCATGAATTTGGTTGACACTTCTATTATAGAGAAAGGGCAAACAGCAATATTAAAATATTTGTTCTAATTAATTTCCTTTCAATGTGCACGAATTTGTGCACTGAGCCACTAGTTCTATTATAAAAAGCACCATCTGGCCAGCGTGGCTCAGTGATTAAACATCGACCTATGAATGAGGAGGTCCCAGTTTGATTCCCAGTCAGGGCACAGGCCTGGGTTGCGGGCTCAATCCCCTGTAGGGAGTGTGCAAGGAGGCAGCCGAGCAATGATTCTCTCTCACTCTCCCTCTTTCTGAAAACAATAAAAACATATTAAAAGTAAAACAAAAACAAAAAAACTAAAAAAAAAACAACCAAACACACCTTCCATGGTTGGGAAGAAAACTACTTGCATACAACAGATTTCTAGATATTTTTTGCTGCTAGTTTTAATGTAATGTTTATTGAACATTTTGACAAATACTTATTTTTGTAAGCCTAAAAGTGATTCTTTAAAAGTCTGAAGAGACTTGACCCAAAGGGTATAAAAACCCTGGCACTTGAATGTTGAATGTCACCGTATGGGTGAAATTATATATTTCAGGCTAGTGTGAGCTTTTAATGTTAAGTCATATTAAACTCTTTAAGTCAAATTAAGCCAGCCAGGCATTGGCAGTGTAACCATATCTTTCTGAGGTTGGTAAAAACAAAATTGGCAACTTGAAATTAAATCATGCCATGGTTTTGAAACACTTGTCTTAAGGTATCAATGAAACACTTCAAAGTACTGCTTTTTCCACCCGACTGTTGCTGCCATCATGGACACGAGTCGCGTGCAGCCTATCAAGCTGGCCAGGGTGACCAAGGTGCTGGGCAGGACCGGCTCCCGGGGACAGTGCACGCAGGTCTGCGTGGAGTTCATGGACAACATGAGCCACTCCATCATCCGCAACGTGAAAGGCCCTGTGCGCAAGGGCGACGTGCTCACCCTATTGGAGTCCGAGCGAGAGGCCTGGAGGCTGAGCTGAACTTGTGTCTGTTCCTGGCTGGCTGGCTGGCTGGGTGAACACAGCCCACAGGGAATATGTGCCACTGTTAAGTGTTTGTGTAAATTCGGGGGGGGGGGGGGAAGAAAGAAACACTTCAAAATACTAACATGGCCCTAACTGGTTTGGCTCGGCGAATGGACCATTAGCCTGCAGACTGAAGGATTGCAGGTTCGATTCTGGTCAAGGGCATGTACCTTGTTTGCAGGCACATCCTTAGTAGGTTCATGTTTCTCTCTCATCAATGTTTCTAACTCTCTATTCCTCTCCCTTCCTCTCTGTAAAAAAATCAATGAAATATATTCTAAAAAATAACTAATAGCCTTAGCAATATTGAGAAAGAAGTCCAAAGTTGAGGTATCACACTACCTGATATCAAACTATACTATAAGCCCATAGTAAACAAAACAGCATGGTATCGATATAAATAAAAACAGACATGTAGATCAATGGAACAGAATAGGTAGCCCAGCAATAAACCAATGCCTACATGGCCAATTAATCTTTGATAAAGGAGGCAAGAACATATGGCAGGCTAAAGACAGTCTATTCAATAAATATTTCTGGGAAAATTGGACAGATACCTGCAAATAAATGAAACTAGACCACTTCCTTACACCATACACAAGAACAAACCCAAAATGGGTTAAAGTATTAACTGTAAGATTGGGGAGCGCACTGACCACAAGGGGAGAGCTCCTACATTGAGCATCTGCCCCCTAGTGGTCAGTTCATAGCAACCAGTCATTCCACCGTTTGGACAATTTGGATATTAGGGTTTTATTATATAGGATTGTTCTGAAAGGTCAGAGCTAGTTCGCTCACTGTTTAGTTGAAACACTGTTAGCTGAAGCAGTCTCCACCTGTTGCCTTATGTAAATTTCTGTTCTTGGAGTTTCCTGCCCAAGGGCTATGGGTATATCCCATAGTCTCAATAAAAGGGATAGCT
The DNA here is from genome assembly GCF_014108245.1 of Pipistrellus kuhlii. Lineage (NCBI taxonomy): Eukaryota > Metazoa > Chordata > Mammalia > Chiroptera > Vespertilionidae > Pipistrellus > Pipistrellus kuhlii. The sequence goes on along the minus strand of NW_023425471.1, from coordinate 10,003,056 downwards.
AGGCCAGAGCCCAGCGTAGTCCTCCCACTAGAGGTGGGCTCCCGCCTGACCCCCATTATTCCCAAATTAATACTTTTCTAGTCTCTTCATTTGTTTGCAGCCTTCTCCAGAACCTGGACCCTGAACTGGAACTCTGAGCCACGTGGGACATGAAAGGGGTTTCCACATCTGGCGCCTGAATAGGGACATCTGGAGGACATGATATTTTTCGCCTAAAGTAGGGGTGTCAAACTCAATCAGAGAAGAGGCCAAAATCTAAAATCCAGCCTAAATCGCGGGCCGAATGGTTTACTGAACAGTCATAAACTGTCATTGTGATGGAAACACAGCGGAGTGCAGTGATGACAGCGCGGTGTGGGCCACATTGCAAGGCCTGGCGGGACGGATTTGGTCCTCGGGCCTTGTGTTTGACACATGTGGCCTAAAGCAAAGGAGGAAAAATACATCGAGAAAAGGTAAGGGAGGCTCACCGTACTCAAAGCCCACGGCCAGCTGCAGAGTCACGCAATCTGTAAGTAGGTTGGGAACATCTTTTTCAGCCAGGCTAATGGGGAAGAATTAGAATTTAGGTTTGTATGCTTAAGGAATTGAAAGTTTCAGAAGGTATTCTTTTGTAGTTTTTGTTTGATGTTATAGAACATAACCCTTGGTTTCCTGAAAAAAGTACATTAGATCTTGAGTGGTTAAAGTTTGAGGGGGGTAAAGCTCAGCAGCAGGAGAAAACTTAACTCAAAAAACTATTTCCCCATGGAGAACACAATATTGCGTTTGCTAGAGCCTTTTTGAGAGGCTGAAGAGGAGCCTCCTCACCTGGTTCCCTCCGCTCCTCCTAGAGAGGAGCAGGAAGAAAAATTGGAGGAATGGCCTTTATGGCCCCCTCCAACTTCATGTCCTAAAACTGAAACATTTAATTCGTCACCAATAGCACTGCCAATAGAATCATCTTTACAGTGAGCCAATAGAAAAGTGAAATATGGTAGCAATCATACTTGGGTAAAAAACTGCTGTTTGAATTTTAACCCTACTATTATGAATTCAAATTCTAAGCAAGGATACAGGCAGAACTTCCTTTCTTTTTTTTTTAATTAAAAAGCCAGCCCTATGTGCACTTGGTGGTTGTCTCCATACTGGCCCTGACACCTGGCATGGTATTGAGATTGTGGGCATATCTGGTCTCTGGCCTACAAGGTCAGACAGCAACATTTTGTCTAGGAAGAACAGCAGAAAATTCCAAACAGTTTGTTGCAAAATAGGGGTTTTCCTTCTCAGAACCTTTAAAAATAACTACCTGCCCCTAAAGCCTCACAGTCGTGTAGGGTCCGTTTGCGTGTGATACTCTTGCGGCTGCCCTGGCCAGTTCAATAAATTCTTGCCTGCTTTTTAAATTAATCATCAGCCTCCAGTGGTCTTATTTTGAACCCAGGGTTCGACCCCACAACATTTGGAGGCCCTAGCGAGATACTCGAGAGAGAGGAGAGAGGGACCCCCAGAAGGGGCAGGAAGCTCTCCCTCTTTTCGGGGACCTTAGCCAGAGACAGAAACAGAAACAAAGATTGGGAGAGATGGTACTCGCCCGGGACTGGGGCTCCTTTCCATTAAGCCCCAAGGGTAACCTTACAAGTGGAGGGCAAACCTGTTATACTGGGGCAGTCTATTCAGTCTTGACAGAGCCGATGGGACCCATACATCAGTCCAGGGAGCCACCGGACAAACTGCCTATTTTCCTTGGACATCATGGACTATAGATCTAGGAAGGAACACATACTGGAGGAACACAGCCGCTGAATTGGACCAAAGTGTAACAATAGGCCTTTGAGGAACTAAAGAAGGCTCTCGTTCCAGCACCTGCCCTAGCTTTACCAGATGTCACGAAGCTCTTCCACCTCTACGTGAGGTAAGGGGCATTGCCAAAGGGGTTCTCACTCAGACTCTACGTCCCTGGAAGAGACCTGTTGCCTATCTAAGAGGCTAGACTCTGTGGCAGCAGAGTGGCCAGCGTGCCTCTAATCAGTGGCCACCACAGCACTACTGGTGAAGGAGGCAGATAAGCAGACTCTGGGCCAGGAGCTAACCCTAACAATACCCCATGCCATTAAGACCCTCCTTCGAGGTGCTCCAGAGAGATGGATGTCAAACACCAAAATCACCCAGTGCCAAGCTCTTCTCCTGGACCAGCCCTACATCCGGTTCCATAAGACACTGGCCATCAACCCTGCCAGCCTAATTCCAGATGATCCAGAGGAACCCATTCATGACTACATAGAGGTAACAGATGCAGTACTGACAGATGTCCTGCCATCATCACCAGATGAGGTACTGTACACTGATGGGAGCAGTTACGTTCAGGATGGGATCTGATATGCAAGGGCAGCAGTAGTCACCCTAGACCACACCATTTGGTCACAGTTCCTGAACTTTTGGCCTTAATCCAGGCCCTTTGATAGGGACACAGTGCCATCCCCTGGGAAAGAAGGTTACCAACTCCAGCCAGAAAGGACATTATTTTAGCCTTATTTGAAGCCATCTGACTCCCAAAGGCAGTTACAATAGTACACTGCAAAAGACATCAGAAAGGGGAGACAACTGAAGCCAGAGGAAATAGACCCGCAGACCAAACTGCTAAGGAAGATGCCCAAAAACTAGTAGGGCCTTTACAAGTCTTAGTAACCCTGCCGGACCCACACCTCTACCAAAATAGAGGATGAATTGGCTGACAGAAGCAAGCCATCAAAGGACCAGATGGTTGGTGGACCCTACGAGATGATAGACTGTTGGTCCCAGAGGCTCTAAGACAGACGTTAGTTGCCCAGTTACACCAGGTTACCCACTTAGGCGTCACCAAGACTTCTGAACTTCTGTGAGGCAGATATACCAAGCTTAAATAAGATAATTAAAAGCATAGTCACTAGAAGTACTATCTGTGCACAGGTAAATGTTAAGGTAGGAGGGTCCCCCTGGGAATTTGGGCCCCAGGGAAATTCCCTAGGAGAGCATTAGAAGGTGGGTTTCACAGAGATTAAGCCATCAGCATTAAGGTAAAAGTACATACTATTTTTTATAGACACCTTCTCAGGTTGGGTTAAAGCATACCCCACTAGGACAGGAACTGCCTCTACAGTAGTCAAAAAATTACTCCAGGAGATTATACTTAAATTCAGATTCGGGCTGCCAGTAGTCATAGGATCAGATAACAGCCCCACCTTTGTAGCAAGGTATCTCAAAGTATAGCTCAAGCCTTAGGACAGGCATGAGCAGGCCTCTAAAAAGGTTAATTAAATTTGTCCTAGAAAACGGTGAAAACTGGACCAACCTCCTGCCCTTCGCCTCTTATGGGTCAGGTGCACCCCCTACTGGGATGGGTTCCCCCCTTTTGAGATCATATATGGTAGACCTTTCTCCATCCTTCCAGGGGTCAGGGAGAAACTGAAAGCTAGAATTCATAACCATTCCCTTGCTCAAGTCTTTACAGGCTCTGCAGTTTACCCAGAGAGCCACCCATAAGCTTGTTCCAGATGTACTGCCAGTGCCCACCATAGACCCTGTATACTCCATCCAGCCCAGAGACTCTATGTGTGTAAAGAAATTCACTGCCCAAGGACTCACCACAACCTGAAAGGGATGCTACACTGTTACCCTGAGCACGCCTATGGCTGTTGAAGTAGATGGCACCCAGACCCGACTACACCACTCCCAGCTCCTACACAAAAAACAGCCTAAAATCCTGGCAACCAGCGACTTCACCTGTGAGATCCCTAGCCTGGGCTCCACACAGGCCAGGAGGAGACTTGATGCCTGCAGGAGGGGATCTGGACTTCAATGAGGACAGTACTGATGGAAACTGTGGTACTAGGGGTCTTGGTAACTGTAAGAACATTTTTCTTAACCAGTGAGAAAGTCCGGGGCTAAGTAAGGCTAAATATGCTAGTGGACTGGAGAGCAAGAACCAAACAAAGAATACCCTTAAAGGAAATAGAATGAATCAATGATTTGACTCATGCACATAAAACCAGTGGGGAATGAAATATGGTAGCAATCATACTTGGGTAAAAACTGCTGTTTGAATTTTAACCCTACTATTATGAATTCAAATTCTAAACAAGGTTACAGGCAGAATTTCCTTTTTATTTTTATTTTTATTAAAGAGCCAGCCCTATGTGCACTTGGTGGTTGTCTCCATACTGGCCCTGACACCTGGCATGGTATTGAGATTGTGGGCATATCTGGTCTCTGGCCTACAAGGTCAGACAGCAACATTTTGTCTAGGAAGAACAACAGAAAATTCCAAACAGTTTGTTGCAAAATAGGGGTTTTCCTTCTCAGAACCTTTAAAAATAACTACCTGCCCCTAAAGCCTCGCAGTCGTGTAGGGTCTGCCTGCGTGTAGTACTCTTGTGGCTGCCCTGGCCAGTTCAATAAATTCTTGCCTGCTTTTTTAATTAATCATCAGCCTCCAGTGGTCTTATTTTGAACCCAGGGTTCGACCCCACAACAAAAAGGGTTGAAGGACATGTCGGTGGATGAAAGGCTTGCTTTTCCTGTTATACAAGTAGCTGACCCACAGCTCCCAAATCAGATAATAAGACAACATGAAAAAATTTATTTTAAAATGATAAAAGCTTTGCGAGAAAGCGTTGTTCAAAATGGTCCAATGGCTCCTTTTACAGGAGAAATCACGAATAATATTTCTGAAGCATTCTTAGCTCCTTATGATTGGTATTCTCTGGCTCGTGCAACTCTGGATGGAGGAGATTATTTACTATGGAAAGGAGAATATTTGGAAAAATGTCAAGAGCAAGCCCGTGCAAACGGAGGGATGAATGCTTATAAAATAACTTATAAAATGCTGGCAGGATTGGGACAATATATGGATGTGCAAAATCAGCTACATTGTGTGCAACAGGCATATGAACAAATTAGACTTTGTGGAAGGAAAGCTTGGTGGGCTTTACTAGCAAAAGGGGACCCTCAGAGCTTTTAGTAAATGTATGCAGGGACCTACAGAGTTGTTTTCTGACTTTGTGGTTTGTCTCACTCGAGTCGTGAGACAACAGATTCAACATGAGGCAGTAGGAGATGTTTTAATTCAGCAATTAGCTTATGAAAATGCCAATTCTGATTGTAAGAAATGCCTGACGCCTCTGAGAAGAAATAGTACCATTACAGAGATGATTCGAGCATGTCAGAATGTGGGATCAGGCTTGCTGCTGCAGTAACAGGTAAAAATAAGAGTTGTTATAAATGTGGAAAAGGAGGACATTTCCAAAAGGAATGTAGGCAACTGAGAAGGATCCAAGATAGCGCTCTAGGGAGAGGCGTAAACACTCAGCCTCCAGATTCAATCTCTCGGTGTCCTAGATGTCAGAAAGGGAACCATTGGGCCAGTCTGTGTAGATCGAAACTTCATATAAACAGGAAGCCTCTAGATCAAGATAGAGGGCATGGTCAACTGCTGGGAAACGGCCTGACGGGTGTGGTGTTCCCCAGCCCCGTCATCAATAGGGGAAATCTGCCCTACAAGGCCCATGGTGGATTCCCTCATCCGAGCAACTCCAGGAAGCGCAAGCCTGGATCTTAACAGCACTACTGTGGTCACTTTGACCCCCGATATTGCTCAGCAAGCTATTCCTACAGGAATTTGGGGACCTGTGCCACTGGGAACTTTAGGATTAATCTTAGGGAGGAGTGAAAACACTCTAAAAGGACTAACTGTTCTGCCTAGAGTCATTGATTCAGATTATGAAGAAGTTAAAGTTATGCGAGAATGTAATCATATTATGCAAATCACTCCAGGACAAAGAATTGCTCAGATACTACTTCTACCTTATGTTCAGCAAGGTGAGGCTATAAATAGGAAAAGAGGAATGCAAGGATTTGGAAGCTCCTACATCTATTGGATACATGAAATTAGCAAAACCCGTCCTATGATTAATTTAAGAATAGAGGGAAAACAACTTAAGGGTCTAGTGGACACTGGAGCAGATGTTAGTGTATTAAGTAAAGAATTCTGGCCTCCAAGTTGGTCCACAACAGAAGCTATGGGCTCAGTTAAGGAGGTAGGAGTTCCTAATGACACACAACATAGTGCTGCAGATTTAAGGTGGCAAAATGAGGAAGGACAGACAGGATGGTTTCAGCCCTATGTCATCTCTAGAATTGCAGTCAACTTATGGGTTAGGGATGTTTTAAGGAACACTTCTGTCTACAATGAAAATATTTACAGAGTTGGTACCCTTCACTCATCCCCTTTATTTTTCTCCATAGCATTTGTCTCCCAAGTATACTAGAAACTTCCTTTGTGTTATGCCTTGTCTGTCTCCTCTACTAGAACATGAGCTCCCTGAGGGACTTCTGTCTGCTTTGATCACTGCCACGTGCCCAGCACTTAGCGCAGTTGCTAGCATACCATAGATGCTCACTATTATTTAAATGGAGGAGTGAAGATGACTTTCCTTGACATTACTCCTCTGACTACTTCAACTTCCTTCATCCCTTACATGTGGGCATGTATTGAAGTCTTCATTTCACACAAGGACAGAACCAGGGCAACTGCTCTGACATTAGGGGAAGGCACTGCATAGAGTAGGGGTGTCGAACTCAATCAGAGAAGGGGCCAAAATCTAAAATCCAGCCTAAATCGCGGGCCGAATGGTTTACTGAATAGTCATAAACTGTCATTGTGATGGAAACGCAGCGGAGTGCAGTGATGACAGCGCGGTGCGGGCCACATTGCAAGGCCTGGCGGGACGGATTTGGCCCGTGGGCCTTGTGTTTGAAACATGTGGCATAGAGTATAGTTTGATTAGTCCCCAACTAAAGGCAGCCAGGCTGTCATTCACACTCTTTGGTCATCATGTCAGCACTGAAGGTGAGAACAGTCAGCCAAGTAGAACACGCTGGCAACCGAGGAGAGGAGGTCCCACAAACAGGCCAAATAACCCCACTGGCACTGCTCTTCTGAAACATTACCTGTGTGCTCCTCACCATTAGAGACCATCAAGATCTGGCCTTACAGTTCAAGTGCTAAAGTGATGATTCAAACTCTTCTTACTTGAGAAAGGAATCAATGAGGATTTCTCCAGACTCCTCTTGGGCAGACAGAACTGGTCCCATGCAATAAAAAATAATAAGCAGAAAAGGCCATCATGACACTTGTGCAACAATAATAGAGCAAAGCAACATGGAAAAAAAGGAATGAACGAAACAAAAGGCAAATAAACATACTGTGGAAAGAGAATAATTTCAGAAACCCCAACAATGTAGACAACAGAGGTGAGCCTCCAAAGTAACAAAAGAAGGAGCCAAAGAGGGCAATATGATGAGAGAAAAAAGCTGGCAGAGCTAAGAGAAAAAAATAAACTCGGGGCAGAAGTGAAAGCCACATGGCAAGCATCAAGACCTAGGATCAACACTACAGAAAGCAGAGTCAGTGAGATGGAAGCTTGGGAGCAAAGGAAGAAATCCCACCGCAGGAAAAAAGACAAGGAGATGACAGATGGAAGGAGAGATACACTGAGTAGCCAGATTATTATGACCACCTCAAGTTTGTAGGCAAATTATCTGCACACTACATTGTATGGGATATGGAAGCCGAAAGCCTGTTCGAACACCTTTACTGTCTACGGTTACCAAGATAAAATGTCCGCACAGGAACACCAGGATTGGACAGTTGAGCATTGAAAAATAGTCATGTGGTCCGATGAATCACATTTCCAGTTGCATCATGCAGATGGAAGAGAGAATTTCACGGAAACGGCATGAAAGCATGCACCCCACACGCATGAGTACAACCCTTCAAGCTGGTGAGGGCAGTGTTATGGTTTGGGGCATGTTTTCCTGGCATGATTTGGGCCCTTTAATTCATGTGGAACAAGGTCTGAATAGCACAACATACCTAAGTATCATTACTGATCAACTTCATCCTATCATGTTGACGGTGTATCCCAATGGATATGGCTTCTTCCAACAAGACAATGGGCCATGCCACAGTGCTCGTATTGTGCAGGAGTGGTTTCAAGAACATGAGGGAGACTTTACCTTGCTTAGGTGGCCCCCACAATCACCAGATCTCAATCCAATTGAGCATTTGTGGGACGAAGTTAAAAGCCATCAGGCAGCTGGTTCCACCACCATCCAATCTCACAGAACTGGACAGTGCTGTTCATCAGGCATGGTGTCAGATTCCTCCCATCACCTTTCAACATCTCGTGGAGTCAATGCCAAGAAGAATCGCCACAGTACGGAAGGCAAAAGGTGGCCCAATGAAGTGCCGATGGGGTGGCCATAATAATCTGGCCACTCTGTAAATGTGAAGGACCGATAACAGAGAGCCAATACTGCTACAAACTTGAAGAGAACAAATAAGCCAGTAAGAAATAGTCAAACCTAGCCGGCATGGCTCAATTGTTGAGCACTGACTCATGAACCAGGAGGTCAAGGTTTGATTTTTGGTCAAGGCACATACGAGAGTTGCAGGCTCAATCCCCAGTAGGGGGCGTGCAGGAGGCTGCCGATCAATGATTCTCTCTCATCATTGATGTTTCTAACTCTCTCCTTCTCTTTTCCTCTCTGAAATCAATAAAAACATATATTTTTTTAAAAATACAGTGAGGCCCAAATGTCAATATCTAATGCTCATTAAGAACCAGAAAAAGCCAACAGTTGACTGTCAACTCTGGGACATACTTGAATGAAGTTACTGAATTCGAGGATAAACAAGAAATCACAAGTACCCCCAGACAAATAAGCAGGTCATCTAGCAAAGGGGATGAAAGATCTAGTCTCGGCTCAGTACCAGCAGGCACTCGAAGACAATAAAGTGAGATGCCCCAAGAATCGAGGGACAAAGGATGTGACCCAAGAACCTGAGAGGCAGCTAAGTTACTAAATATTAGGAACTGTAACATTTGTAAATACGCAAGAAAATCTAAATGAAGCTGCAACCAGTTCTCCAAAAGATAAAACCATCAACTCTCAAATGAGAAGTCTTTGTATGAAGGGCTGGCAGTGAGCACTGAGTTCATGCAAACACAAAACTAAATTTAAATAACTAGCAATTACCGACTGCCTTGCACTTTAAGTTGCCTGTCTTCCTCGGTGAAAGTTGCCAAATTATTCGATTGGCTCCTCTAACCAACCATGACAAAATGAAAACACACAAAAGAAAAAAAAACCTTTCCTGAATGGAATTCTCTTGCACTATAGAAAAACTGGGTTGTACCTTCGCCACACACTCCAAAAAAGAGAACGCTAACTACCTGGTGCATTGTTGAGTGTATAGGTCTAGAAATAAGAAGACCCATTATTCTCTTTGGTTTTTTTCCATTCACTTACCATGCCAGCTTGGCAAACACTGCACTGCTTTGGGACTCATGAAAAACAAAGATAATGCCTGCATGGTCCACCTCCTGGCACGGTAAGGGATGCTGTATGTGCAAGTTCTTTGGAATCTACAAGCAAGGCCATAAAGCCATGCCATTTGGTTGAATGGAAAGAATCCACTGTATCAAGGAGTCAAAATGAATACTAAAGATAAAAGGACCAGAAACCTTCTGTGGATCTATCCCTACTTCTTTTCTTTCATCTCCCTACATTTCCAGGTCACTGCTTAGCACTGTGAATAGGAAATTCAATACCCCCACAGCTCCTGAATGGAATGACTTTTAATTTGGAACCAAAAGCTAGTTTTAAGAATTTAAAGATGTTGCTCTCCACCCAAGGTTCATGTCTCTCAATTTCCAATCCTTCATTCCACTAATATTTACTTAGCACCTACTATGTGCCTGGCGCTATTCCAAGTAGCAGACACAGTCTCTAAATACTTAAATAAAATCAAGTCAATGAAAGGTAAAAAGAGGAATTGGGGGAACTATATGAATTTCATGGGAAAGGGGTCAATGCCTATTTATATTACAACTTATACACAGACATCTGACCATTTGCTCAGGGACAAACCCAGCAAACAGCCAACGGGATGCAGCCAAGTTCAAAGAATCATGCATAGCCCACAAAAGCAATAAATGAATATTGGGTCACTGAACTGTGCGAATGCCAGATGTTCCTGAAACGCTGCTCAAGGTTACTTTGGGAGCAGGGTTCAATTCTTAATGCAGAAAACAAACAGGAGGCAAGACTGTACTTGGGTCAGACGGAGTTGAGTCAACTAGAGAGCTTATTGGTAACGGACTACCAATAAAGTCACTAAAACATTGGAAAAAAATCTTTTCTTTTGGAAAAGATCTGTAAAGGGAGGAATGTGATAGGATTTTCCCATACCCTACTTTCCATCTTCAACCTTTACACGAATCTTGCTGTAAGGGCATAACAATCAATGGCCATTCCTGAAGCACAGTGAAACAGAACAAGGTAGGAGTATGTTAGAAATGGTAGCTTAGGAAGATACTCATATAGTAGCTAACATTTATAAGGAAGCCAGGGTTTTTAAATGCAAAGAACCACTATTTTTACATTTTTTACACAAGGAAATAATCCCGTGGAAAAGCCCTGTCCCCAAGACACTGACTCAGCCTCCATAAAGACTATCTTGTCATTTCTGTTTTGGATGTTCAGTGGCCTTTTATCTAACTGTTTATGACTTCTCTGATGAGATCCTCTAAGGATGGAAGAAATGAGTGAGTTCTTTCTAAAGATGATGGGAACTAGCGCATAATGAAATGAAAGAAACACACCCCATGGAGCTATGTAAGTGGCGGGTTGTAATCCAGACTCTCCAATAGCTTCCATTTCTATGGGGCAATAATAATGGGTCCTTTTTCCTCACCTTAAGTCCTCTGCCAATTCCAACTCTCAGCCAAACGCAAACGATTGTGAAAATCAGATCGGCAATTCTAAAACTGGCTAAAATTCATGAAAATTATGAAGATGCAGGGCATTTTCCAAAATAAAGAACTTTACCCTTCGATAGTCTTTTTTACAATTTGTGAAGTACATCACACAAGGACTTCCAATTCCTTAGAAAACGACAAAGGAGTATCATATGACAAAGGTACAGTATTAGATTAGCAGAAAGTTTACATAAGCATAAAAAGCTCCACTTCCCACTCTTTACAAACTTGACAGGGACCAGAGGGTAGTTTTTCACTTAAGATCTTTGAAACCAAGCAGTTAAGTGAAAAATTCCAAGACAACTCTGGAACTGTTTCATGGGCATAATAGAAGCAGATACGTGGATTTTAAAATAAAACCAATGCATCAAAGACTAAACGTGGAAGTCCACACACCTCACAATGAGAATACGAGCAGAGGGCAGAAGGCAAAACTCTCAATCAGAGAGCGAGGAGGGATGCATTTGAGAAGGAAGGGCCCTGGGACTGAATTATCACTCAGCTGATATCTTCAATTCCAGATTCCCCAGGCCTTAGTGGTTTGGGACAAACATGGTATTTGATCACAAAGTACAACAGTAGAGATCTGTATCTGGGGTGGGAAGGGAGCTTAGAACCCTGGGAACACTGTAGACACTTGACTATGACATTGAGGAGAGAGGTATGAGGACACGAGAGCGCTCACGAGGCTCTGTGCTCTCTTATGACAGGCACCAACTAAATCACAACATACTATAAAGGTACTCAATTTACTACTTTAGTTGGAAGATCTGAAGTAGCTACATGAAAGTTTCTCTGGGAAAGGTCCGGCACTGGAATAACTATGGTGTCACGGTCAGAGTTGATAGAGGAAAGGAGTTCAGAGGTTGACTTGCAGAAGATGATCTTTCTTCAGAGAGAGGACCAGAGCAGTTGTCTAGAAAGTTCTATTAGTCTTGATCTTGTCTCTACAAAGAAAATAATGGGAATATCCATAGTGAGTTTGAGTATAACCTTCTCTATTTTAACCAAGACGTACTCAGTGTTTAATTAGAGTGATAATTCAAAAAACCTTTGCCTTATCTCAGAATTATTCTCTATGGTTCCTACAGAAAAAGAATTACTGTTGAATTACTTACATATACTTTACTCTCAGTTAAAAACCTGATTAGAAATGAGGAATGACTGCTAGTGGGTACAGGGTTTCTTTTGGGGGAGATGAAAATTTTCTAAAATTAGGGAGTGGTGAGTCACACAACTCTGTGAATAATGGATGCTTTAAACGGGTGAATTTTATGGTATATGGATTATATCAATAAAACTGTTAAAAACCTGATTAGAGAGTAAGTTTTCCTAGACTTTCTCATTCACTTAGTGAATACTTCCCCAAGATTATCCTATTTGTATAATTTAACAATTTTAATTGTCAGGCTAACCATTTTAGAATTTTAAAAATTGTCTTTTGCTAAAAGGTTTGTCTAACACTATATTAGAAATTATAGTGTTGAACAATGTTGTTTACCAATTAAGCCCATCTTAATTAGTATACACCTAAACTGTTTAACTTTAAAACTTCCTTTAAAACAATATTCAATTAAAGCCATCTTTTTACAGTTCAAATGGATGTTATTTTAAAAGACTGCTTCTGTACTCCTCAACAACTCCCCCATCAGAGCAATAGTTTGAAATAACTGGTCACATTGATGCCCAACACACTACCTGGCTTACATGCAGACTGAGAATGGAATCAAATGAAATTGATCCAGGTGTATTAAGGTGATGCAGCTAAATCTTGGCCAGGGATGGTGGTGGTGGTGGTGGTGGTGGTGGTGGTGGCGGCGGTGGTAGTGGTGGTGAGTATGTGTGTGTGTGTGTGTGTGTGTGTACATATGCATAACCACATGCGTGCTTGCACTCACATGCACAAACCAAACTCCTCTAAATTTTATCATTTGAGGTAAGTGACCAGTCCCACAATATTGCTTAGCGGTCCATTACTAGACTTCCATAGGAAAAAACACACACACAATACATCAGTGTAGATATGTCCTTTATCAAAAAGACCAATGCTATGATAATGGTATAAAATGACAAAGCTATACAAACTATATTTGCAGACAAATAGCTTTCTGTTGCATTATGTTAAGGTAAGGTTTTCAGGGTAAGAAGAGAGACATGAAATTCAAATATAACGAGGCCCAATGCACGAAATTTGTGCAAATATAGGCCTTCCTTCCCCCAGCTGCCAACACTGGCTTCCCTCTGGCACCTGGGACCCAGCTTCCCTTGCAGCTCCAGCTTCGTCCGGAAGAAAGTATGGAAGGACATCTGGTCTAATTAGCATATTATGCTTTTATTATTATAGAAGACAGAAGAAGATAGGGAGGAACATTGCAATGTTAAATTTGAATAAAAAAATATCAATATGATCGGTCATTTTTAAATGTCCAGTTCAGTAGTGTTGAGTGCATTCACATTGTTGTGCAACTGACCTCCAGAACTTTCTCATCTTCCCCAACTAAAGCTCTCTCCCCATCCTAATTTCCATCTCTATGACTTTGACTACACTAGGTACCTCATATAAGTGGAATGATATGGTATTTGTCCTTTTGGGTCTGGCTTATTGTACTTAAGTGTCATGATTTCAGGTTCATCCATATTGTAGCATGTGCCAGAACCCCATTCATTTTAAAGGGTGAATAATAATATTCCATTGTGTGGATATACCACATTTTGTTTATCTTGATTGATAATTTTAACTTCTTGATTTTTTTCAGTTTGAACCCACAGAATTTCTCTATTTTTTTTTTTCCTATCAAGCCCGGTGGATGATGATAAACTGCCAACTCAATTTCTTTTCAAATATAAGTCATGGCATGATAAACTCTGCTCACTGCTATTAAGATCTCCGCAGTGCAAAGAATCCTGGGAGAGCAGGGTCTCCATTTGAATGGCTATTTTGGTTACCCAATTCTTGTTCTCTTTCCTGTCTGGGGTGAGAAAGCTGTTTCAATATTTTTAAAGGATAACTTTGCTTTGCCCCGCCCCCCATATGTGTTTGTTTATTTTAGAGATAGAAAGGGAAAGGGAGAAAGAAAAACACTGATCAGCTGCCTCCTGAACACCCCCTAGTGGAGATCGAGCCAGAAACCAGGGAATGTACTACTCTGGGAATGGAACCAGGGACCTCTTGGTGCATGGGAGAATGCCCAACTGAGCCACATTGGCCAGGGCTCACTTTGCTTTTCCAGTGATAAAACCACAAAGATTTGTCTGAAAGTGACAATTGCCTGACTGGCATGCTGTGGGGAAAGTCAGATACTCTAGGATAGAAAGCGAAGTAATTTATTACTGTTTTGCCTTGTATTTAGAAGCATCTCTGGGCTCTCTGCTGGGATTGCTCCAATCATCAGCTTCAGGTGTGGTCTTGTAATGGCGCCATGCTGACTTATTGAATACTGGAAGCCTCTCGAATGATTCACTTGAAAGAGCCTAATGGGAAAAAAAAAAACACACCAAAGGGCCACAGTGCCATTTGTCACACATGAAATACGAATTCAAATTTTATATTTAAAACAATAGAAACCCTAATATATACTTTTTGAATGATATTAAAGCTTTACTATTTTACAATAGTAGATCACTTAGACTGGGAAGATGAAAATGAAAGCTTTTTTAAAGGAATAAAAATATTCCCTCATTCTAAGCCAGTACTGACATACACAGGACCAGAACAAGAAGCATTTGAATACAGGTAGTACTGCTCTGAGATACTTTGGACGAGATGGTCTTAGACCAAGCACTCCTGTTCACTGGGCAACCATTCTCCTAGGTTGGGCTCAGAAAGAAATAAAGTTCTATACATACTAGATTTACAAACATAAAGCCATAAAGTGTTATCAAATATCACACATTCAACTGTACTGGCATCTAAGATAAACACTCTAAGTACTGGTGAAGTTACGGTATAATATATTACATGTATGTTATATTTTATAACATATAGCACACTATATGGCCATTAAAAAGGAGCCAGTTCTACATGAACTGATAAGGAAAGATCTCCAATATATACTAGAAAGTAAAAAATATATACAGCAAAGTGCTGAAATAAATCATTTGTGTGAAAAAAATTTAAATTTTTCTAGAACAATCCACAAGAAACTGGTACTTTTGGTTACTGATGGAAACAGAACAGGGTGATTTTGGGCCAGTGATGGGAGAGACTTAGTTCTCTCTCTTTATAGCATTAAAATTCTGCAATATGTACCTATATAAACTATTCAAAAATACTTCAAATATTCTAGAGTTTAGAAATCAAGAAAAGTATAACTATCAATGAATGAGATAATCTGTGTCAAAGAGAACTCTGTTATTCGATCAGCCTTTTTAATGACTATATTATGATAACTGAATTATTATGGCTTTGGGAAAGCCAGCAAGTTTTTAAAGCAACAGACTGAAAGATTCCAGTTTATGATAACCTATCTCCTGCCAGATGAATCCTTCCAATGGATATGCAACCTTTTGAAAATCACAACTTTGAATTATGGTTTTAAAAATCAATCATTTTACTCTTTATAGCTCCATATTTCACATTTTGCTACATCTGAGTGTACTGTCAAGGGTGAGGCATAACATGGTTTTCACATGAAACTGAAGTAAATCTGAGCTGAATATAAAAGACTAGAGGCCTGGTACACAAAATTCGTATACTCTGCGGAGGGCCTTACGGCCGGGCCTGCGCCCTCTTGTGGTCTGGGAGCCCTCTGACTGACAGCTTAGGCCTGCTCCAGGCCTAAGGGTGTCTCTGAGGTGGGAGAGGTTCCCACCACCGCTGCTGTGCTCGTCAGATCTGAGCCGACTTCTGGCTGAGCAGCGCTCCCTCCGTGGGAGGGCACTGACCACCAGGGGGTAGTTCCTGCATTGAGTGTCTGCCCCCTGGTGGTCAGTGTGCATCATAGCAATTGGTTGTTCCACCACTCTCAGTCAATTTGCATATTACACTTTTATAATATAGGATAACAGATGCTATGGTCTATTATCTATTAGTTATTAGAACTTACAGCTTTAAAGCGTAGATGCCTTCATGCTAACAGAAAAAAATGCATTACCTTCAAATAAATTACAGCATCCGTACCCACTCCTTCCATAGAATACAGCTTTAGATCTCCTTGGAAATATCTAGCATACAGACGAGAAATTGGCAAGCCGTAACCAAATCCAGCCTACAGGGGAAAGAAAATGAATTCTGTGAGACAGGCATACATGCTATCAAGTTTGGTATAAGGATCATTCAAGATTAAAAATAAATTCTTGATTCAGACTTAAAGAAAAAAAAAATCCAATTGATTCAACCTCTGCAATGATGTATATGCTCGTCTATGGCAAACAAACTATTTTTCCTCTACAAAAACACTTCTTGTAGGTTTAGAAAATAATAGGAATACTGCAATTTTTGACTAATGCTTTCTTAGCACTTGAAAGAACATTTTTAAAGCAAATCCCAATCGAGTGGAATTTGAACTGGCAACAAAACAAAACCACATCATTTTAAAGTTTCATTATCAAATTCCCTTGCTCTCTGAAGCAAAAAAATAAACAAATTGAAAGCACAGCAGTGCAAATCTACCAGCACCAAGGCTAACACATTGGGAAGAAAATTTCCTGAGTGACTGACTATTGCCTAAGGTTCTAGGAATACTACAAGATTTGGATATATGGTAGTGCATATACTAGTATTTTTAGAGACAAGAAAAGAATTCCAGTACCCGCCTATATCTCTATATTGTAGAACCCTGACTGTTAGTAATAGGTTGCTGGGGCGGGGTGGGGGGAGAGTAGGGTGGTGGAAGGCCTCCAGTATTAACAATAAAAACAACTGAGACTGAAGCTGGCGTAGAGTGGAGGCTTCAGTCCCACTGCTACGGTTAACAAAGGAGCTGGTGGGGTCATGCACCTAGAGTGGCAGTTGCATGGGCTTTGGGCTCAGATACACTTACATTGAAACTCACTTTTTATGCAACTCTGAGCCATTTCCCCCCAATATGTTTTTATTGATTTCAGAGAAAAGGGGAGAGGAAGAGAGAGAGAGAAACATCAATGATGAGAGAAAATCATTGCTCGGTTGCCTCCTGCACGCCCCCTACTGGGGATTGAGCCCGTAACCCAGGCATGTACTCTGACTGGGAATCGAACTGTGACCTCTTGGTTCATAGTTTGATGCTCATTCACTGAGCCACACCAGCCAGGCAACTGAGCAATTCACTGTACCTCTGTGAGAATGTCTCATCAGAAAATGTAATTGGAAAAAAAAACTTAACTCATAAGACAAAATAAAACTAAATGCGTGGAAATTGCTATTATGGCTACTACAGAAGAGCAATTCTACCATGTTACATGAATTTCTAACATCTTCCCTAGATTTTTTTCCTCAGGGTAGGGCCCAACTCAGAGGAGTGTACCCCGTCATTCAAGGGCATTAAGACTGGCAGAGTATGGCCAGTAGTGAAGACAAAACAGCCACAATAGTTACTGAGATCCCCACAGAAAAAACAACAACAACAGTGTATTCCAGGAAGAGGCCAGGAAATCAGCTTCATCCATTCCAGCAGAACATGGACCCTACTCTCAGGAGTGCCAGGGACCAGCCGACAATGCCTGGGGCCAACGCAGGCCTGATGTGGGGAGGCAGGCAAGCCCAGAGTCCTGGGGAACACAGCGGAGGGGCCTCTCACTCGGATTTGGTGAGGTGTAGGGAAGCTTTCCTACGGTGTCAAAAGATCAACAGGAGCCGAAACCAGTTTGGCTCAGTGGATAGAGCGTCGGCCTGCGGACTAAAAGGTCCCGGGTTCGATTCCGGTCAAAGGCATGTATCTTGGTTGCAGGCACGTCCCCAGTGGGGGGGTGTGCAAGAGGCAGCTGATCGATGTTTCTCTCTCATTGATGTTTCTAACTCTCTATCCCTTTCTCTCTGTAAAAAATCAGTAAAATATATTAAAAAAAAAAAAAAAAAAGATCAACAGGAGCTGGCTAGGAGGGTATTTCTAAAAATAAATGCATGTGTTAGAGCACAGAGCTGTAACGCAGTAATGTGTTTGCTGAGGACATTACATTCTCAAGTAGTACACACCCACATGCCCACTTCATTTTTTTTTTAAATACTTTGATTGATTTTTAGAGAGAGAGAGGAAAGTACAGGGAAGGAGGGAGGGGAAGAGAAAAAGAGAGACCGTCAATCAGCTGCCTCCTGTACGCCCCCTACCGGGGATCAAGCCTGCAGCCCAGGCATGTGCCCTGACCGAGAATTGAACCAGCAACCTTTCGGTGCCCGCCCAATTAAGCCACACCGGCCAGGGCCATACTTTAAAGCTGAGGACAGTTTACTGACTGGGAGGGATGTTAATGGAAGAATCACAAGGAGAGGGTATATGATACACTGGAAGGAACACAGACATAGCCAGTGCTGTGATGAGCTCAGTGACCTTGGGCGAGGTACTAAGCTTATTCTCTCATCTATAAAATGGGATGGCGCACACTTTTTTTTTTAATCTCTTGCTTCAGGTGTTCAGTTTCATTAACAAATAACTATGACATAACAGCTATCCCCAGGATGGTATTTGGAGACCAGGAATAGACAACTCAAATTCCTTCTAAGGAACTGGGGGAGGTTCTAAATTTGCTCGTAGTGGGTGTTTCCCTCCACCCCACCCAGCGCCCCCCACCTTTTGACATTTATTTAAGTAGGTACCAGAGCCTGGTCAAGGTAATGCCTTTCAAAACTGATTTTTCATGAATTTTCTTGAATCCAACGTAAGTGACTCCCTCTCTGTGTTCAACACGCTGAGTTAATAAACTCTGTCTTGAATAAACAATGCAAAATGTAAGATTTTTATTCATGCAAAAAAAATATAATCTTACGTGCTTACCAGTCAGGTAGGACTTGAAAATGAAGCTTAATTTATACCCTGAACCATTTTGCAGACTGATAGATGTTGCTGTGTTTAATGACAAAGGGTTCAATTGTTGTTTGTCAATTAGAAACACTCAGCGGGGGAAGAAAAGTGTGGCCCTACCAGGATCTCAGTGCTGCCATGGTAACCAGACTTTTCTCACTGCCTTAATAGGGCTGAAGGTTATTTCCAGAGTGAGACAGAAAGGG
This sequence comes from Pipistrellus kuhlii, assembly GCF_014108245.1. Classification (NCBI taxonomy): domain Eukaryota; kingdom Metazoa; phylum Chordata; class Mammalia; order Chiroptera; family Vespertilionidae; genus Pipistrellus; species Pipistrellus kuhlii. The sequence goes on along the minus strand of NW_023425471.1, from coordinate 9,984,075 downwards.
CTCTGAAAATGCATACACCACCTATACGTTTCCTGCTTGTGCTATTTAATATAAAAAAAAATGCAGTGTTCCTAATTTTAACATTTTAATTATATAAACAAATTTGGTGGGGAAGTTCAAGGGCCCGGGGTGATTTGGCCTCTCTGGTATGCAGGCGAAAGTGCCAGGACCACGCTACAGCCATGCATTCTGCACTCTTCTCCTTTGCTCACCCGCCACTGGCCTTCCACCCGCTCCGAGGGTAGCTCCAGGTAGTAAATGGTGCTCCTGTAGCACTCGTAACCACAGGAAATGCCTTTCTCTGTATTTGGGAGTAAGGCACGGAGCTCTGAGTGTGTCTCCGACACAAATTAGAGAAGAAATCTAAGCCCAAAGGCTCCACAAAGAAAGTAGCAGTGGCATAAAATTCTCCCGCCCCCAAGCCAGGCCCACACAGAGAGCATTCCAATTCAATGAGGCTTATGTCCAGCCGTGGCGAGTCCCTGCCCATGTTAACGGTCTTTCCTTACGCAGCAGCTTGAAATGCTTACCAGAGGGGCAGCTCTTGAAGGCTCCAGGCTTGGTCTAGGAGCAGTGGAATACATGTAGTTAAAAAGACGATCTATCTTTCGAAGGGGAACGCCACCACCTAGGTCGCTGATCTGTAATGGAGGAGAAGGAAGAGGAGGAGGAGGTGGTGAAGGCTGGGAGGAGGAGTCATTCCATACTTAACAGAAGGCAACAAGTTTATTAAATAAAGCCCTTATGAGATTACTCTCAAGTGTACAGGGCTTTGTACTCCCAATGAAATATGAACAGTATAAAACAAAGGAGGTAGGAAGGTGCCATGGGATCCCATGGGCTTGGGTCTGAGACCCTGTTTAGCTCCCTGAAAACCGGCTACTAATAAAGTTTAAACGAGGTAACTTAAGTCAAAGATCTAACATGGTACGTACTTTACAAATACGACATTCAGCAAACGTCAGTCTTCTTCCCTTCCCTCTGATTCCACAATGTCTAGATACTATGACATGCACTGACAATTGAAGTGTATGTGCAAGCAAAGCAGTTACCTTAATGGACAAGTCTTCTTTACCCAGAGTAACAAGGGTTTTAACCGCTGGGTAGGCCTCTTTTCTGTCTTCATAGAGTTCAACTGTGGCTCTCATGGAGTTCTGAAATAATAAGTCCTTTTCTTTACAACCCTCACAAAATCACAATTTAAAAAAAGAAACTCACAGGAGCTTATTTATGCACAATTTTTTTTTGTGTGTGTGTGGGTATTGGTTGCATTTATATGACATTTTCCCCCTCTAAAGAACTTAGCTCAGCTGAAACCGGTTTGGCTCAATGGTAGAGCATCGGTCTGCGGACTGAAAGGTCCCAGGTTCGATTCCGGTCAAGGGCATGTACATTGGTTATGGGCACATCCCCGGTGAGAGGTGTGCAAGAGGCAGCTGGTCGATGTTTCTCTCTCATCGACATTTCTAGCTCTCTATTTCTCTCCCTTCCTCTCTGTAAAAAATCAATAAATTAAAAACGAAAGAACTTAGCTCAATGTGGGTTCAGATCAAGGAAACACTCCCTGATGCTTTGTTTCTCATCTAGTTTAAGTCCCATCTACCATACTGCACATTGATTCTCCCCCCCGCTCCTTTTTTTTGTGTTAATTCGCACCTGAGGATATTTTTCCATTGATATTTAGAAAGAGTGGAAGAGACAGAGAGAAACATCGATGTGAGAGATACACATCGATTGGTTGCCTCCTGCATGCGCCCCAACCAGGGCCGTGACAGTACCTGGAACCCAGGTATACGCCCTTGACCAAAATCAAACCCAGGACTCTTCAGTCCATAGGCCGACACTCTATCCGCTGAGCCAAACTGGCTAGGGCTTTCCTCCTTTTATTCTTTTAGTTTTCCTTTAGGGTATTCAAGGCATTCAACTTTCAACCAAGAGGAATGTTTTTATCGCAGGTCACGAGGCCACAGACTGAAATCTATTTATCAGCCTGTGGTTTCAGAGTGCCTTTCCTCTAAAGCAGGTGGAAAACCTCCTTTCCACATTTGGTCGGAGGGGGGGAGGGGGAGAGAGAGTGGAGGACGTCAGTTAAAAAGTTCTGAAAAAGCCACAGCTGTTGAGGAGAAAGTTCACAACCGAATGCCCACCTTTTAGTGTTGCGTTAGTAACAGCATCATTTTGGGAAGCAAATCATCATAAGTGATTTTCAGGTGTTCGATGTAGAGTTTCATACATAGTGGAAGAAATAAAACTTTAGTTCCAACGCCTTGTACCTGCAATTCTACTACCATAAATGCCATTAGCTACTGGTTAATAAAAGCATCAGCTTAAGCCAGAGAGATTTTAGACTTTTTTTTTTTTGAGGGTTATGGTAGCTCTCAGGACTAGAACTACTGCTAATGCATCATCACAGTTAATGTTCAGAGGCGTAAATGTGTGTAAAATTGTTTTTATTTTGATCTGTGTACCATCAATAAAACCTTGCCAGGTTTGGAAACTAAAGAGCATCTCTAATCTCCTAACTGAAGAAGAAACAGTATGGATTTTACATCAAATCACTAAAGTACAATTAAGCTTCAAAATCAATATATACTAATATTCACAAAGGCTACACTGTACACAGCAATTTTTCAGCTCACAGTGTACAAATTATAAAACCCACAGGGTATCAGAAATAGAATTTTTTAAATGGTATGCAAAACCTTTTTCTTATGCTAATGTAATGAATCCATTATGCCCTGAATCAAAGTAATTTAAAATGAAGACTTCTTCCCGTGTTGTTAAATTCCACTTACCTTGAACAACTCGAATAGCATGTGAAACAGATGTGAGGGCACATAAACTACCTGAATAGGTTTGCCAGGAGCTTTGGCTGAAAACAGAGACAAAAATCGTCAATGAATAAGGACCAAAACTAGAAATAAAATATGTTTGCATTCTATTTTCTGAGTACATAAAAAAGAACCCTACAAAAGGCTAATTTAGGTTTCCACTTCTAAAGGCAGGGCTGAGCAAATGCTTTTCAAGTCCAACAAATTATTTTTGGGAGGGAGGGGGGAGGTACCCAGTTCCTTTACTTACCAGCTTCGTGACCCTGAGCAAATTATTCAATTGCTTTGGAGCTTAAGTGAGTAACATTGGAATATTATCACCTACATCATAATGTCCTATGCATTACAATAAGGACATCCAAATATCACTGTGTTTTGTTTTTTTCTTTTTGAAAAATGTTTTTATTGATTTCAGAGAGAGGAAGGGAGAGAGAGAGAAACATCAATGATGAGTGAGAATCATTCATAGGCTGCCTCCTGCATGCCCCCTACTGGGAATCGAGCCTGAAACCAGGGCACGTGTCCTGCCCGGGAATTCAACAGGCGACCTGTCGGTGCACGGGAGGATGCTCAACCAACTGAGCCACACCGGCCAGGGCTCATTCAGTGCTTTACAAATTGGGAGACACCTACCTCTACCACTGACCCCAGAGGTCAGCATGGGGAATGTGGAGCCACAGAGGAAAAGGGGCACATCTTTTGGGTGAATTGGACTAAAGAGCAATGTTAAATGATGACAAACAAGGCATATTATAGAGTAGAATGTAAGGTTCACATGGCTTTTTTCTACTGGGAGCTAACAGACAACCCGCTCGAGACTTCAGTCCTTTCTCCTTGCATCAGCGATTTTCTGGGGAAATCTAAGAAGTACCTAATTCCATGTCAAGCACTAAGCACAGTGTGAGCTATAGAGTAGATGCTAGAAAATACAGTGCTCATGACCCGAAATCACTTTAGAGACTGAAACTATGTGAACTTTCTTAAGTAGACCACAGACCTACCCATCCATGTTATAATTTCAACCTAATAACTTCCTCTAATAAAGTACATAGTTAACAGTATAAAGTAGATTCCGGTCAAGGGCATGTACATTGGTTGCGGGCACATCCGGTGGGGGGTGTGCAAAAGGCAGCTGGTTGATGTTTCTCTCTCATCCATGTTTCTAGCTCTCTGTCCCTCTCTCCTCCTCTCTGTAAAAAATCAATAAAATATATTTAAAAAAAAATAAAGTAGAGAGAACATTCATTTGGTTCTTGGTTTATGAAGAGCTTGAACATACATTATCCAACTGAATCCTTGTGATAATACTGTGTGGCTCATAAGGTGGGTGGCATTATTATGGGTGAAGACATTGGCTTTGCAGAGATGACGTGACTTGCTCATTATAACAGAAGAGGCGCTAAAATTGGACAGCTGGAGCAAGAGCGTTTGTGATTCTAAATCCTGAACTCTTTGATAATTAGTTATTTTTTTAAATTATTTAAGTTAATATATGCAAATGATTTTAAAATTTGTTAAAAAGAAAACATGTCCCTCCACCCTTTCCTATCTAACACCCACCCCCCCAGCCTGCACCCAGAGGCAGCCACTCGTTAGTATTTTTGCTTAGTCTTCTGGTTAATAATATTTACATTCTATTTTGTGACCCCAATGAACTCCTCTGTACTTTGCCTATAGATTCTATACTGATCATAATTAAAAATAAAATTTTAAATCAAAACAGATTTCTAAGAGAGAGAAAAAACAGTTGTAATAGGAGATTCAAGAAGAAAAAAGAGAGAAATGGTAGCTGGGCACTTAGAGATGATTAATGAATTCCCAAAATAAATGCATAAGGTTTTTAGAGACAATATATAGTACTGTCAGTCACACTGCGGCCAAGTTCTGATTTAGGCATTTAACAGATACATTAATAGGTACACTTCACCCATCTGGTATTGGCATCCCATTTCTGAAATGGCGCAGAACTTATCTCACTGGGTTAATATAAGGATGAAATGAGATCATAGTGATAAACGAATTTACATAGAGCCTACCACATTGTAAGCTGCCTATTCTCATTACGAAAAATTAATTTCTACAGTATTAATGGAGCTATCAGAAATGGCTTTTTGACTGCTGCATAGAACCATTTGCCTGAAAATATCCATAGAAGTACCCAATAATGAGAAACTAGAGGTCAACTATCCCAGGGTAGATATATACCCTTTTGATAAAACCTCTTTTAACAAAACAGCATGAGTTAAAATTTTTGTTATCCACCAAAACTAAAGCTATCAATCAACCTCCTGAGAGGAAAGACTAATCTAGAAATAAAAAATTCAAGTCATAACCATACAAGTCTTATCTTTCCCAAGTCAATCCTGAATTCCAGTAGCTACCTTTTTAAAAATATCCAGTATGCCTGACAGGTATTGCTCAGTGGTTAGTGTCAACCTATGAACCAGGAGGTCACGGGTTGTGGGCTCGATCCCCAGCATGGGGCATGCAGGAGCAGCAGATCAATTATTCTTTCTCGTTGTTGTTTCTTTCTCTCTCTCTTCCTCTCTGAAATCAATAAAAATATATTCTAAAGAATAATAAAAATATCCAGTATGTGCTATGTTGGAGGTCCCAGTAACATTATCCTTTCAGTAGAGGCTGGGTGCTCAAGATTCGTGCATTTGGGGGAGGAGGGCGTCCCCTCAGCCCAGCCTGTGCCCTCTCGCAGTCTGAGAGCCCTTGGGGAGTATCCAACTGACAGCCTTAGGGCTGCCGCAGAGGCGGGAGAGGTTCCCGCTCCCCAGCAACGAGCCTGGCTCTGGCTGAGCATCTGCCTCCTGGTGGTCAGTGTGCATCATAGCGACTGGTCGTTCCACCATTCAACCGAGTGGCATATTAGCCTTTTATTATATAGGATTGCCCCACAGGGTGAGCTTATGGATGAGGAAGCCAAGTGTCAGACGGGAAGTGACTTGTCTACGGCTCATATCTAAATGTTTGAATCCAGATTTCTACTGCCTGGTTAAGCTATAAAGTTCTCATCTTTCCCCTAAGCCCTGCTGCCTTACCATATGGATGCCGAAAAGGTCAATTAGAAATGTTTGCTTAATGTTTTGGCAACTGATTTCTCAAGAGAAATGAGGACAAGTGTGATGAAATAGCTACTTGTCATTGGAGGAACCCACACAGCCAGTCAGAAATATCTGAGGTAAATAAGGCCGTTAAATATGTTACAGAAAGGACAATAAAGGAAGTTTACTATAACTGGCCCCCAATATTCCGAATTCCAGTGAGGACTGGCAAATGCTGTGGTGTTCACACAGTATGTGTCCTACATAATCCTATTTACCACTTTCTCATGGATCTACATTGGAAAAGAAAAAAAAATTCAGGGGGGAAAAAAAAAGTGGCGTGTCAAACTAGCCAAACTCATTCTCAGGTAGCATGGACTGCTCTTTTGGGTTAATGGCAGCCTTACTCGTCTGAAATGCAGAGCGAGGGCAGCAAGCATGTCGCTGACTATTGTTAAAAGCACATGTTGGGCTATGGGAGCATCCTGAAGGCAATGCTCTGCTAGTTCACACAGGCTCTGAAAATAAATCTGTAAGTGTCTGGATCTGCTCTGACCGCTCCCTGAAAGCAGTCAGCTATCACGCTGTGGGAGACACGCACTCTCTCTCTCATTCTGCAGCGTTAGTGTTTACTTACAGTGCTCAGTGCCAACTTGCAACCTGCAACTCTTAACACATAACTTATTAGAGACAAAGCAGAGTCTTTCACTGTGCTCGCAAAGAGCTTTGACATTTTAAGAAATCATAAATATAAATCATAAATACATTACCTGAAAGCACTAGGAAACTAGAGGCTGCCTCTAACAGCAACATTTTTTATCTTAGTGGTGGGGGAAAAGGAGCTTAAAGTCATGCATGAGCCGGGACCGGTTTGGCTCAGTGAATAGAGCATCGGCCTGTGGACTGAAAGGGCCCGGGTTCGATTCCGGTTGAGGGCATGTACCTTGGTTGCGGGCACATCCCCAGTAGGGGTTGTGCAAGAGGCAGCTGATAGATGATTCTCTCTCATTGATGTTTCTAACTCTCCCTCTCTCTTCCTCTCTGTGAAAAATCAATAAAATATATATATATAAAAAAAGTCATGCATGAGACAATGACAAAATGAGTCATACAGCTCTGCTCCTGGAGGGGTGTGCTGCCCAGCGTGGCCACCTCGCTGGGAAGGAGTGGCTGATACAACTGCACCTGGGAATCAGCAAGAATAGGCTCACTGCTCCGGCCTTCAGCGAGTGAGGCTGCTATCCATGCCAAAGAGCAGCTGGTTACTATCTGTGAATGTAAGTTCCATGTCTGACAGAAAGCTGGACAGCGAGGCCAGGCCCCACCTAGCCAGGAGGAAGAGACAGAGAGAATATTCTGATGCTTCTACTCAGGAATACTCCAGCCAAGTCCATTCGGCTCCCTTGGTGTACTGATTCAAAACATGGACACAACTCAGAGGACGCAACGGACTTTGAAAGCAGCTTTGATTCCATACTTTCTAGTAAAATGTAGGGGCCAATGTGTTACAACAGCAGCCTGAAGTCTTTTCACATTTTGATCTCATTATACATATTTTTTAAAAAGTTACTATCTAAAGTTTTACATATGTCTCCTTTTTTCCCAATTGACACCCCCCCATTCCCACTCCAGGCAAGCTCCCACCGCCCCAGTGTCTGTGTCCATTGGTTATGCTAATAGGCATGCATACAAGTCCTTTGTTTATCTCTAACCACCCCCTGCCATTTGGCTCTGGATCTATTTTTGTTCATCAAATTATGTTGATCATTATATCCCACATATGAGTGAGATCATGTGATAAGTGAAATACAGTTCTGATATATTTTAAGAGGGAATTTGGTTTCTCTGTTCTAAAATATATTTTATTGATTTCAGAGAGGAAGGGAGAGGGAGAAAAGTAGAAACATTAATGATGAGAGAGAATCATTGATCAGCTGCCTCCTGCACATCCCACACTGGGGATGGAGCCCTCAACCTGGGCATATGCCCTCACTAGGAATCAAACCGCGACCTCCTGGCTCATAAGTCAACGCTCAATCACTAAGCCATGCCATCCAGGCTTATCTTTAATTGTAAATACCTATACCCTAAGACTCAGTCATTCCACTCCTAGGAACCTAATGTTCAGAAATACGTCCACACATTCACAAATTTTCCCAACCCTCCAAACACAGGCACATATACACGCATACATACACACACACACACACACACACACACACACACACACACACCTTCACTGGGAAATCATTAAATAAATTATAAATTATAGCAATCTACACTATGGATAATCTCTAAATGACAACATAAAAGTCAGCTATAATCCTACTCTCCACACAGCTGTTGTTTCTCCCTAAGTGCTAGAAATATTTCAAAATATTTTCCAGTGAACTTGCACTATTACAAACTTCTATAGCATGTGTTTAAAAGATTCTTTTAAAGAATTAAAGGGCTGCATAGTATTCTATCTTATGAGTGAACCACAATTTATGTCCTCTGTTGTAGAAAACTTGGATCCTCTCATTTTTCTCTATAAGGAAACCACTGTGATCACCATTCTTGTACTGTGCATATCTATATTTTCTTATAATACACTTTCTGAGTTTAATTCACTGGGCCAAAGAATATGACTATTACTAATTTAATTTACTGGGTCAACGAGAAAGAATATTGCTGGCATTTTTTGAGAAAGGCTGGACCAATTTAACCTTATACCAGAAATGTATGAGTGTTGGTAAGAAAGAATTTTTCTGGGCAACAATTCAAGGCAATAAAATGTTTCAATCATTGCATTTTGAAAGACAAAAACGTCATTTCTCTTTGGTTTTGTTTGTACTTCTTTCTTTAATAAAGTTAAACATTTTCTCATAGGTTTATTGTTTGCATTTGCTATTTTGAGAATTGCCTATTTATACCTTTGTGCGTTTTCTACTGGATTACTTCTGTGCCACAAACTTTGAGTTCTAATAGATTACACATTCCTGTACAAAAACTCCTTTCAACAATATACCTAGTTGACCACAGATATAGAAAAGGTTTTAAAAATATAGAAAAGATTTTTTCAAATCAGCAAAACTTTAGGATCTCGCTTAAATATAGCTCAGGTGTAATCAGATTCGTGTCAACTTCTTTGTACTCAAGTTTAAAATTATTCTTTTACCATTGAATTCTTCAATTTCCAACTCAGGAGCCACCATGTAATACTGTTCACATAACATCTTGGCGGTTTCATACGCATCTGCAAAGAAAGAAAAAAAGTTTAGCTGCTGCACAATAACACAGGCACAAGTAGATAGATAGACAGATAGACAGACAGACAGACAGACAGACATAATAGATCAGCAAACAAGAACAATTTCTAACTTGTTGTATTTTTAATTAACGACTTCCTTTTTAAAAACATAGCCTTTTTGGCTTGCTCAGCTGGTGTAGCTCAGTGGTTGAGCATTGACCTATGAACCATGTGGTCACGGTTTGATTCCTGGTCAGGGCACATGCCTGGATTACGAGGGCTTGGTCCCGGGTGTGGGCCATGTGGGAGGTAGCCAATCTATGATCCTCTCCCATCACTGATGTTTCTGTCTCTCCCTCTACCTTCTGCTCTGAAATCAATAAAAAAAATTTTTCAAGCCCTATAGAATTTAAATATGTTAAAACTTGACACATCAACCTAAAATAATACAAAGGTAAGATTAGGTGTGTTCAGACTGTAATTTTTGGTCCATTGACCTCATATTGCTAGCAAATTAAAATTGTATATAATATTTGACCTCAGAATAAAAATTCTGATTACTTTTAGAATTAAACCATTAAAAGAACCACAGGCAGAGACATTAGAATAACTGACAAAATGAAATAATGAGGAAATGTTAGTAAGAGGAGAGGAAAAAAAAGAGTTGATCATTGTGAAAACAGACATTAAAGTAGGACTTAATTGAAACCCTAAAAAGTTAAAATATAGAATTACATTAAATTTGCAGGGGGGTTTTCCTAGGCTATAATAAACCTCACTAAGTATCTGTAAAATACTTTTGTAAAAAGAAATCAAGATGCACTCTTTCTGCTTTGGCTATAGCACCAAACAATGCTACATCTCCACCTAGTGACACAATAGCACTAAGCCAACCAACAACCTCCAGGGCTACTTTCTTTAAACCAACAAATCCTAAAATCTAAAAATGATGCTCTGCTTCATACACAAAGCCAATACACCTCCTCAAAACAATGCCTCCAAGTACATAACACCTTTAAAGGTGTCTTGACATTTTTCTTCCATTCACCATAGAAGGAAATGTACCCGCTAACTGTGGTATTTCCTCATGGCATTTGCTTGCCTAGTGGCATGAGATTATAATGATATTATTAAGAAAAGGTATTACATAAATGCAACATGCGGAAGAGATGGCAGAACCCAGATAGAAGCTGCCAACTTGGGACCCAAAGACCCAGTGTGTTTCCTAAAACCACATGGGAATAGGAATTTTTAAAACATGACAAATTATGGTGTATCGGTGCTATAATTAAAAATCACATAACGATGCTTGAAAAACTCAAAACACCACAATGAGACTCATGTACACCAGTCAGTCAAGTATTTGAGGGATAGTAATAATAAAACCTACATTCATATACATCTTTATAAATTCCCATAGTACATCATAATGCCTTGGACACAATACACAGCTAGCAAGAATTTGATAAATGGAATAATCTTCTTGCCCGTGAGAAAGTTCTCAAGGTGAAATCAATTATACTGATGAGAGATGCTCTTTTTCTTAAAACCCTTACACGAGGATATGTTTTTTAAAAAACTGATTTTTAGAGAGAGAGGAAGAAAGGGTAGAGGGAGGGAAGAATAGAGAAGAGAAGGGAGGCTAGAGAAGAGAAACATATATCATTTGTCTCCCATATACACCAGACCAGAGATCAAACCCACAACCAAGGTATGTGTCCCAATCGAAATCAAACCTGCAACCTTTTGATGCATAGAATGATGCTCCAAGCAGCTGAGCCACCAGGCCAGGGCGAGAAATATTATTTTTTGTGAGACTGGGAAATAGAGGCCTTGCGTGGTTCCCAAACCTCATTGTTTGTGGAATTCACTACAAAGTTATGTGCGTTTTTTTAATAATTTAATTTTTAATATGTTTTATTGATTTTTTACAGAGAGGAAGAGAGAGGGATAGAGAGTTAGAAACATCAATGAGAGAGAATCATTGATCAGCTGCCTCTTGCACAGCCCCCACTGGGGATGTGCCCACAACCAAGGTACATGCCCTTGACCGGAATCGAACCTGGGACCTTTCAGTCCCCAGGCTGACTCTATCCACTGAGCAGAACCGGTTTCAGCAAGTTGTTGTTTTTTTAATGCAGATTATAAAATAAGCCCCTAGAGATTCTGATGCAGTAGGTCTGTGTTGAGGCCTGGAAGTGTATATTTTAAAAATCTTAGCAAGTAATTCTGAAGAGAAGCTAGATTTGGGGACCACTTGCCGGGAAAGCCAAGACTAGGCCATGTTAACTCAGTCACTATCTCTCCTAGGACATGAATGATCATGGGGTATTGGAGTGTATACAACACACATGTACTCAAACTTCTATTTCACTTCTATTTAAGTGAACTAACATAAAAATGTCAAAACTTTAAAACATCACCAAATAACCAAAATTCAACTACTGGCTTATAATTTCATGTCTTTCACTTTGGGGTAGAAGGCAAATTCTACTTATAACAAGTTTTCAAATAAGACTTTCCTAATTTTAATCAGAAACCAAAATTTTAAATATGATAATTTACCAAATTACTTTTATCTGCAATACATCTGAGCAAGTAATTACAACCAATCTTTAAAAAAAATTTTTTTTTAATTGATTTCAGAGAGGAAGGGAGAGGGAGAACGATCTAGAAACATCAATGAGGAAGAATCATTGATCGGCTGCCTCCTGCATGCCCCCTACTGGGGACTGAGCCTGAAACCCAGGCACGTGCCCTGACTGGGAATCAAACCCGTGACTCCAGGTTCATAGGTCAACGCTCAACCACTGAGTCACACAGGCTGGGCTCCAAACAATCTTTAAAAGGAAATTATTATGCCACTAAACATAAATGTTATTCATTGTTCTAAGGATGAGTTGTCAAGGACAGTAAGATAATGATCATAAAGTAACTAACAAAACTGTGGGTGTGACACATATATACTTCCCCCAGGCTAGTGACACATATTTACTTCCTTCAACCTGTAAACACACAAGACTGATTATTTATTTAAAAGGCCAAGTCATAAAGAGTAGGGTAAAGGTTCACAGAGCAACTAGCTGAACAGATCCAACCTAGCCAGGAATTGAAGAAAAAGCAAACAGGAAAATTTAATACATTATGGAGGTTATTAATTTTTGTTAATCCTCACTGATATTTTTCCATTGATTTTTAGAGAGAGTGGAATGAAGGGGGAGAGACAGAGAGAGAAACATCGATGTGAGAGATACACATCAATTGAATGCCTCCAGCACACACTTGCAGGGCCTGGGATGAGCCTGCAACTGAGGTACATGCCCTTGACCATGCCCTTCAGTCCATGGGCTGACACTTTACCCACTGAGCCAAACTGGCTAGGGCTATTTTATTAAATTTTTATAAGAAGATTTACCTATTCAAACTTCACCATAGAACTCTGCTGTCAAATATTGGCCTCTGTTGTGAATGCATATAATCATCTGTTTATAAATATCTTAGAAGAGGCGGGGCAGGGATGAATTTGAGTGAGTGCTGAAAAAACAAATGAAGGTGCCAAGGTCCTTAACAGGTTAAATAGGATACAGAAAACCATGAGGCTCAAGTTTAAGAAGCCAGTGCCAGAACAAAGTGGTGTCCATGGCCACAAAGCATTGCAAAGTCACAGATGTGCTGCTCTTTAGAAACCCTTGTGAGTTACAAATAAAGTATGTCTATCATCGTCCTTCCACCCAAAATGCATCCCGAGTGAGAACCACCAGATATTTGTTAAGTACCAGACCCTTTCTCATCCTTCAAACCACAGCCGACTGGAGATGTGGGGGCAGAGCATCTAATGAAAGGGCAACCAATCTACAGGCTGAGCCAGTGAACTTCATCTTTTGAGAATTTCAGATCGAGACTCAGGCAGGGCAGAGACACAAAGGGAACTCTGAGTTATCATCATCTAGAAGGCCTGCGTTGGCCATTGCCCTAAACAAGTCTGCCAGTCTACAGACAAGAGAGAGGCAGAGGCGCTAGGACTTGGCAACCCCAGTTACAAAGATACACAGAAAGCAGCCTTGTTTTCTGTTTCCCAGTTCCAATGCCTATAGCGCCAACTGCGAAGTGCCTCCTGCCCTTGGATTTTCACGGGACCTACTAGGTCCTTTTAATAAATCTGTTTCTTGAACTAGTGTGAGTGGGTCTCTGTTATTTGCAAACTGAAGAGCCCCACATGAGAGCACAAGACATTATTTCCGACCCAAAATAATGACACACTTTCAGGATGCCATTGGTATGCCATTATGCTACGCTCACTGGCATACAGAAACAGCACAGGCAAGCTAACATCGCTGCGAGAGGTGACTTTTGTACCAAGTATTTAAGTTTGTACCTTTAAAATTATCTTCCCACAGGATTTTCCATTTTCTTTCCTGGTTTCTCACAAAGAAAGGAGGAAAGGGTCACAATGGAAGGAACCACCCAGAAACTGCTTTACAATACTAATTCTAGCATTCACTACCTCGAGTCTATAATTTGCAGATGTGTAAAGGTAGATATTAATGTGCTAAATAAGCGACAAGGAGGCATGCTTCAGCGTTCCGCACATTCAATTAATGTATGTGATGCGCCCCACTTTTATACATTTATACAACTGGCTAGTCAAAAATAAAAATATTGGCCCTACCCTTCTACATAAAAAGTTTTCTCTAGTCTGTCTCAAGAGATCTAAGCATGGAATCATTATTAATTCATTAAGGCTTCCTATAAAACACACATGCATGCATAGGCAAACACGTGTGTGGTGTGTGTGTGTGTGTGTGTACCAGACACACACACACACATCATCTGGGCTGGACATCTGACTGGCCTAAACCAGGATCTTTCTGGTTGAGAAAATCAATGGTAGAGCTGTCATTAAAACCCAGAAGCCCAACTCCCTCTACACAAAGCTTCTTAAAACAAAAGGGAAACAATATTAGAGATAGAGATGCCAAATTAGAAGATTAACTGAGAAATCTCAGAGCATACGAGAAGGTAAAAACCTGGTCAAAAATACCAAGTACTCTAAAAAAATGAAGCAAGTGGTTAAAACTTCACTAAGGAGCCAAGGAAACTGAGATGCACTTGTGGGTATTGGGAAGAAAACTGGCCCTAGCTGGTAGATAGAGCATTGGCATGTGGACTGAAGGGTCCCAGGTTCGATTCCGGCCAAGGGCACATGCCCGGGCTGCGGGCTGTGGGGGGTAGGAGTGTTCATGCATATGCATGTGTTGGGGGAAGTAGCATTCTGAGTGGCAAAGGGACCACTGAGGTGTCTTTTATTGGACACAGTCTCACCAGGAAGCCAGACTTCAAGCTAGGCCAAACAGCCTGAACGGCATGGCTCAGTGGTTGAGCATCGATCTATGACTCATACCCAGGTTTTGGGCTCGATCCCCAGTGTGGGATGTGCAGGAGGCAGCTGATCAATGACTCTCTCTCATCAATGATGTTTTCACCTCTCTCTCTCCCTTCCTTTCTGAAATCAACAAAAATATATAACTTTTTAAAAATTACAGCAAACGAGTGGTAGAAATGATGAAGTGAGAGGGTGGAGTAAATTTTGTTCACTATGCAGTAGTGGTCTCACTGGGTAAAAGCTCAAAAGGGTGAAGATAAGGCTGTGAGCGAGCACAGAAGAGGGAGGGGAAAGGAGAGGATCTGGCCCGCAGTCAAAATCGTGACTACACAGGACAAAGGAAGCAGGAAGCTGTGAGGCAGGCTGTAGACATGAACTCTCTCTCGGTTTCTTTCTTTAAAATATTGACTGAACTGTTTTGCACGTGATCTTCAGCTGGTTTTGGTACAAAATCTCTGTCCCTAGGAGGAGTGATGCACATGTGGGTGAGAGTAATTGCAGACCTTTCGAACTTTACACCCTAGTTAGAGAGATCAACAGAAGTACAGCTGCCAAGGCCGGGAGTTGGTAATGAGTCCAGGCAGAGCAGTACAGACAGTAGGCGCTGCAAAACAAGATTCTTTTGGCCTCGAGAGGCAAGTTGAAGCAGGTTCCTCCTCACCCTCTCCAGCGCCTCTGGCTCGCTTTAGCACTGCTCATTCCTCTGCGATACGGAAGGGCTAACAGTTGCCTAGAACTCCCTGTCACTGACCTAGTTGTACTGATTCATGGTTAAAACCTCCCTAAAAACTGCCCGCCAGCATGGCTCAGTGGTTGAATGCCGACCTATGAACTAGGAGGTCACGGTTTGATTCCCAGTCAGGGCACTTGCCTGGGTTGGGGGCTTGATCCCAGCTGAGGGGTGTGCAGGAGGCGGCCAATCAATGATTCTCTCTCATCACTGATGTTTCTATCGCTCCCTCTCCCTTCCTCTCTGAAAAAAAAATATTTTTTAAAAAACTCCCTGAAAACGAATGAAAGACTGTATTTGTGAAGAAATAGTGAGCGCAGAAGAATCCACGTGTACCCATTACTAGCTTCAACAGTGTTCAACACATGCCAAATCTTTTTCACTATCCTCCACTCTGTATAATTTAAAGTAAATCCCACGCATGATGTAATTTTCTATCATGAGTAATATTTTGCAATACCTCTCTCAAAAAACTAGGACTCCTTTAAAAAAACACACAGTATCAATATCACACCTACAAAAATTAACAATCTTTCTTGAATGTCAAGTATCCAGTTGTCTTATAAATATCCTGAGTTCTAAAAATATTTTAGACTTTGTGCCAAAAATAAATGTAAAGGCACCAATGTGTTATATAATCAGTGGTATAAAGAAGAAGCCACACGACTTATGTGAAGGCCAACGACTTCTGCTAGTAAACATGTATACCGTGCTGACTGGGTATATTTCATGTACTGGGCCTTTAGCACTGCTTTAGGAGCTCTGCATATAGTAACTATTTAACAGTTGAATGTACCATTTTATAGATGAGGAAACCGAGGCCTCCCAAAGAGTTTACATAACACATCCAAGGTCGCTCAGCTATTCCAAATGTCCATCAGTCGGTGAATAAACCAATGGATAAAACGTGGTTTATCCATTCAACTGAAGATTATTTGGCTATAAAAATGAATGAAGTACTAATGCCTGCAACAACATGGATGATCCTTGAAAACATTATGCTAAGTGAAAGAAGCCAGACACAAAAGACCACATGTTGTATTGATTCCATTCGCATAAAATGTCCCAAATAGGCAGAAAGTAGATTAGAGTGCTTGCCTACTAGTAGGGATTGACTGCTAAGGATATGGGGGTTTCTTTCGGGGGTGATGGAAATGTTCTAAAATTGGATTGTGGCACTGGCTATACAACTATGTTAATATCCTAAAAAACACACACCGAATTGAACACTTTAAGTGGGTGAATTATATAGTATGAATATGAATTATATCTCAATAAAGCTGTTTTTAAAGAAGTAAATTATCAGTTTCAAATTTATCAAAGCAAGAAGTATTTATTGACCACCTAACAGGCATATACTAAGTTCCATGCAAGTTACAAAACAAGTTTAAGACACACACCCTGACCTCAAATTGCTGGCAGTTCAAGAGAAAAGGCACACACACAGTGTATAATAATGCACTTTTGCAATATGAATGTGCACATTTTTTTCCATAAGGGCAGTCAACTATCCGAACCTGGCTTTCTGATTCATAAAAGACATTGGGCTACGGTCTAAGAAGGAACATACAACTATGCCAAGACCAATCTTGTTTCCCTCCCCCAGCAGGGGCCTGCAGAAGTCATGATTAACCACAGGCTTCTCTTGTGAGAGAGTTACCTGTAGGATTCTTAGGGATCTGAGGCTGGATCTATTCATCTTACAATGGAAATAATTTGAGTGAATGTTTCCTAATTAAACAGAGGCCAGAACAGTTTGGCAAATCTAGGCTGGGCAAAGGCCCCTAGGCCTGAGTCCTCCTCCCTGGATTTAAGAATGCCCAGGGTAGCCCAGCCAGCATGGCTCAGTGGTTGAGCATCGACCTGTAAACCAGGAGGTCACAGTTTGATTCCTGGTCAGGGCACAATCCTGGGTTGTGGGCTCGATCCCCACTGTGGGGCACGCAGGATGCAGCCAATAAATGCTTCTCTCATCATTGATGTTTCTATCTTGCTCTCCCTCTCCCTTTCTTTCTGAAATAAAAAAAATATATTTTTTAAAAAAGAATGCCCAGAGTAGCCCAGCAGGTGTGGCTCAGTGGTTGAGCACTGCACTGACCTATGAACCAGGAGGTCACAATTTGATTCCCAGTCAGGGCACATGCCTGGGTTTCAGGCTCGATCTCCAGTGTGGAATGTGTAGGAGGCAGCCAATCAATGATTTCTCATCATTGATGTTTCTGTCACTCTCTGCCGCTCCCTTCCTCTCTGAAATCAATAAAAATATCTATATATAAAAGCCTAAGCGACTGAACAACCAGTCGCTATGACACGCACTGACCACCAGGGGCCAGACGCTCAATGCAGGAGCTGTCCCCTGTGGTCAGTGCGCTTCCACAGCCAACATTACGCAACCGGCCAACCTCCCATGGTCCCTCCCCCCGGCCGACCAACCTGCCATGATCCTTCCCCCTGGCTGGCCAGCCAGCCCCAATTGGCCCTGATTGGGACTGGGCCACATGGCCCCAATAGGTGGCCAGCTAAAGGGACCCCACCCATACATGAATTCATGCACCAGGCCTCTAGTATCTATATATATAAAAGCCTAATATGCAAAGTGTTCCCTCAGGAGTTTGACCAACTGGGAGTTCGATTGCTTGCTATGATTTGCGCTGACCACCAGGGGGTGGCAAGGAACAAAGGAAGGTCCCGGCTAGCAGCCGGCAGCTGCTAGTGACCTTAACTGTGCATGAATTTTGTGTACTGGGCCTCTAGTTTATAATACAAAAAACGCACAAGGTAAACAAGCAGCACTGGCTGCTGACGGTGTGCTGTTCCTCAAGAGTGGAGGCTGTACACACTGGGCCACCTCCCTTGTCTCTAACTCCAGTAGCAAAGGTCACTCTGCTCTAAATGGGTTTGAGAGCTTTACCAAGCAGACAAGGCCCTCTTCTACCTCCTACTGACTTAGCTACACAGAGTTCAGGAAATGGAATATCAACAAAGGTCCTTGGAAAAGACCAGGAGAGTGGTGGCCACAAGCACTTGTGTGTGTTTAGAGGAAGGAAAGGAGGCCACAATAGGAGATCATTTTGGGAAGGGACAATTTGGGAATGTGAGGCTGCATAGAGTAACTGTACCCCTGAAGACAAGTGAAAAAGAGGTCTAGAAATGTGTGGATCACTTACAACCAGGAAGGTTTCCTGGAGCTGAGCTGGCACCTATTTTAAGTGAATAACGAGGAAACTGCAGCTCAGATTCAAAGCACCCGGGGATTAAGGACTTATGGTTTTATGACTCTGTTTTACACCAAGGCTCCTGGGACAGTGTCCAGCTCAACCTCTGGTGACACCACAAAGCCCACATGCCATGTAGATTCTAAAGCCTGGGTGCAGGTCAAAAAGATGCTTCCATTTTTACAAACATGTGAATTCAGCCAAATTTTCTAACAAGGATATGCATTTTCTGAGATTTTCAGATAATGGTGTCAATCAAAACTTAGAATCCTACTTAAGCTGACAAATGTTCATGGTTTAACATAGAACTAGAAGTAAAACCCTAGTCGATAGAGGCAGAAACTCCCATTTTGTGCAGCGCGAATTATGCATCTTTTCCTGAACTGCCTAAAAAGAACATTTCATATTTGGGTGAAGTAGCTTGGGCCCAGAGTGGTTTAAGGATTCAGCAAACAACTCAGCAACATAACCCTATCACCAAGCTGCCTTGATAGCACCACAATCCTATATGAAGTGCTATCGCTAACATTACAGAGGTCTCCTTACCTTTCACGACATCAGCCACGTTGCAGGTGGGATCGATACTTCCAATGTGTTTAGGATGAGCAGGATTTGTGTCATCACCAAACAAAAGTGCTAAGCAAACACAAAAGGAAAGGGAGAGATTATAAACAAAGCAGGCTGGGATGGTCAAGCAGAGAAAAATGGAGGAGTCTTGTGTTTGTAAGAATCATTTTAACATTCACAGTGACTCAAAGTAACAGAATAGAGTAGGGCTAAAGTGGGTTTACAGTTGTACGCGAAATATAAGAGTTAATTTTTGTATCATTATTTATTACTAGAGGCCCGGTGCACAAAATTCGTGCACTGGGTGTGGGGGTCTCCTCAGTCCAGCCTGTGCCCTCTCGCAGTCCAGGAGCTTTTGCTCCTGCTCCTTAGCGCTACTGTGGAGGCAGAAAGGCTCCCACCACCGCTGCTGCGCTAGGCAGCCATGAGCTCGGCTAAACAGTGCTCCCTCTGTGAGAGCACACTGACCACCAGGGGGCAGCTCCTATATTGAGCCCCCTGGAGGTCAATGTGCATCATAGTGACCGGTCATTCTGGTTGTTTGCCATAATGGTTGCTAAGGCTTTTATTACATAGATTGTATCCTTTTCCATATCGACAACTGTAAACCTACTTTTGCCCCACTCTGAAATTAAAAAAATATATATTTTTTTAATGGGACAAAGAAAAAGAAAGGATGTGCTTTAAGACCTGTCAGTAGCACTCAGCAGGTCCTAAAGCAGTGACACATGCCAGGTATCCAATCCCTTCTTCCTGACCCAATGTAACTTGGATGAAAAAACTTCCTTTCAACTTGACCCACCTTCTCCATACTACAGTGAACATTTAATCCAACGTTCACTAAATAGTTAGAAAACACAGCCTGCACCATTAGGCCAGGCTTATGAGATGCCTTCATGGTGAACATTTCAAAGGCCTCCACCATGGAGATTATTTTTCAATGTTGTATACACAAATGATATTTGTTCAAGTATTTTCTTAACCCCAAAGTTGTTTTAATTTTTTTTATTTTTTATCCTCACCCAAGGATATGTTTATTAAAAATTTTTATTTTTATTTTTTATCCTCACCCAAGGATATGTTTATTGATTTGTGAGAGGGAGGAAGGAAGAGAGAGAAACATCGATCAGTTGCCCGTTGCCTTCTGTAAGCACTCCAGCAAGGGGATCAAACCTGCAACCTAGATATGTGTCCTGACTGGCAATCGAACCCACAACCTTCTGGTGTATAGGACGACACTCCAACCAATTAATTGAGCCACCTGGCCAGGAATGTTCAAGTATTTTTAAAAGTATAAATGCTTTCAAAATACACAAGATTGGCAAATTTTACTTCTGAGAAAAAGCCAAAGGAGCCCCAAAGGAAAACGTAATCTAAATTCAAGTGTTTATAGGTGTGTGTGTGTGTGTGTGTGTGTGTGTGTGTGTGTCATCTACTTATTTTTGGTGTAATTATTTTTAAATCAAACAAAAATTGGTAACAACTTAGATTTCACAAAAGGAGAATGCTTAAATAATCTAGAGGGGGAGTTTAAATTATAAAAATGCTGAATATGGGCACAAGACCAATACATCAAGTTCCAACTGATTAAGTGAAAGAAAATCAAAAGTGACAAGCTTAGTCCATGATCTAAAAACATGTTCGTATAGCCTAGCCAGTGTGGCTCAGTAGTTGAGTGTCAACCTATCAACCAGGACATCACGGTTTGATCCCCAGTGTGGGGTGTGCAGGAGGCAGACGATTAACGATTCTCTCTCATCACTGATGTTTCTCTATCTCTCTCTCTCCCTTCCTCAATGAAATCAATAAAAATATATATTAAAAATAAATAAAAACATGTGCATATATATACAAACACAGACTTAGGTCAGAAAGACATAATTACCTAAGTAGTTTAGTTAAATAGTATATAGGTTCTTTTTTTCCTTCAAGTCTCCTATAAATTGTCATTTTTTTAAAATAATTACCTTTATTGTCATATCATCAAAGTGATATGCTTTGATTATTATTGTAAAGAGTTATATGCTTTACTTGTAACTAACATGATTTTTTTCAATTACAGTTGACATTCAATGTTATATTGGTTTCAGGTACACAGCATACATTTCTATTTTTAAAAGCTATACATTTAGAACCAACCCATGTTTATTTTTTATGTGCCCAGGCATAAAACAGCTGGCCAACAACACAGGCATTAGCTAGAATGAAATAAGGACTGTGTGCCTGCTTGGCCCCTGATGGATATAAGAGTGACACCATCAATCTAGTGTCTCCTTGCCCGTTGCCAGAGGGTTAACCTTCACGTAATAGTTCTATAACATTCATATATCCAAATAAATAAAATTAGTAAAATAAAGATACACCAGCCATTTTATGGTTCAGTAAAGATGATGATTTAGACTCTATATGTGTGGATGCTTTTTCATAATTGTGAAATCAGCCCAGCCGGCGTGGCTTAATGGTTGAGCATTGACCTATGAACCAGATCATGGTTCGATTCCAAAGCACATGCCCAGGTTGTGGGTTTGGTCCCCAGTGTGGGGCATGCAGGGGGCAGCCAATCAATGATTCTCATCATTGATGTTTCTATCTCTCTTTCCCTCTCCCTTCCTCTCTGAAATCAATAAAGATGTATATTTTTTTAATTATGAAATCAGGCAAAGAGACAATGCTATAAATAAGCCCCCAATTTTTTTTTTGTGGAGAGAATTTTAGTTGCTTTTTTTTTCTTATCTGCTTATCAGCCTGGAGAGTGGACTAAATCTCTCAGGATTATGGTTTGGTAACTCGCTTAGTCTGTTTTCACTGATCACTATGACATAAAAGACCAATTGCTCATATTGTCAACATGCCAATTCAAAATTCCCAGGAACAATGTTTTTTGAAACCAAAAGGGAAGCCATCCAATATCCTGGATAAAATACTAGAACATTCTCTCAGAGACACATAAAAGTGTTTGGAGATTAATACGGCATCATTAAAGCCGGACCTTTGCCCCCATCAGGAATGGGACTGCAAAGGCTTAGCATCAAAAAGCCTTTCAATGACTTATTTGAACAAAGAATACTAATGACTAGCTTTTTAATAGATAGGATTTACTTAGAAAAAACTTAACTAGGAATGAAATTTCTACAGACAAAAATGCAGATCTGTAACATATGGAAGAAATCACTCTGATTACCGTTTCAAGTCTGGACCAAAGCCCAACTTACTGTGCTGGTTAATAAGCATGCGGAAGGAGATGCGGTTGGTATAGAAGCGATCCAGAAAATACTGGATGTTACTGCTAATGAACGGATCGAACCCAAACTTCTCCTTGTATTCAATCACTCCTTGGGCCATTGTAGGAACCACATCATTGTGTCTATTTCTGACTTGAATAAGAACTTGTAGAAAGCTGTGTGGGAGAGAGAAACAAAAGCAGTCAGTCTTTATATCTCATGGTTGATACATAACCTCCCCAGTTCCATCTCCAGACTACTTACCTTCTGGTATTTCTATAGGTAGAGACATCATAATCATTACAGGCACAGTTCCAGTAAAAAAATGCTCAAATACCTTTTTAAGGAATCCACTGACATTTTGGATAAATGATATATATATGACTAATATGCAGTGTTCCCTCAGGAGTTCAACTGGGAGCCTGGGAGTTTGATCGCTCGCTATAATGTGCGCTGACCACCAGGGTGAGGTGTGGAGTGAAGGAAGGCCCCAATCAGCCCTCATCACCAACCAGGCCTAGGAACCCTACCCGTGCAGGAATTTTGTGCACCAGGCCCCTAGTTACATATAACAAAGGTGCTATAAATATTTGCTGAATAAATAAATAATTGCAAAGCATATTATTTCTTCTGACAACTGAGGACAATCCAAAAAATTTTCCAAAGATTTATTATGGAGTTCCAAAGCAAAAGGTTCGGACAGTCGGACACTTAGCATATTAGCCTATTTAATTCAATATGCTAATGAATAAATAATGACAAACTTTTTAAGAGTAAAATTTTGAAATATATTTCTCATAGCAGTAAAATATAGTGATGAAATATAGATACAGACAATTAAAACAAACCTATTTAAGTATTGTGGTATATTATTGTAAAGATGCAGAGGGGAAATGTATTATGGATCATAAATAACTAAGAAGAGAAAGACAAGTCAATGAAACCAAATAAAAAGCTTGGAACTAGGACGAAGAGTATATGAGTGAGTATATGTGTTAAAAGTTAAGCATATCGATTGCAAATCAGCAGGGAAACAATCAAATTACTTGGGACAGCTGGTTAATAATTTAGTCACAACCCAATTTCGCGCCTTAAGCCAAACAGTGGGTTAAGAGATTTAAATTCAAGAGGGCAAAATCACATAAGAGATAAAAGAAAATCAGGTGAGAAAGTATGTAACCTTGGAGTAAGGAAGGCTGTTCTAAATTTAATACCAAGGGCAGAAACCAGGAAGAAAATTATACGACTAGGTAGAATTTCAGCAATTCTATCAAAAAACAAGGAAAACTGGGAAAAGTCTATTTGCAAGAGTTACTATCCTTAATTAAAAAAAAAAAAAATGAGTCCCCTAAAGGAAAACTAGGCAAGTAATCTGGTTATCAAAGGGGAATTACCAGAGGAAACACAAATGCTTGCTCCCCGCATGTGCCCAACCAGGCCCAAGGATTGAGCCTCAAACAAGGTATGTGCCCTTGACCAGAATCAAACCAGGGACCCTTCAGTCCTCAGGACTATGCTCTATCTACTGAGCCACACTGTCTAGAGCCATAATGCTCTGTGTCTCAACTTATCTGAAGGGAAGAGACTTGCCTTCATGGTTCAGTTCTCAGCTACTTCCCTAATCTTCCAGGGCTCTTCTAAGCTTATCTATATATGTAAACGGCTAATATGACTGTCTCACAGGTCACTATGACGCACACTGACCACCAGGGGGCAGATGCTGAACGCAGGAGCCACAGAGCTGCAGTGACTTGGCAGCTGCGGTTCTCAGTGACACACCCAAAACCAGAGAGGAGGGCCCGATTCCTCGCAGGGCTGCGCAATCCCACCTTTGGCCATTAGTTATGTTGTTGCTGGGGCACTACTGGCCCTGGCCCTGGTTTACTGCACACTTGCATTTGCGCTCCACACCCTGTAAAACAGCAACTTTGCAGAGTGCCCTTCGCACTCTGGGACCCCGTGGGGGATGTCGGAGAGTGGTTTCGGCCTGATCCTCACAGGCCAGGCTGAGGGACCCCACCTGCCAGAGGGACCCCACTCATTCTGCAGACACCAGGGAGGGACTCTGGAAGTGGCTCCAGGAAATGTCGGGTCCATCTCGCCCAGTCCTGCCCCACCAGACACTTTCTAGTTAATTTCTTTTCAATGTGCATGAATCCATGCACTGGATCACGTAGTCATTACATAAGTGTGCTTGTCCTCTAAACTACTTTTACTCTACTTAAATGACTTCCCTGCTCATGACTCCTATATAACTTCTCACTGAACACAAAAGGCTATTATGAGTAACATGACTCACCTTCACTCCTTTCTTCACTATGGGCCCCAGGCTTCAAAAATCCCAAATATCCCAATATCCTAACTAGTTGCGTGCACCTAGACAAGTCTCCGAAGCTCGCTGAGTGGGAGCTATCATTACCAAGATCTTGTACACACTGGATCCAGCACTTGGCAGTTTACAACGCAGGCTCATGACCATAAATCACATCAGACTGACAACCTGTTGCAGAAACTGAGACAGGACTCTGGGAACCACACAGCAAAAAAACTGAATATCACGTACTTCCATAAATCTGTGTCCTAAAATTCAAAGCTAGAAAGAGGCCAGTCCTAATTTTTAAGATATCAGCCACGCAAACTGTTACTTGCTAATGACTTCTGAGAAAACAAAGCTTCTGGGTTGGATTCATTTAATTTCAAAACCTTAAATGACAGCAAGAGTTGATAGTAATGCCCAACTGGCATGGTTCAGTGGTTGAGTATGAACCAGGAGGTCATGGTTCAATTCCCAGTCAGGGCACATGCCTAGGCTGCGGGCTCAATTCCCAGTGGGGGCATACAAAAGACAGCTAATCAATGATTCTTTCTCATCATCGATGTTTCTATCTCTCTCCCCCTCTCCTTTCCTCTCTGAAACCAATACAAAAATATTTTTTAAAAACAAGTTGATAGTAAGGAAAACACTGCATCTGGGATTCTAACTTTCCTTCCACGTTTCACAGATTCATTGCACAAACAACTAGCCAAGTATAAAACAAGTCAATATTTTCCCCTTTATATTCAATATTTTAATTTACAACTAAACTTGACCTCGCTACTCATGGTTTGACCCAGCAGTGCTGGCAGTATGGTACATAGACAAGAATAATGTCCTACGGAAAAGGAAATGTGATTTCCAGATCCAGCTCTACTACTCACTAATGTCATGATCTTGGGTAAGTCAACTCACACCTTGACCTCAGTTTCCCTATCTGTGAATTGATAGGACTGGGTCAAATGCCTGGCGCTGAGGTCTTATATAACGTGTAGTTTCTCTAGTTCTTTTAATGGAACACCTATATGTAAAGTTCTCAGTCTCACAATTTCTATTCAGAAATTTCT
The DNA here is from genome assembly GCF_014108245.1 of Pipistrellus kuhlii. Lineage (NCBI taxonomy): Eukaryota > Metazoa > Chordata > Mammalia > Chiroptera > Vespertilionidae > Pipistrellus > Pipistrellus kuhlii. Next base: position 9,958,462 of record NW_023425471.1, on the reverse strand, counting down.
TAGCACAACAGGCCTGCCATATGCATTCACTCGTGTGTTTATGAAACAGGAAGAAAGTAATGTGTAAAGGATACTTCATTTTTCTTGAGAGAAAGAGCCACACTCAGAGCTAGGGTTTGTGTTTTCTGGTTGAATGAACATGAAACACAGAAATATTTCCCATCAGCATGAGAAGTTAGTGGTCTTCATGCATAACAGCAGCAATAGAATCAAAGTTGTCAAATCAAAAGCACACACTATCTTCTATTTCTCCAAAATAAAACCATTTTTTGTTTTTTTCTGCGTTCAAATGTAATAACACATTGAACATTTTTTAAACACTGAAAAGATTGTGTAATAGCTTATTGGTACAGTGGAAGAAATGGGCATTGAGCAAATCAAGTACCCGGGAGAGCTCTCGCCAATCAATCAGAAGGCAACAGAGAAAAATATATAAAGGACTTCCTGTTCTTATGCTGAATAAAAGGAGCAAGAGGGGCATCCTTGTCTTGGTCCTGATCTCAGAAGAAAAGATTTCAGCTTTTCACTGGTCTTTCCTCAAGTGGCTAAATAGATGAACAAGGAAGAACAAGCAAGAGTAGCAGATTTAGAAGACTATAAGATAGATTTGTAAAGAATAGTCAGCTGCCAAAGTACTGGTGGATCCAGGGGTGTGGATGACAGAGGTTACACTGTCATATGTAAAAATAGTTTTGCAAAGGATAATTCAAGCATTAGTATACGTTTCAGTGTCACACACAAAGTTTTTAATGCTTTTAGTGAATAATTTCTAACATCTCCTTTGCATCACACACTATTAAACCTCTTAATCTATATGTAATAGAGCAGACTACAATTCGTGATTATAATTCATCAAGCAAAACTTTGAACTGTCTGTGGTGCTTAATTATAACCAGGAAGTAGTAATTTTAATGTAAAACAGATTTCAAATGAATGATGCAATTAATATCTTAAGTAAATGTCTTTGTAAAATGTCACCAACTCAGATGTAAGGTAACAACATACAAGGTGTCCAAAACAGGCACACACACTTTAACAGCTGAGAGCTCAATTGATGTTGCTTTTTTTCAGCCAAACTAAGTTTTGAACGAAGGAAATTCATCCTAAATGCCACTGGAAGTTTGGAAATGCAGTTGAAGTACAAACATTGTCTTTATAATTATTCAAAGTGTGTATACATTTTTGAGTGTACCCCCCCAAAAAAACATATATATATATATATATACACACACACACACACACACACACACACACCGTTTCCCCGAAAATAAGACAGTGTCTTATATTAATTTTTGCTCCCAAAGATGCGCTAGGTCTTATTTTCAGGGGATGTCTTATTTTTCCATGAAGAAGAATACGGTACACATTTACTGTTAAATGAAAATAAAGGAAATTTATTACCTGTATACGGTACGGTAGTTGTCAACACAAACCAGACAAACTGTGAACCCTACAGTATCAAGAATTTACTCATTTATTCAATGACAATCATGTCATCATCTTCTGGAACATCATCATAACAATCCAATTCCTGAATTTCCTGGTGAATTTCTTGTGACTCCATTTCTTTCAGAATCAGTGGACCAAATCTCTCATGTTTAGCCTGGGGGGGGCCTTATTTTCGGGGGGATGCCTTATATTTCACTCAGAAGGAAACCTGTAAGTAGGTCTTATTTTTGGAGGATGTCTTATTTTCGGGGAAACACGGTGTGTGTGTGTGTGTGTGTGTGTGTGTGTGTGTGTGTGTCTATATGTATATAGACACACACACACACACACACACACTTTAACAGCTGATAACTCAATTTTCACTCCATTTCAGGTTTAACTGATTTGATATAGTGGGTGAAGCCAGACTAAGCTTTGAAGAAAGAAAACTTATCCACTGGACTTTTTTATGGGGATACAAAAAGATAAAAGTTTAAGGTACAAAACTGGCAAGACTTGACTAATTAAAGGTGCACAAATACCAAACAACATGATTTTTGACGTTTGCTATTCCATTGCTTTACATTATCAGCAGTGCCTGGACAGAACGGTCATCAGTTTGAAAAAAGGCATTGACAAAAAAATTTATTCATTTCTGTAGATTCTTTAAAATTTTGAAAATGAACTGTATGTTAATAAATATAAACTTTATAATCATCCAAATTGTGTATACATTGCTAGGAGACACTCTATATAATGCAAGAACTTCATCAGTGGCCAGGATTACTAATTTTAAATAGACTACATGAAGATTTTAAGATGTGTCATCATATAATGAGAAAAAATGTTATCACTGTCACAAGTAGCCTAGTTAACTGTATTTAATATTGCATCTGGACTGTTTTAAGCTATAAAAGTAAAGAATTTATAAGTCTTAATAAATAAATATTTTTTAAAAATACTGTAGCCCTAGCTGGTTTGGCTCAGTGGATAGAGTGGACTGAAGAGTCCTGGGTTCAATTCCAGTCAAGGGCATATGCCCCACTTGTGGGCTCAAGCCAGTAAATCATTCTCATCATTGATGTTTCCATATCTATCTCTCTCTCTCTCTCTCTCTCTCTCTCTCTCTCTCTCTCTCTCCCTTCCTCTCTGAAATTAATAAAAATATAAATTTTTAAAAATACTGTAAAGGACTGAGTAGATAGATTCATACATATAAAGAGAGCACTGCATTCTTAAAATGACCACTAGGTGGAACATTTACTGCAACATTAGAGTGAGGCCCGTACCAGTTCCCCATAAGCACAAAAGTATTAAGAATTAGATCATGTCATGTTAAGGAAAATAAGTCAGATGGAAGGTGTCAAGTACCATATGCTTTCACTCATATGTAGGATATAAAACTGAAAGCAACAAATGAACAAACAAATAAAAAAACTCCTAGACATAGACAACAGTATGGTGGTTGCCAGAAAGAAATGGGGTTGTGGGAGAGGTAGTAATAAAGAGGAGCAAATATACAGTGTGGGTAATGAACACACAATAGAATTTACAGGTGCTGTATTATAGAATCATACACTTGAAGCCTATGTACTTTTATTTAAAACAATGTCAACCCAACAAATTTAATGTAAAAATGTTTTAAAGAATTAGATCATCAACCATAATTGAAGTGTCATTATTCATTTTGTAACTATTATACATTGAACTCAATTTTTAAATTTAAAAAAGGCAAGGTTGAGTCATTACCCATTAAGAACCCTAATGCTTCCATCCAAATTATACTTCTTGGTTCTTACTGACATGAGCTCCATTCACCAAACCACTTTTTACCTAGACCCGTGGTCAGCAAACTGCAGCTCGTGAGCCACATGTGGCTCTTTGGCCCCTTGAGTGTGTCTCTTCCACAAAATACCACTGCCTGGGCGAATCTATTTTGAAGAAGTGGCATTAGAAGAAGTTTAAATTTGGCTCTCAAAAGAAATTTCAATCGCTGTACTATTGATATTTGGCTCTGTTGACTAATGTGTGCCAACCAGTGACCTAGACCTTTTGACTTTTAGATGAGTTTGATACCATACTTACTTATTTAAGACCTTTGGATCCTCAGGGCTCTTATTTTCATACTCCAAAAGTTCAAGGAAGCTCTGCATATACCTGAAAAAAAAGAAGACCTACTGTGTTAGCTGTCTACCCAACACCCATTTCTCCTTTCCCTCTTTTGTAGAGTACCCCAAATTTTCACTCAAGTAACATCCCTTTCCCTCCCCCACGCAGTCCAAGCCAATGGGAAAAGCCAATGCCACGCACAGTTCTTCGTGTGGTCTGACTTTTCTCTGGGCAATTCTATTTCTCTTGTCACTCATTCCTAATTAGGCTGGTAGTCCAGGACTAAGCCTGTTCCTGCGTCACATATCCCTGGACACCAGGATTGGCTCATGAATGGGCATACTGTCTCAATTCAGAACAGTAAAATAAGAAAGACTTAATGGAGGTCTCTGGGAGAGAAATCAACTTGCTCTGCTGTTGTAGTTTGCTGTGTGGATGTGAAGCCTGAGACTGTTGCAGCTATTCTGTCACCAGGAGGAAATCCAGCCTGAAAGTGAAGCCAACTCCATGGAAAGTAGGACCTTGCGAAGCTCAAGAAATCTCTGAATCAAAGCAACACCAAAAGCTCATCCTATGGCTGGATCTTATAGTGACAAACAAGCTAATGAATTGTTTCAGCCAGGTTTACTGGATTTCTTACAAACATAACCTAACTGACACACCAAATCTAGAGTTTAATTAGACAAAAAAGTGCACATAAATTGTAAGAAGCACATGTGTGACACTGAATTATGTGCTAAGAACTTAGAAACCAGAAATAATGAAGGTTCCTTCTCAGAGTTAAACACTCAGAAACAGCTTCAGGATTAAAAATAGCTCCTCCCTATCTGCCTGGCCAGAGTGGCTCAGTAGTTGAGCATTAAACTATGAACCAGGAGGTCACAGTTTGGTTCCCGGTCAGAGCACATACCCAGGTTGTGGGCTTGATCCCCAGTGGGAGGTGTGCAGGAGGCAGCCAATCGATGATTCTCTCTCGTCATTGATGTTTCTAGATTTCTCTCCCTCTCCCTTCTTCTCTGAAATAAATAAAAATCTTTATTTTTAAAAGACTAATTCCTTACCTTAATCAAGGCCAGTGTAAGAAATAATATGTCTAACATAAGGATCTAGAGAATACAGAAAAGTGGGACCCAGGGAGGCACTTGACTGTAGCAGCTATATTCACGCAGGACCTGCTGGATCCAGTGGGAATGCAGAGATTTCAATTACTCGGAAGTGTATGATCTCTGCTTTGGATCTTAACATGTCCTGAAAGAATTATCTCTTATTCTAATTATGTCTAACAATTAATGACACTAATCCTACAAGCAGCTCTGATACAGGATGAAGCTATTTAAGCAACTAAAAGTGACCATTAAGCACATAAATAGATAGGAATTACATTTTACTAATCAGCCTCACTTGACCTTTGTAACAATGCATAATATATGTTCATCTCTGGGGATATTTTTTAAGTCTCTGGGCAGAGAAAGCTATGGATTAGACAGTGCTAAAATCATCAGGTCAAACCACCCTGCAAGGCCACTCTTATGAGGGAAAAGAAATAACAACTAAACACAATGCATGATCCTGCATTGGACTCCTAAATTGGGGGCAGGGTATTCTATTAAAAAAGAACACTATTAGGATAATTGATGAAATAAGAACAAGTTCTACATATTAGAAAAACATTACCGGATCATTGCTAAATCCCCAAATTTAACATGATGTGGTTTTTCGAAGAGTTGTTCTAAGTATGATAGATATCTATTAAACTATTTAGGGGTAAAAGGGGCATGATGTCTAGCACTAATGCAATGTTTCAGGAAAAAAATAACATGTGCATGTATTATATATGTGTGTGTTATGCCATACACACACACACACACACACACACACACACACACAGAGATATATATACACATTTATGTACAGAGAAAGTTTATGAATGAGAATGGTAGAACAAATGTCAAATGTTAGCAATTAGAAAATCTGAGTAAAGGTTTGTAACTGGAATTCTTGCTACTAGTCTTGCAAACCCTTCTGTTAAGTAGGAAATTATTTCAAAATTGAATGTTTAAGAAAAGGAGGAAATGATGTGTTTGTGTTTGGAACAGCTATGGAAAAGGAATGGTGATGAGACACAGAGTTGGCAGTGATTTTAGTCTATACTTTGCCAGCAATTCACTTTGAAACTCCTGAATTACCTTTTAAATAAGTGATAGTAAATATTTGACTGTCATTGCCACCAAGACCTGGGGACTTGAAAGTCATCTAGCTGTCCTAGAACCCCCACCCACAGCAGCCCCAATAGTGCTTATATACTTGCTTTTGGAAATCTTTAATGATGGCCTTGAGCAATAAGGAAGTCTCATGCAAACCTGCTGCTCCTTCTGAAATAAGCTATGCATTTAGGGTAGAAAGCGACTGACTATGAAATCAAAGCCATGGTCACCATCTCTCCTGGGTTCCAGGGCCCCTGTGCTTCCCACGGGCAGGAGCTGCTGTGTCTGGAACAGGGACTGGACACTGGATCTCCTAGACCTCCCAATAGTGTTTCTCAGATAATTCATTCTCAGCCCTAAGAATGTATTACAATTAATACAGGGAGGGCCAAAGTAGGTTGACAGTTGTGAGTACGTGAAGCACAGAGTTTATTCTTGTATTATTCTTTATTTTGTATTGTATTATTTTCCATAGGAACTGTAAACCTACTTTTTGCTCACTCCTATATCATTGAGGAATGACTATTGAATGGCCATTCTCTTTCAGTAGCCTGGCCTCTACTGACCCTCTCAATGCAAGTTATTTAATAGTCCCATTCTCCTTGGATCTGTCCACATCATTCCCTTCCCCTAAAGTGCTCTCCCTGTCCCTGTCATTTCAAGCCCCCCATCAAGGGGCAGTACAAAACCACTGGTCCCGCAGCACCTCCCCTGTCCCTGCTTGAGAGCACTTTTTGCACCTGGACCCCCCTTCTCCCCCAGCTTTCTCTAGTGGCTTCTACCTCGCTTTTATAATTGAGAGGCCTGCCTATGCTTCTCAAATCTATGCAAATCCCTTTCTAAAAATGTACCCGCTCTCCTACATCCTACCACTCACCAACCTCACCCTGCCGACCTAGTCAGGTGTTGACTCGCAAATTCAACTTCCTCAATTCAATAACACATGCTTTAAGCTCAGTGCTGTATCTGATGGAGCTTTGAGCAATACTTGTTAAAATTTTATATACTATTCACAGAGCAAATGCAGCATAGCAAGTAGGGATATTTTTCCAATCCAAGGTCCCTTTAAATGACTTCATGTTTTCTAAAAGAAGTACTGTCTTCAAGGAACTTCTTTAAAAGGGAAACAATAAGAGCAAGGCTGAGACTTGATGGGAGCAATATCCGCCATCTAGAGGATTGCAGACTCTCGTACATTGGTAATTGCATTGCTATTCCTCTCTACTTTTCTGTACTCTCCCATTTTTTAAATAAGCCACCACATTTATAAGCGGAAAAACAAAATCTGAAAGGTCAAGAAAGTGTCTTGTACAGTTTAAAAGCATTTTCATTAAGGCGATTTTAAACTGTCAGTTAAAAAAAGAAATCCTAATTGCCTGGAAAACCCGGCTATCCTGAGTGACTCACTCCTACACGGGCACTGCGTGCACTTTTAGGGAGAATGGTCCCAATGCCAAATGCTCAGAGCATCCTGGGAAGACCCATTTGAAGGCACGTTATTTACTTACCAACTCTGGACCAATCCCACTGAAGGGCGGTTAAGCAAATTATCCGGCAGAAGATTAACTTCTCTCATGGTGTTAGCCAGACGCACCGGAAGCTCCTTCCGTAGAAACATGTATGACGTTTTTTCACACGCATTGTCTCTCCCTATTCAGAGACGAAAAAATTTTCATGACTTACAATCTAATAGATGGAATAAATGTTGCCATGGTAGCAGTTATTGATCAGGAAGAGAAAATTAAGTAATCCTGCAACCTCTAAGTTAAATTTTTACCCTCTGAAATAACAAATTGAAGAAAATAATTTAATAAGCATAGCAAAAGAACATTTATTCCAAGAGGCCACCTTGAAAGCAATTTTTCTCCTTAACACAAATCTGCCTCTAGTGTTACCAGTGGTGATCTAAAAGATACCTGGGTCCTAGCCAGTTTGGTTCAGTGGACAGAGTGTCAGCCTGTGGACTGAAGGGTCCTGGGTCTGATTCTGGTCAAGGGCACGTACCTGGGTTGCAGGCTTGAGCCCCAGCTCTGGTCAGGGTGCGTGCAGAAGGCAACCAATGGATGTGTCTCTCTCACATCGATGTTTCTCTCAGTCTCTCCCCCTTCCTTCTACTCCCTCTAAAACATCAATGAGAAAATATCCTCAGGTGAGAATTAACAAAAAAAAGTGACCTGGGGTATAATCTGGATTTGTTTTCAAATAAACACTGTGGGAAAACTGCCAAGTACAAAAGAAAGAGAATATATAAATCGACTCCTGTTCAGAGGCATTTCCAGAAGGCAACAGATCCATTCATTCCACAAATATTCACCCACTATATACTGAGATTTTCTTCAAATGTGTTTTTTTCAGGGAATCTGCCACTCAGGGAAACAGCCACAGACCCCACGGCACCAATTAAAGTGCCTCAATATTGGTAGCTTCTCAATGATTTATTGGAGAATAATACTTTCAGAAGTTCGTAGTTTTAAAAAACGAGTACCTGAAAAATCTCTAGTTTTGCCTCCTACATTCTAATTTAGCTTTCAAGACAATTTCTTTGTACTCAGATACCATAATTATACATCAGCTTAAATGAGGAATACATCTTTTATACTTAGTTAATTAATGAACCTAAAAATAAATATGAAGTGCCTGATTTCTTTAAAACCTTTCTGTGGTTTTCCTCATATAAGTTAAAGTATTTTATCCTGTGTATTAATGCTGGATACTTAGTTTAAATCAAAGGGTTCCAAAAACTTTTTAAAGTAAACTTACAAAAAAAAAGTCCTTCTGGTTTTAAATGAATGTCCTCTCAAAAGGGTTCTGTTTTTATACGTCTTCTGGCATACTATTTTCCAGTTCTTCTTTCCAGTTATTTGACTTCACTTTTTCCCCACTTCTGTGGCTTTTCTACATTCCTTCATTTTGATTTTCTATTTTTATTCTGCACTTCTCTATTCTATGTTATTTAAATTTACCAATTAAATTATTCCCTAGCATCAGTTCAAAAGATGACAGAGGAGTGCGTGAAGGACATGGAAAATTCTGCCTCTAGCGAACACAAATTAGTCATTGGCTTTAACACACATTTATTTCTTCAGTTCTTCTTCCTCATTTGATGAGCCTTTCATTCTGTCCAGCTTTCTGCTTGTTTTTCCCACTTTGCCCTTCCATTGAAAAGCTGGAGTCGATGTCTACATTTGCAGAAGGTATTATTGGCCTTGCCAAGAAAGATCCCAAATAGCTTTCCATTCACCAAGAGAATGAATTAGACATAAAAACACAAATGACTTTCGATTTAATGCAGGGAGCCCTCTCAGAGATGGTCGCCATAAGAAAGGAGCATTTGACTAGCCTTCTGAGAGCAAGAGTAATATCAATAGTTCAGACTTATTTTTTTATCCCTGGTTTCCAGAGTGACCTGTATTTCTGGTGAATCTTTAATATTCTTTTCGACTAATTTGCAGGAAGAAAAAAAAAAGCCCAGTTATTTCTTCAGTTAATGAAGTGACCTTTTATCTTATAGTTAGAGCTGACAAACCTCATAGCCACATGTAGAATCTCCTGTCTGGATTACTTAAAGGCTATCTTTGTCCTTTAATACTTGGTGGGGGTAGTTTGGGAAAAGTAGTAATGGAATGAGGGAATGGAAAAGGAGAGCAACAAATGAAAAAATTATTAGCAAGGCACCAAAACCCAACAGAATGATCAGCTCATTCAAATAATGTTGCTTTTTCTAAATACTGTCAATGTATTTTTGCCATTAACCATCTTAAAATGGATAAATTAACCGAGAAAAATAGAATTTTCAGGGAAGCTCTTTGATTTTTCTCCAGCTGTAAAATTTCAATCTTTTGAAAACATTGCATTTTGGAACTGTAAGTAGTTAATTCTTGGACTTGCCAAGGCTAAATAATGATTAATTGAAGAGTCCTTCAGAGAAACTGCCTGAAGTGCGAACAGAGAGCTATCAAATGATTGTGAATACTCTTCAAAAGAATCCTTTTTATTTCATTTATACTTTTAAAATGTTTGCTCCATGTCTAGAAGTACTATTTCACTGCCTGAAAAGTTTAAGTTTTCCTTTGTTTGTGAAAATTTATTCCTGAATATAAAAATAGATGAAAATAGGTAGCAGATCTGGGATCTACCAAACTTGAGGCTGCTCTCAACTCCAGACCAGGCCTTGTTATTATTCCTAACAGTGTTATTACTGACATTATTGCTAACTGTGAGCCAGAAACTCCAGAGCCAAAGACTGGGGGTTTTGCCCTGCCAGTGTTGCTCAGTGGTTGATCATCGACCAAAGAACCAGGAGGTCACATTCAATTCCTAGTCAGGATACATGCGTAGGTTGTAGGCTCAATTTCCAGTCGGGGGCGTGCAGGAGGCAGCTGGTCAATGATTCTCATCAGTGATGCTTCTCTCTCCCTCTCCCTTCCTCTCTGAAATCAATAAAGACATATTTTAAAAATAAAGAAGAAGACTGGGGGGTTTCACATACACCTCATTCCACATCACATTCAATACCGCAACAACACCCGTATATTACACGACTTCTTTTGGCCCAGCGTCTATTTTATTATGCTCACAGATGTTGGGGGTCAGGGATTTAGACAGGACACCGGAGAGATGGCTTGTCTGGGACATCAACTGGGAAAACTCAAATGCTGGGGAAGTGACTAGAACATGGGCAGGGCCAGCAGGGCTGTTAGTATCTGAAGGCTTCCTACTCACAAGCCTGACGCTACAAGCATTGCTACCAGAGCACTGCTGGGTCACCTGTCAGTGGGCTTCCTCACAGCATGGCAGCCTTGGGCTAGTTGGATTTGTTTTAGTAAACAAGGTGGAAGCTATTTGGCCTTATAGGACCCAACCTCAGAAGTCACACAGCTAGCCCCCTTGTGCCATACCCAAATAGTCAAAGCAGTCATAGCCGGCCCAGACTCCAGGGGAAGGGGACTGGACTGGATTCGCCTTCTTGCTGGAGGGCTGGCAAAGGTCCATCATAGAAAAGCAACATCATGGCCACCTTTGGAAAAATGACACCCGCCTAAGATGTTCACAAGAAGGTGTAGATTATTTATTTCTCAAATTACATTTTTTAAAATATTTTTATTGATTTCAGAGAGGAAAGGAGAGGAAAAGTGATAGAAACATCAATGATGAGAGAGAATCATTGATTGGCTGCCTCCTGCATGCCCCACACTGGGGATCCAGCTCGCAACCGAGGCATGTATCCTGCATGCGTGCAGAAGGCAGCCTACCAATGATTTTCTCTATCATTGATGTTTCTATCTCTCTCTCCCCTCTCCCTTCCTCTCTGAAATCAATAAAAATGTATTTAAAAATAATAATAAAATAAAAAAGGTTTTCTTGTAATTATAATCAGTCTATTTAAAAAAAAAACACACACAAAAAAGATCTCATACATAATGTGCTACTGTAAGCAGACCTTTCTGATGGTGTCTCTAGCCTGTGGTACGTACCTCCACATGATTATTTGTATTGTCACGGGAATCAAGTTTACAAGGTGACTGTGGTCCTTATAATGAAAGTAGGAGAGGGTTGTGGATCCTTCCCTGAAGGGCATCAGAAATCCTGTTTTGAAAGACACATTGAGTGGCCAGATTATTAGGATCTCTGAACGCATAATAATCTGGCCACTCAGTGTATATGCTCATAAACAGACTAGTGAGAAACCCGCCCCAGGTAAGGCCAAAGCAAGTTGTAAATGGATTTCACTGAGGGCCCACAATTTGTGCCCACCCCTTGAGCAATCCCCCTACCATTTCCCCAAATCACTGAGACCAAATCCTGTAGGTCCCAGCACACCTCAGGAAATGGAAATCCATTAGCATGCTTGGCACATGGTAGGTGTTTAATATTTACTGATTAGAACTGAAAGTTAAAATACCTAGTAAGTTTCAGTATAAACTTACTATAGCAAATAAAATTCAGTGGTTCAAGCTAACATTTGCTGGTAATGGTAAATTTCTCTTACAGACAGATCACTGCGTTCTATATATTATACTATTTGATTAGGGGTATTGAAATCCTTAAGAGTTAGGGGAAGAGCCGAAAAATAAACAGGAAGGCGATAATATGGTAGCAGTAACTGTCAACATGATGTGCCTGGCCAGACAGTGAATAGAATAGGCATGAATGCTGAGAACTGACATCACAAATACGTTGTGACCAGCAAGAACATGTAAGTAACAATCATAGTCAAAGCCACACACAGATCCATATCAACCTAATTCCAGAGAGGGTTAGGATCTAGTACTAAGGCTGGATTGGTGAGTTACAGGATGTCTTGTTGTCATGGAAGCAGGAATAGTTAAGTAAAGGTCACAATGTACTCATCTTCAAGGTTAACTGAGGCAAAATGCTAAGTTAACCATTACAGTGAATGAAAAGGAGCCAAGCCAATTACGCTCAAAGCACAAATGAGCTGAAAGTGCTTTGTTTCTTGGGAAATGATCACTTTATATAGCTGGGAGCTGCAGCCAACAACCTTTAAGATAATTAATGCTGGAGATCAAGAGCATCCTACACAGTTTTTATTCTTAGCAGAAAGCTGATTTCATTCAGGAAGTGCTGTGTCACTAACTTCCCATAATAAAAGCATAACCACCATCTACTGAGCCCCTACCACGTACCACACTCTGTGCTGCACTTCTTAATGTCCTCAGTGCAACAAGCCTATGATTAGAGGCTATCATTTCCATTTTGGAGAACAGGCCACTGGTGTGTAGTGGGATTAAGCGATTAGCCCAAGCTCCCACTGGTGGTAGGCACCACAAATCAAGACTTGAGTATAGTCTACACAGACCGCTTCTCACATCCTCAGAGACAACAGGCAGACTAATGAATGGTGGTGGTCTTCAGAATAAGAATTACTTCAGCGTAAGTAAATACGTAGGTATCCATCTAATAGTAGATGACCATTAGATTATGTGCTTTCCTGATTGTAACGGAACACATTTAGACAAAACCTCAGCATTACTAAAACGCTGTTGGCTAGAAAGAACTACATTCTGGCAATGGTATATTATATTGAAAGAAATGGTGTATTATGTTGAGTGAAAAATGCAGAGGTTTAAAATTCAGGTAGATTGAGCTTTTAACTGTGGTTTTGCCCCTAACCTTGCTTAGTGAGGATACTTAAGTCATCTAAAGTTTAGCATCTTCATCCAAGAAATGGAGACATCTATTCTATCTGGATGTTGGGTGAATTACAGCTACCTCTTCCCATCTCACTATTGCGTCTTCTAGAGATTGGTACAAAAAAAGGTAAGCTGCCTTACCTCCAAAAATAATCATTTCTGGCTCACTTTGGAAGAGGTGGCCAAGATGTTATGTGAATAACTAGCTGATGCTTTTGGACAGTCTCTTTGCCTTGTGTGAAACTGGGGAGTTTGAATAGATAATCTCTAAGCTCAAACTCCCACTGAATGGATCTAAGAGAAGATTTTGGTTTGTCCTACACTAACCTTGCCTAGTAATACACATCTGGAGAGCATTGAAAGGAGTGAGAGGGCAGGACGGGGTTAACTCCTGACTCCATCTTGTGCTGAATCCTCCATTTTGTATAACTATGTCACTATGTAACTGGACCCTCACCCAACCAATCAAGAGTCAGCCAAAGCAGTGACCTCACCACCCCTATAAATCCTTTGTTAGAGAAACCCGCTCTCTTCCTCCACCTTGCCGCTGTGTCAGTATGTGGGGGGGTGAGCTCGGGCTAGCCTGAATAAAGACTCTTTTGCTTTTGCATCGGACTCGGCTCCCTGGTGATCTTTGGGGATCACAAAATCTGGGCATAACATAAGCAGCCAAGGAAAGGAGTTAAAAATCAAGAAAAAATCAATACATTTACATTTATTCTTCTTCTTGTGTCCCCCATCCAGAAAGCCTCCAAGTACACTTTGAATAAAGGGCAATTCAGTTAACACCTCACATATTGCCAGAAACCACACCTATTACACAAACAGATAGGGACAGCAGGAAAGCATGCCACAAACTCATAGGATTCATCCATTTTGACATATAGCAGCTCTTTGTTCATAGAGCTTAAGCAAAAAGTCTCATCAGAAAGAGCAATAAATTCTGGAGGGGTTTAAGTGATAACCTGACCACGATAAAAGTACTGTAAATGACTGAATGTATAAAAACTTGGACCGTGCACTAAATAAAAAGGAAACCAACCTTCAGTGTTAACCTACGTATACACGGGCAAAAGCTGGAAGGCTATCATAAAAAAAAAAAAAAAAAAAAATGGATGGAAGAATTGTAAGTGATATTCTTTGCAAATGCCTTTAATTGTATGCTTTGGTAATTACCAAAGAAGGAAACACAGTGGGAAACAATATTTACATAGCACAAAAGCTCACTATGCCAAATAGACAAGGAATTCATGCAAGTGATTAAAACTCCAGGTTCCACTTACTAAATGGTCAATGGTGCTTTACACACAACAAAATGTAGACAATAAACCCACATGGGAGCGTGGTGGAAATACAACTTTTAGCTTCTATGTTACCTATTACACAATTAAAATCCTGAAACCTCATTTTGGGAGGGCTGTGGAGAAACTGGTACACTTCAAACTTTCATGAAAGCCCTGGAGAGGAAAGCTATAAGCCCTGGCTGGTGTGGCTCAGTTAGTTGGGCGGCATTTGAAAGGTTGCTGATTCCGTTCCTGGTCAGGGTACATGCATGGGTGTGGGCTCAGTCCCCAGCAGGAGGCAGCGATTGGTATTTTGCTGTCACACTGATATTTCTCTCTCTCTCTCTCTCTCTCTCTCTCTCTCTCTCTCTCTCTCTCTCTCTCGCTCTCGCTCTCGCTCTCAAAATCAATTTTTAAAAATCTTTAAAATTATTTTCCAGCCGAAACCGGTTTGGCTCAGTGGTAGAGCGTTGGTCTGCGGACTGAAAGGTCCCAGGTTCGATTCCAGTCAAGGGCATGTATTTTGGTTGCGGGCACATCCCCGGTAGGGGGTGTGCAAAAGGCAGCTGGTCGATGTTTCTCTCTCATCGACGTTTCTAGCTCTCTAGCCCTCTCCCTTCCTCTCTGTAGAAAATCAATAAAATATATATTTTAAAAATATTTTCCAATATTCTAAACAAAAAACCTATAAACTTTCCTAAGCCTTTCACACGGTAATTCCATACACCATATAGGTAAACTATCAATTACCTGGAAAAGTCTTAGCTATCCCAAAAGCCACACTCCTGATAGCCAAGGTTTACTGTTAGTACCAAAGGGGAGAAAAGGAGCTTTATCATTTAAATGCAAATTAAGAGCAATTGCTTCCAGCTTCTTTAACAGGGAACTGAATTAACTTAGTCCAGAGGTCACAAACTTTCTGTAAGGGGCCAACTGGTCAACTTTTTTTTGGCTTTATAGGCTAAACCATCTCCGTGACAACTACTCAACTGCTGTTGTGGAGGGAAAGAAGCAATAGACAATATGTAACAAATAGAAATGACTGGGTGTTCTAACAAAACTTTATTTACAAAAACAGATGCTTTCAAAATCCATCGAGTGTACCAAAGAAGGAACCCTAAACTAAGGAAGGTAATGATATATCACTTCATCAATTGAAACAAATGTCCCACACTGGTGAAGGATGTTGGTATCTGGGGAGGAGAATTACGTGAAAACTTCCTGTACTTTCTGCCAAATGTTACTGTGAATCTAAAACTGCTCTTAAAAATAGTTTATCAATAAAAACAACAGGTGGCTGGCCATCAGGCTATTGTCCCATAACCTCTCTTAGAGTGCAGTATTCTGAAAAGAAGAGGATTTTCCCAACTCTGAAGTCAGATTATCATGGAAGTAAAACAACTGAATGCACATATACAATTTTTTTTCTAATTTTTATTTATTGATTTGAGAGAGAAACTGATTTGTTGCATTCTTTGGTTCTTTGGCCCTGATCTGGAATCGAACCTGCAAACCTTGGTGTATCGGGACGATGCTCTAAACCAGTGTTTCCCAAAGTGTGGTCCGCGTACCCCCAGGGGTACGGGAAGAGTTTGGTGGGGGTAAGCGTTGCACTGGAGTTTGGTGGGGATATGCACTGCACCGTGCTTAGCTGCACCTAATTCTACGTTCTCATGAGTACGAGGGGTACTCAGCATTACGAAAATTATAGAAGGGGTACACATATGTCAAAAGTTTGGGAAACACTGCGCAAACCACGGCTCGCAAGCCACATTTGCTGAAGACTGCTCTAAACCAACTGAGCTACCTGGCCAGGACCAATATGTTTTTTTAAAGGAAAAGTCGAACACTGGCTGGGTCAGTTGGTTAGAGCATTGTCCCATACACCAAAAAAAATAAAAAAAAAGGTTGTGGGTTCAATTCCCCATCAAAGGCACATACCTAGGTTTTGTGTTCAATCCCTGGGTCAGGGCATGTACAGGAAGTAGCTGATGGATGTGTGTCTCACACTGATGTTTCTTTCTCTCCCTCCTCTCTAAAATTAATAAAAACATATCCTCAGGTGAGGGCTTAAAAAAAAAAGGAGCATGGTTTCTGATTCTACAAAACCAAGATTTTCCAAATCTTGCCAACAGTATGGTCGATTTCCAAATGCTTCATGGGAGGAAACCACTCCGTCAACACTAGGTCAGTTTAAGTGTGTTCACATCTCCCCTTCAAAAGCACACAAAAGGGTAAACACATGGAATGAAACCCGAGCTCCACTTTTAGTACCCAGAGTCTGATAAAACCAGGTTATGTTGAAATCCAGCTCTACCAAATCAATAAGACCCAAAAGGACGATTCTTCTTTCAGCTGAAATGCTGGTCGAGATGCACGAAGCTGAATGCAGTTATCTTCCCCTTT
Source organism: Pipistrellus kuhlii (assembly GCF_014108245.1). NCBI lineage: Eukaryota > Metazoa > Chordata > Mammalia > Chiroptera > Vespertilionidae > Pipistrellus > Pipistrellus kuhlii. The sequence continues at coordinate 9,941,878 of NW_023425471.1, read as the reverse complement.
AATTCTGAGTAGCTGGCTTGTCTCCCAACAGGTTAGTCTAATTCTTGGCAACTCCTCACAGTAGGAAAACCATACTGCTTACAGGAAAGGTGTGTCTTGTGCATATATGTAAAGGTACAAAATAAAAACACCCAGAAACAGAAAATGATTGTTTTTCCCTTTTCTTCCCACAATTAAAAAAAAAAAAATACTTACCTTCTCCAGAAACAAAATCCCTGTTCTCACCCCAGACCAGTTTGGTTCAGTGGATAGTGTTGGACTGCAGACTCAAGGGTCCCGGGTTCGATTCCGGTCAGGGGCATGTACCTGGTTGCGGGCACATCCCCAGTGGGGAGTGTGCAGGAGGCAATTAATCGATGTTTCTCGCTCATCAATGTTTCTAGCTCTCTGTCCCTCTCCCTTCCTCTCTGTAAAAAATCAATTATATATATATATATTTTTAAATCCCTGTTTTCCCCTGGTTTTAAGGAGCATAATTACTTAAAAACCCAAGATTTTTTGAAGAGCAGTCATTTGGAACTAAAGTCAACTTCTCAGTGGGTATCAGAATCTTAAAATATTTTCTAAAGGAACACAGAGGTGGCTGGACCTTTAAACCTAAGAATAGTCAACTCTGGGAAAATGGCTCCTACCTTCTAATAGCTAAAGGCTCAGAGGGTCACAGAACAGTGTGATTCTGGTAGGAATTTTTTTCTGTGAAAAGAAGGCGCAGTTGTCAGACAACCTGCTTTGTGCTGGTTTCATTTGGGAAATGCTATATTTAAACGTGGGGACATTATAGAGGTTTAAACTTACAGAACAACTGCTTCAGTTAAAATGGCAGCGAGTTTAATAACCTTTATATGGAGTCAGTGCTCGCCATTTGTGGAGCGCTCACTCTCTGCAGAGAGCAAAACATCTGAGGAGGCTGTGAGAGGTCACAAGGAAGCAAAGTTCAACCCTCTGCAAAGAAACAGTTTAGAATAAAATGAAAGAACAGAAGCCAGGTGCAAATGCCTTTCCTACGAAAAGTGCAGCGATGCAAAAGACTAAGTGCAAAGGAACTGGAAAATAAAACAAATACCAAGTTAAGTCTGCAGGGAGGGATAAAAGTGATTAATCAAGGAACCAGAAATGGACGGGATGAAACCGAATGAGGTAAAGCACGCCCCAATGAAAATGTGAATCATTTTCTATGAACTCACTCAAGATTCTGAAGGTTCTAGCTTCATTTGTAGTAACAGTCTAGTTCTCCTTTTCTTATATCAGTAAGAGACTTTTTAAACATTTATTTTTTACATTTATTTTTTCCTTTCTTAATGTCTGTGTTATGTATTCCATCTTTTCCTAATTGGAACATTCCTCATAATAGCCATTGTAATATTAATTATCATTTCTTTGAGGGATGGCAGCAGTTTGGTAGGACCTAGATATAAAAGTTTAGCCCAGCCCTGACTGGTTTGGCTCAGTAGATGGATAGAGCGTCAGCCTGCAGACTGAAGGGTCCCAGGTTTGATTCCAGTCAAGGGCATGTGCCTTGGTTGCGGGCATATCCCCAGCAGAGGGTGTGCAGGAGGCAGCTGATCGGTGTTTCTAAATCTCTATCACTCTCCCTTCCTCTCTGTGAAAATCGATAAAATATATATATTTTTAAGTTTAGCCCACATTTGTGTCTGGCAATATTCTGGAGCTCCCAACCTGAGTTACCAAGCAGAGTTTTTAGGACATAAAATGTCAGCTTGTCTTTAAGATTTTGTTCTTTTTCTTCTTAAGTGCAGGACAATTGTACTTCCAATGTCCTGTTTTCTACAATATCTGCAAATATATACAGGCAATAGGAAAGAGTCTGAGTAGACTTAAGATTTTTGTTCTAATTTCTGTTGCTCCATCTTATTAAGGGAATCTTAAGGACTAGCTATTATAACAAAGAGACAAGTAAGCATAAAAAACTTCTTTTAATTTAGAAGTTTTCCAATTAAAAAGGATCCAGGCCTGGCCTTAACAGTAGGATCTATAGTGACTCACATTGTTAATGGTGAAACAGCAGAGTTAGACCTCAGCCCAGCAACCTTGATATTTGAGTTCTAAGAAAGGATTGAGTCAAGACTCCAATTATAAGAGGAATTTTCTTTAGAAAGTCACAAGGGTAGAAAATAGAAAAGGTGAGCCAGCAGGACTGCATGGGCTCAGGAAAAAGGTTGAGAGAGGCAAAAGAGAGGCCCTTAGAGCTTAGGAAAAAGATAAAGGTAACATGCCTGAGGGAAAGAAGAGGGAGAATGAAAAGGTTCAAGCAGGCTCCAGAGAGAGCACCTGGAAAAAAAAAAAAAAGAAAGAAAGCAAGCAGATTTCAGATAAATATTATGGAATGGTTCAACTTTATATATGGTTTCTATGCACATACAAAAATATGTATGTGTATGTATACACAAAGGTGTATATTTGTTTATTAATACATACTACACTGTTGGGTTTGTGTTTTGAGGGATTGAGAATGGAAGATTTTTATTATTTCTTTCTATAATCTTGTTATATTTAACTTTTTACAAGCATATATTATCCTCATAATAAAAGAAAAAAGGATTTAAAAAAAGGGAAGACACTGATCACTAAGAGAACTTTTAATTCATAACAACTACTTAACAGAAAGACCTCAAACTTTTTAAAAAATATATTTTATTGATTTTCTACAGAGAGGAAGGGAGAGAGAGAGAGAGAGCCAGAAACGTCGATGAGAGAGAAACATCGACCAGCTGCCTCCTGCACACCCCCCACCGGGGATGTGCCCGCAATAAAGGTACATGCCCTTGACTGGAATCGAACCCAGGACCTTTCAGTCCGCAGACCGATGCTCTACCACTAAGCCAAACCGGTTTCGGCAAGACCTCAAACTTTTGCAAATATAAAAGAGAACTACCGTAACATTAACTGCCCAAAACAATAAATTGGTCCCCAAATTCTGAGAGTAACAGGTTTCAAGAAAAAAAGAGGAAAAGTTATATGGAGAAATAAAATAAATAAATATTTATTCTGACCATTAAAAAATGTTATGTTCCTCTTACTTCTAGTAAAAAATTATATGTCTGAAGCCGCACTGTCCAATAGGGTCAGCCACATATGTAATTTTAAACTTCCTCGCAGCAGAGTAACATAAAAAGAAACAGGTAAAAATTTTGACATTTTATTTAACCCAACCTCTCCAAAAGACTATCATTTCAACATGGAACCAATACAAAAATATGTTGAGATACTTTACTATTTTTATATTAAGTCCATGAAAGCCGGTGCGTATCTTATACTTAAAAATCTCAATTCAAAGCTAAATCTCTATCAGAAATAACTAACCTGTAATTAGATGTCATCAAATTTATAGTTGAGGTAGATTCACAAATCCAAATTGTTCCAAATATACTTAAAAGTTTTCCAATTAACTGAATCAAGTATCAATTTTAAATTTAAATTGCAATTAAATCAATTCAGTTTCTCAGCCACACTAGCCACATTTCAAGAGCTCAATAGGCTCAAATGGTTAGTACTGGCCATACTAGACAAAGAAGGCTAAAGAAATAAAATAAGATATATTTAGTAGAAAATTAAGGCATTAAAAATAGAAAGGAGCCGAAGCCGGTTTGGCTCAGTGGTAGAGCATCGGTCTGCGGACTGAAAGGTCCCGGGTTCGATTCTGGTCAAGGGCATGTACCTTGGTTGCGGGCACATCCCCGTTAGGGGGTGCGCAAGAGGCAGCTGGTCGATGTTTCTCTCTCGTCGTTTCTAGCTCTCTCTCCCTCCCCCTTTCTCTCTGTAAAAAAATCAATAAAATATATTTTTTAAAAATAGAAAGGAAACAGTATAAATGTTTATCATAGCAGATGACAGATCTGTTATGTAAATAAATATAAATTGGTTAAACTTAATCACATAAAAGAAAAAAATTTTAATATATTTTTATTGATTTCAGAAAGGAAGGGAGAGGAAGAAAGATAGAAACATCAATGATGCAAGAGAATCATTGGTCAGCTGCCTCCTGCACACCCCCTCTCCTGGAGATCAAGCCCACAACCCAGGCATGTGCCCTTGATAAGAATCGAACCCAGGATCCTTCAGTCTGCAGGCAGACACTCTATCCACTGAGCCAAACCAGTTAGGGCAAAAGAAAAAGTTTAATGCACAAAGCAAAACCTAACTTTATACTGATTTTTCAAGGCAGTATTATAAACAAAGTAATTCGGGGGGGAGGAGAGAGGAAGAACGGCAATGCTCTATCAGAAAATATAAACGAGAAAATAGGGATCTAGATCTCAATGTCAAATAAGGGTGAACCCAACCAAGAAGCATTAAACCAGTAAAAGGAGAACACTCTATTGCTAAATGGCACATCTGACCATGAGGACACAGCAGTTAACAATATCTAAGCAGCAAACGTAACATTAACAAGCATAAAGCAAAAACCACAGGCAATATATGAAGAAATAAAATAATATTATTAGGAAACTTGAACTTCTCTTGGACCATGACAGACCAAATAGATTTAAAAAAGGAAACATAGAACCCTGGCCGTTTTGGCTCCATGGTTGGAGTGTTGACCTGCAGATAGAAGGGTCTGCGTTAAATTTCCAGTCAAGGGCATGTACTTGGGCTGCAGGCCCAATCCTAGCCTGGGTTGGGGCACGTGCAGAAGGCAACAGATCGGGGTGTGTGTGTGTGTGTGTGTGTGTGTGTGTGTGTCCCACCCCCAACCCTCCCTTCCACTCTCTATAAAAATCAATGGGGGGGAAATATCCTCGGGTGATGATTAATCAAAAAAATAAATGGCCGGGACCGGTTTGGCTCAATGGATAGAGCGTCGGCTTGGGGACTGAAGGGCCCCGGGTTCGATTCCGGTCAAGGGCATGTACCTTGGTTGCGGGCACATCCCCAGTAGGGGGTGTGCAAGAGGCAGCTGATCGATGACACTCTCTCATCGATGTTTCTAACTCTCTATCTCTCTCCCTTCCTCTCTGTATAAAAATCAATAATATATTTTAAAAAAAATAAAAAATAAAAAATAAAAAAATGAAAGTGAAAAGTTAGCTTTTTTTCAAGCGGCCGCAAAAATGGCGGGCAT